>NC_042974.1:24964753-25288919 GCF_901001165.1 Salmo trutta
CCCAGCGAAGCATCAGCCCAGGGAAGAAGCACACAGACACACGGCCATTGTAAATATATATACTACAATAGCCCCTTCCACATTTTCAATGGATCCCCAGCAGTTAGAACGATGGACGTGTTGAGAGTGTGAAACAATGTTCCTCTTCAGCTGATTGTGTGTGATAACGCACGATCTCATCGACACTCCAGCAAACAATATCAGCTGTGTGCGTGCCTTAGAATCGCTCTCTTGCGGCGCTAAACGAAACAGTGGCTAACGGACATCTCTGGTACTCCATAAACAGTCATGCGCCTCCACCGCAGTATAGGAGAACCTTTCAGAGGACAGGACTTCACTTGGCTTGCACTGGCCATCAGATGCACAAGCGTGCGTACACGCACACCACTCTTAAGAGGCCCAGTGGGTGGGATCTCAATGTCTTCCTCATTCTGCAGGGAGAGTGAGTGTGCCAAGGCCCTACTGGCTCATTCACAAATTCTACCATTCAATGAGGAAACATCCCACTCAGTAAAGCACTGTTATCCAATGGTGAACTGCTGGAAAATTGAACATGGCCATCAAACAGAGATAATGCTTAGCATTCAGCTGTTTGGTTTCAACTGCGGCTTGTTTTCTGAGGCAGGGCACAGGGCATATGGACAGACGAGTGTTTTCGAGAGCATGTCCTGGAGTATTGGCAAATCACCATTTATGTCATTAGACCAAACACTATTTCCCCGCCTAAACTGATGGGCAACCACACGGGCAATCTGTTTTTCTCAAGGTTTTCTTCCACCTGCATTGTAAACGCTGGGTCTTTTCCCGGGGGGGGGGGGGGGGGGGGGGGGGGAGTCAGTCTTCGGCCCATCCTCATAGACCTGCCATGTTTGGAAAATGTATGCTAATGTCCCAGGGTTGGTCCCGGGGCGCTCCCGGCTTCCTGTTCAACACCAAACGGTGAAGAGACAACTCTTTATCAGCCCTCCTCCTCGCACACCCTGCCCCTCCTCACCTCGCGACCCCCTGGCCACTTTGCTCCTCTCGCCCCTGGCCTGTCTAGACTTGGCAAACACAGACGCATGGGACTGGAGCCATCTTTACTCGGTCCAGTGTCTTCCCATCCTTCTCTTGTTCCACTCTCACTATCCCTCTTTCCTCGTCCCTCTCGGAGTAGTCGACTCATTGGGGCGGTACACTGATAGAGTTAGAACACCAGTCTGTCTGATGTCACTCAAAAGCTCCCTCCGAGCCCATTCAGGGTAATCTGGTTAAAGCAGGAATACATTCTTCCCCTACTCTCTCATTGTTCACTGAATTTCCCCCCGCTCCAGGTTTAGATTACATTTTTGCATCGATCTTAGACAACAACAAAAAAGAGCAAATAAATCAGATAATGGGCAGTACTAAAAGCATTCTCCTAAAATCAATCAAAATATATGAATAACGTAAGTTACTCAGCCTCCTTAGATGTTTTGGGGAGGTTACCTTAGTTATGCTATTCCAGCAAACATAATCAGAAATGTACCATTTCATTGGGCGGGGGGGGGGCTCTAACTATTTTTATCATGAGGTTGGTTTCCAATTGATAAACTCGTCTTGAAAGACTGTGCCCCCCTCCCAACTACTAAACTCCAACAGATATCGCATTTTAGCATACTTGTGTGTATGAGTGTGTGCTTCTGTGTGAATGGGATACCCCGCAGCCTATCAGCGTGCGGCAGCCGGCTGGCACCAGGTACAAGTCTCGCGGGCTACGGCTAAATTCCACACCCCGGTGACCGAGTGCTTAGACATGTCACGGGCCAACTTTGACAGACGGCTTCTTGAAGGTGGAGCGATATTATATCTACAGCTTGGAGCACATTCCAGAAATGCAAACATGATGCACGAGAACGTACGGCACTGAAATAATGTATAGTCTCAATAGCACTATAGTGTCTTATTCTAAAAATGGAATGGAACCTCCAGTTTGGGGTGTTTGAGCTTTTACTGCAGCGTGGTGGAGGTGAAAGAGGATCATCATTTTTTCCCGCTGTTACATATTTCCACAACCTCATACACACAGCTCTGGTCCGGTATTCATAAATGGTCTCAGAGTAGTAGCGCTGATCTTAGCTCAGTCCCCCACCGTCCATACAATCGCACTCGTTATTATCTAAACAGGCAAAACTGATCCTGTACCAGCACTCCTACCCTGAGACGCGTTGACAATACAGACCCTGATCTCAAAAACCAAAATAAGTGAGGGTTTGATGACATCTTTATCCCTGGCAACATGCTAAATGACCTAAAATACAGCAACTAGGCTATGGTTATCCAATTACATAGGTGGACATAGACTTCCACATGCAGGATTAATTCATAGAATAAACAGTATTGAACGGTATTGATTTCTAGATTGAATGTAAGCGAGCATGTGTGTATGTGCGTGCGTGCAGGGGGCCTCTGCGGCTTGTGTTAAGGGGAGTAATAACCTCACAGATGGTGAGGGGCTGTTCCGGAGCAGGCTATGTGATGGAGAACAATCATTGAGTGCTTGATTGCTCATGGAGCACAAGGATGATCTGACAGGGGGAGGGGGACAAGTATGTATGCGGTGTGTGTATGTGTTGGTGCAAGTGTGTGTTATGTGAATGGGAGGAGAAGGTTGTTTAAGTTTAACTAGGCCATTTCTACTCATTAACCACTGACAAGGAAGTGGCTTGTATCAGACGCTGAGTGGATTGAATCAAATTTCATACACTATGCCCAGGTTTTAGCAATTTGATTCATCATGTCCCCATTAGGTGAACATCATTCGTATTCTTTCACAGCAGCCTGTTCATTGACTCGGCAGGGAGACGATGATTCAATATTATATTATGGATAGATAGGTGCAAAAGTCACCGAGTGTAAAAGGACAATAAATCCAGACGTCACTTATGCAAAGCGATGTAAATGGGGTCCCTGATTAAGACACGGAGTAATTTAAAAACAGTGACTGGCAGAACCTTGACACACACACACACTCCACCGGTCCGGGTCCACACCCGCCACCAGAGCAGTTTATCAAGTAATTATTGTTTGAATACAGCATTTCATTATCTGCACTGATTGAGTCACGAGTGACAAAGGTCAAGCGCCATTATCGCGCCACCGCCAAAACATATTCCCACACAGGCCGGCATGTGTGCTTGCCCTCCCTCTGCTCTGAAAAGGGCTAATTGCAAATGCATTTGTTTGAGGAAGAGGAGACGAGAAGGACCCCCCTCTCCATGGTCCCCCAACTCCCACCGCGACAGAATATCAATGCAGTGCTCTTCACACACACACAAGCAAGAACAGACACACACATACACGTGCCTGCAACCGCACAAACAAATACACGTGCACACGCACACACACACCCAGGGGAGCAGTTTAGAAGCACATCCAATCATACTAAACAATTGATAACCATCAAACATATAGTTGGCACAAACAAAGCCATTTGGCCCAAGAGGGTTGATTGAGTAATGTTAAGGCCCCATACCATTAATGGAGCAAAACATCAGCCTGTTTGTGCACTGCTGATTTTCAGTGATGTGGTGCTTTAGTAGTAAGATCCACTTCTTTTTACAACACATTCTTACCAATGGATAGAATGAGTCCTTCCAAAAAGTAATGATTTGTACACCGTTAACTGAATCCTGGATAACTAAGTGAATACGTACTGTGACTAAACACATGGTTAGAATGCGAGATGAAGGGTAGGCACACCATTTCATGGCCAATGATAGTGAAGGGCAGAGAGTAGGCCCTTTATGGGGTAATAGACAGAGGTAGTAGGTAATATACAGGACAATAGATAGTTACAGGTAGGTACCAATACAGGAACCAATTAATGTGCAGGGTAATAAATTCTGCAAAAAAAAGAAAGTCCTCTCACTGTTAACTGCGTGTATTTTCAGCAAACTTAACCAATGTAAATATTTGTATAAACATAAGATTCAACAACTGAGACATAAACTGAACAAGTTCAACAGACATGTGACTAACAGAAATTGAATAATGTGTCCCTGAACAAAGGGGGGGGGGGTCAAAATCAAAAGTAACAGTCAGTATCTGGTGTGGCCACCAGCTGCATTAAGTACTGCAGTGCATCTCCTCCTCATGGACTGCACCAGATTTGCCAGTTCATGCTGTGAGATGTTACCCCACTCTTCCACCAAGGCATCTGCAAGTTCCCGGACATTTCTGGGGCGAATGGCCCTAGCCCTCACCCTCAGATCCAACAGGTCCCAGACGTGCTCAATGGGATAGAGATCCGGGCTCTTCGCTGGCCATGGCAGAACACTGACATACCTGTCCTACAGGAAATCACGCACAGAACGAGCAGTATGGCTGATGGCATTGTCATGCTGGAGGGTCATGTCAGGATGAGCTTGCAGGAAGGGTACCACATGAGGGAGATGGATGTCTTCCCTGTAACGCACAGCGTTGAGATTGCCTCCAATGACAACAAGCTCAGTCCGATGATGCTGTGACACACCGCCCCAGACCATGACGGACCCTCCACCTTCAAATCGATCCCATTCCAGAGTACAGGCCTCGGTGTAACGCTCATTCCTTCGACGATAAACACAAATCCGACCATCACCCCTGGTGCGACAAAACCACGACTCGTCAGTGAAGAGCACTTTTTGCTAGTCCTGTCTGGTCCAGCGACGGTGGGTTTGTGCCCATAGGCAACATTGTTGCCAGTGATGTCTGGTGAGGACCTGCCTTACAACAGGCCTACATTCCTCAGTCCAGCCTCTCTCAGCTTATTGCGGACAGTCTGAGTACTGATGGAGGGATTGTGCGTTCCTGGTGTAACTCAGGCAGTTATTGCTGCCATCCTGTACCTGTCCCGCAGGTGTGATGTTCGGATGTACCGATCCTGTGCAGGTGTTGTTACATGTGTTACAGATGAGCAGGGACCCTGGGCATTTTTCTTTTGGTGTTTTTCAGAGTCAGTAGAAAGGCCTCTTTAGTGTCCTACGTTTTCATGACTGTGACCTTAATTGCCTACCGTCTGTAAGCTGTCAGTGTCTTAACGACCGTACCACAGGTGCATGTTCATTAATTGTTTATGGTTCATTGAACAAGCATGGGAAACAGTGTTTAAACCCTTTACAATGAAGATCTGTGAAGTTATTTGGATTTTTACGAATTATCTTTGAAAGACAGAGTCCTGAAAAAGGGGCGTACATATTTTTTGCTGAATTTAGATAGTTACAGATAGGTACCAATACAGATACCAATTAATGTCCAGGGTAATAAACGGTTTCAGCTCTGGAAGACCTCAGTCGTTTTAATTGGTGTTGATTGTGCCTTGTACCATACCAAAATGGAAGAAACGCACAAGTATGATAATATACAAGTATTTTCCTAAATAACAGGAGTGACTTGAGTTGAATAGGTATGGTTCATTCAGACATTGATTCACAAGGAAACACAGAGGATTCCATACCTGGGAGGAAAGGATATCTCCAGCTCGTGCAGCCGTTCCTTGAAACAGGACAGCTCACTGTCAAACTGTAAAAACTGTGAAGAGAGAGGGGAGGAGGGGGATGAAAGGAGGAAGAAAGCGATACAGTGCACACAGGAAGTATTCACACCCCTTGACTTTTTCAAAAACTTTGTTGTATTATAGCCTGAATTTAAAATTGAGATTTTGTGTCGCTGGCCTATACACTCCATAATGTCAGCATTTTATGTTTATTTGTTTTATACTAATTCATAAAAAATTCAAAGCTGAAATGTCTTGACTCAATAAGTATTCAACCCTTTGTTATGGCAGGCCTAAACAGGTTCAGGAGTAAAAATGTGCTTAAAAAGTCATAAGTTGCATGGACTCACTGTGTGCAAAAGTGCTTAACATGGTTTTTGAGGTAGTTATTCATCTCTGTACCTTACGCATACAATTATCTGTAAGGTCCCGCAGTCAAGTAGTGAATTTCAAACACAGATTCAACCACAAAGACTAGGAAGGTTTTCCAATGCCTCGCAAAGAAGGGCACCTATTGGTAGATGGGTATAAAATGTAAAAAAGCAGACCGTGAATATCCCTTTGAGCATGGTGAAGTTATTTATTACACTTTGGATGGTGTATCAATACACCCAGTCACTACAAAGACACAGGCGTTCTTTCTAACTCAGTTGCCGGAGAGGAAGGAAACCGCTCAGGGATTTCACCATGAGGCCAATAGTGACTTTAAAAAAGTTTAATGGCTCTGATAGGAGAAAACTGAGGATGGATGAACAGCATTGTAGTTACTCCACAAGGCACTAAAGTAAAACTGCCAAAGATGTGGCAAAGGAATTAACTTTCTGTCCTGAATACAAAGTGTTATATTTGGGGCAAATCCAATACAACACATTACTGAGTACCACTATCCCATATTTTCAAGCATAGTGGTGGCAGAATCATGTTATGGGTATGCAAGTAATCGTTAAGGACTGGGGAGTTTTTCAGGATAAAAAATAAATAGAATGGAGCTAAGCACAGACACTGGGATATGAATTCAACTTTCAACAGGACAATAACCTAAAAGGCCAAATCTACACTGGAGTTGCTTACCAAGAAGACAATCAATGTTCCTGAGTGGCTGAGTTACAGTTGACTTAAAAACATTGTTGCCTAGCAATGATCAACAACCAATTTAACAGACTTAAGAATTGTAAAAAGAATAAGGGGCAAATATTGTACAATCCAGGTGTGCAAAGCTCTTAGAGACTTAACCAGAAAGACTCACAGCTGTAATCGTTGCCAAAGGTGACTAACATGTATTGACTACTTGTGAATACTTATTTAAATTAGATTTCTGTATATAATTTTCAATACATTTGCAAACATTTCTAAAAACATGTTTTCACTTTGTCATGATGGGGTATTGTGTGTAGATGGGTAAGAAAACCCCCAAATGTAATACATTTTTATTTATTCAGGTTATAACAAAATGTGGAATAAGTCAAGGGGTATAAGTAATTTATTTCTAACTACAGTGCCTTCAGAAAGTGTAAAAATATGTATTACAGCATGTAATATCCTCTGCGTCAGTCATCACTCACTGAGTGAATAACTATGAGTGTGTGGTAATTGTGTCAGATAATTGTGTTAGATTACTTTCCCTTCTTTTTTGACGTGTGGATTTGTGCCTTTACCACCATACTGTATAAGTGTCATGAACAGTGTGGTGGTACATAAAGGCATGTGTGTGAGAACAGCTGACCAGTGTTGATGTGTGTGTCCCTGGCCTGGCTATTCCAGAGCCATACCTGTCCTGTCCTACCACAGCTCCCAGTCTGCTGCTGATGGTGGAGGTCTGTCTCTCTAAGCTGACAGTGGATCCAAACAGTCTTCATCAATCATGTCCCCTCCCCCAGCTGCACAACCTCTGACTGCACCAGCACCAACTTACAACCCCCACTCCCCCTTCCATCTCCCCCCTTCCCAAATCCCATAAATCATTAGTGAGAAGTGCAATTAGCAGATCCTTATACACACTAATTATCTGGGAGATCAGCAGGTAGCAGGGGCACCTGCATTGCTGACTCCCTGAGCGATGGCCAGATATCCGACAACCCCTGTGATAGTGGGCTCTATTTTAACAAATCTAATGCAATGGTAAATCTAAGCACTGACCATAGCGCTATATGTCCGGAGGTGTATCAGAGATATGTTTGCTATTTTCATAATATTTATTATGAACGCAATAGCTGACGTTAGTGCGAAAGGGCTGGGTTTTGATGAATAAACAAGTTGTAGGTGTGACGAGGGCTTGGCCACTCAGTGGCCAATCGAGGCGTTCCATGGCTTAATACTGCATGCGTTTGTTCTCAAGTTCGATAGGTGATTGACAGTATTTGCATTGTCATCAACTCCACTTCGGCTGAGCAGCGGCCCGCCCATTAAGACGTTAGGGTAAAAAAAAAGAACACTTGTGATTGGTCAAAACATAATTATTTTCCAAAATATAATTCATGTATTATGTTTTAAATGCTCATTAAAGTGAGGTAAATGTGTACGTTTTCCTGTTTGAAAACATATTGTTCAGAAGAAGCTGTTCAGTTCCTACTCTGCCCTTCAGTGACTGCCAGCAGCAGCAGCTCCGCCTCTACGGGCGCATAGGCCGTGTGAACATTGCTTGGATTGTTTTGCCAGATATGCTATGAGGGGGGAACTGCTCCAATGAAAATCGCAGGATTTCAAAGCATAAATTCTAACAGCACAAAGTAAATGGACCGTCCTGGGCCGCTCAAATGTGTGTTCAGTCAGAACTTCTGGGTCTGCTCTATTCTCCCTCCCAATATGTTTCTCGCGCTAGACGGCTTACTTCCGCACGTGCGACTAGATCTGCTCTATCAGGTACAGATGGTGCTAAAGCAAAAAGCTAATTGTAAAATTATCATAACAGTCATGGGAGCCTGGGACCTGATAAACCAGACGTCAACATCCAACAAGAGTGGAAGGACAGAGGGATACAATAGCTAGAACCTTCTCACCGTGGATCTGGTAGGACAAAAAAAGCACGACAGTGGCTTATTGTTTCCCCCCATATTGTTCATCAGGTTCTACTGTAGGTGACAGAGTGACATGTTGCGTGGACCAAAACAGCATAAAAACGGGTGCATCACAAAGCATGACCAAATTATTTAGCCAGCTACAGTAATTTTGAGAAACAGTTTGGTCGATTTTTGGGTGAAATTAAACAGTTTTCTACTTTTGCTAGCTCCCAAGCCAGTTTCAAGTTTTTCTAAACTAATATCTGACTAACTTGGAAATATGAAGTTAATTCAGAACTATACTTTGTAACATTAAGTTAGCTAGCTATCCCCAGTTAGATAATGTGTTTTCACTTGTTGCATTTGCATGCTTGGTGAGTTCTCCCTGGTGCACTCGTTCGTTCGAGAGTGGCTGCTCGTTCTAAATAGTAGAATCGAATCTGTTCGAAACAGTGGCAGCTTGTGCAGAAGTGGTCATTCAGTTTTTTCAGTGGTAAGAAAAAGTATTTAACTGTTAAACTTGAGTAAAAGTAAAAATACCTTAATAGAAAATGACTCAAGTCAAAACACCCAGTAATATACTACTTCAGTAAAAGTCTAAAAGTATCTGGTTTAAAACACATTAGTACTTTTTACACCCATACTTCAAAGTAGTAGTTCAGTACTTTGATATGTAAAATGTAAATAGTTTTTTTTATGCTGTTATTCTGATGCACAAATCGCTTTATACTGTGCCTTCAGAAAGTATTCACCCCCCTTTTTCCACATTTTGTTGTGCTACAAGGTGGGATTAAAATAGATTTGTCATTTTTTGACAACGATCTAAACCAAATACTGTAATGTCAAAGTGGGGAAAAATTCTAACATTTGTAAAAAAATTAAATAAAGTAAAACACTATATCTTGATTACATAAGTATTCAACCGCCTGAGTCAATACATGTTACAATCACCTTTGGCAGCAATTACAGCTGTGAGTCTTTCTGGGTAAGTCTCTAAGAGCTTTAAACACCGGGATTGTACAACATTTGCACATTATTCTTTAAAAATATTCTTCAAGCTCTGTCAAATTAGTTGTTGATCATTGCTAGACAGCCATTTTCAAGTCTTGCCATAGATTTTCAAGCTGATTTAAGTCAGTCAAAACTGTAACTAGGCTACTCAGGAACATGGTAAGCAACTCCAGTGTAAATTTGGCCTTGTGTTTTAGGTTATTGTCCTGCTGAAAGATGAATTTGTCTCCCAGTGTCTGTTGAAAAGCAGACAACCAGGTTTTCCTCTAGGATTTTGCTGGTGCTTAGCGCTATTCCGTTTCTTTCAATCCCCAAAAACTTCTGTCTTTGCGATGACAAGCATACTCATAACATGATGCAGCCACCACCATGCTTGAAAATACGCAGTGGCACTCAGTGATGTGTTGTGTTGGATTTGCCCAAAACATAATGCTTTGATTTCAGGACATAAAGTTAATTTCTATGCCACATTTTTTTCAGTATTACTTTAGGGCCTTATTGCAAACAGGATGCATTTGCTTGGTTCCACTCTAGGTTTGTTGCAGGGTTCCTGCTTTTCTATGGAGTTTTTCCCTAGCCACCATGCTTCTACATCTGCATCGATTGCCGTTTTAGGTTGAGTTTCTGTATAAGCACTTTGTGACATCTGCTGATGTAAAAGGGTTTATAAACACATTTGATTTGATGTATGTTCTGGAATATTTTTTATTCTGTACAGGCTTCCTTCTTTTCACTCTGTCATTTAGGTTAGTATTGTGGAGTAACTACAATGTCATATTTCACAGCCATTAAACTCTTTTTTTAAAGTCACCATGGTGAAATCCCTGAGCAACTAGAGTTAGGAAGGACGCCTGTATCTTTGGGACGCTTGTATCGTTGTAGTGACTGAGTGTATTGATACACCATCCAAAGTGTAATTAATAACTTCACCATGCTCAAAGGGATATTCAATGTCTGCTTTTTAATATTTACCCATCTACCAATAGGTGCCCTTCTTTGCGAGGAATTGGAAAACCTCCCTGGTCTTTGTGGTTGAATCGGTGTTTGAAATTCACTGCTAGACTGAGAGACCTTACAGATAATTGTATGTGTGGGCTACAGAAACTAGGTAGTCATTCAAAAATCATGTTAAACACTTATTGCGCACAGTCCATTCAACATACTATGTAATTTGTTAAGCACATTTTTACTTCTGAAGTTATTTAGGCTTGCCATAACAAAAGGGTTGAATACTTATTGAGTCAAGACATTTCAGCTTTAACATTTGTATTAAATAATAAAAATGTCTAAATACATAATTCCACTTTGACATTATGGGGTGCTGTGTGTAGGCCAGTGACACAAAATCTCAATTTAATCAATTTTAAATTCAGGCTGTAACACAACAAAATTTGGAAAAGGTCAAGGGGTGTGAATACTTTCTGAAGGCACGGTATATCTTCTCAAAGAAACTACCTGCAGTTAGAAAACTTGGAATCATATTTCTGTTATGCTGCTTTGTTGACCACTCAAACCAACTCCTGCCCCTGTATTCAGCCAATCAGCGGCCGCCACTGCGGCACGGAATATTCTCGTCCTAGTCCATTGTGGATTGACAATACAGTTAGCATAGGCTACAGTAACGAGTAATAGCAACAGTAAAATAAAAATAAATACAAATAAACCTCCAGTGTTTGCTCAATATGTTTGGAGTGTTGACTAATGTTGTAATTGGCTTCAACGAGGATAGGCTTTTACGCAATGCAATTCATTTGACACGTTGTAAATAAACAAGATATAGCCTTGGCCTACCATTAATATGCCGTTATAGGACAGACAATTTTGAATAGCCTATGTTTGGAAGAGCGTGTCTTTTGTAACCGGACAAGTGGTGCTCTTTGGAAATGGGAATGGATACAAGCCGATTCGAGGCCTATGTGAATACTGCAAAAGCATGTTGGCAAAAACCCCACGAGTAGACCATTTAGAAACCTTTTATTGATAGGTTGACAACAGACACATTGCTGTTGAACCAGCTTCCGTCATAGTAGGATAAATGGAGCCTACTATAAAGGGCTTGTTTTTTAATAAAACCAAAAACAAGCAGTTGTTACAGGAAAATAACTTAGACGTTTCTAAATACGAGTGTCACTGGATTACCTCATCTCTCGTTCCATGATGGGCAATGAGCCTACATTATCTTTTAGGCTTTGGTTTAAGATTTATTTCAAAGTGGTCTCATGAGCCAAACCCTTTATAGATAGTCTTGACAACTTGGCGAATGAATTGGGTATGACAAAAAACAACAACCTTAATTGAGAGGGGGGGAGGCTATGCTTGGTTTTTAATAAAATGAAACGGGGAAAAAATAGAGTTCCGTTTCTAAATACGAAATTTACGGGCACAAATAGCACACATCTCTTGTCCCATGTGCATATGGGCACTGTTCGTCATGGCTGGATAGGCTGCACTTCCGCTGTCAAATTCCATGCCATAAACCAACCACATAACCGCTAACACCAGATTTTGGTTGGTCTTACTGAAATTGCCATTTTGCCATCCGTCCCACCTCGGAGCAAGCGACCTCATATAAAACTGGTAAATTACCAATCCTGCAACTAGGGTTTGAAAACAGAAAAGCGGAGGCTTTAACAGGTCAAAATTGCAAACGAGCATGCGTTTGACAATTGCGCTGGCTAAACGCCAGCCAAAACTAGAGCTCAGTGTCTGATGAGTTCCTATACACTGCCTGTGTAAGGCTGTCAGTACATTTAACGCTAGTTTAACACTAATGACATTACATTGCTGTACGACATGTAAAAATGGAGTGAATGGAATGCAATCGCCATCTAGATGATAATGTACTCTCCATCTAGGTGAAATGACAACAGCAATAATATTTAGAGGAGACATCTAACCAAACGGAGGCCGAGACAGGCAGAAGAGGAGCATTAACCACCATCAGTGGAGTACAATAACAGCCATCAATCCACAAACCCAACACGTTTGTAAACCAGATTAAAACTTTATTGGCATTTTTACATACGTATGTGGGATAAATGTACATGTGTGTGTGTATATGTCTGGAGCCTGTGCAAGTGTGTATGAGCGAGTGCTTGTGGGTAAGCGCGAGTAGCCTACTCCATACTTTATGCATGCTTATGTGTAAAGTGTGAGCATCTGTGTGTGTGTGTGTGTGTGTGTGTGTGTGTCAGTGGTGTAGAACAGTGGCCATTACTTTTCAGGCAGTGGGGCCCTCAGACAGAGTCTCTGTGGTTCAGGAGGGCAGATGTGCAGCATTCATCAAACTCACAGAGACAGGGTCACAGGAGAGCTCACACACTGAATGAGGAATAGAGCCCAGAGGATACGCTTCACTGTGCACCACCACCAACACCATCCTCCCAATGACACGCATTGCTCCAAGGGTGTGTGTGTGTGCAGAGAGACCTTGTGTGGAAGAGTGTGCCAGCATATAAGTTTATAGAGGTGCAGTACGTAATTGTTCCCGTGTGCGTTATAGTGCCTCAGATCTTTGTTATTCTTACCCTAATAGAGTACCTGTGTATGTGTACACTGGTCTGTTTCTGTGAGTGTGTGTGGACAGGTGTTCTTGTCTCCATGGAGAGTTAGTGCAGCCGGGATGAGAAGTGACACCTTTAAAAGGCAGCAGATGAGCAATGTTGGGGGTGATGAAGCACATTGTGTTTCCATGATGTGTGTGTGTGTGTGCACAGAGCTTTTAAGTGAATGTTGAGTAATTCATTTAGGTTGACTGGAAAACCCAAGGGCTGAAATTTTACACTACATTTCATCCCGGGTCAATTAAGCATAATGATTTGCTGGTCTGGTAGGTCAGCAGTAAAAAAAAATCCCAGTTTATATTGGTTCAAGGCCTCGTTGCATTATAAAGCTGGCCCAGTAGTTTGTCAGACCGAAATGACCTTGGAGTTGTTGGAGAGGGCTGCTAGTCAATACGGCTCGGGCAATATCGTAGACAAGGAGAAAGATGAGGAAGTGCAGGATCCAGATTTCTTGCTTCTCCTCGATGAGCAACACACACCTAAATCACACTAGCTGGGATTGTTATAAGAGGGAGAAGTTGCATGAACAGAGGGAATAAAAGGTCTCTGGGCTGACTGTCCCTCCAACCCGGCCAGTGGTTGTCCAAGCTCATAATTGTGCTTTGATTTACACCTTGTCAAACTATCCCTCTGATAACACCTGCTGCCATTAAAAGCCATCAGTACACACAGAGGTGAAAGGTCATTTAATTTTATTTTTACGGCACACATTTGGCTTATATTGCCAGGACATATTTTTTCTTAGTTTTATGAAATCTTCATCACTTGGTGTGGAATCAATAAACTGTCGCTGATAGGGAATGGCCGAGCGCCTTGAGAGGGTCAACCTAAACAGCCAGCCGGCTAGAAGCTACAGTCCTATTATGTTCTCTCTTATGATAGTTAAGGTTATATCAATTGCATAATACCTTAAAATCTCAAGGGGGATTGTTAATTCATTAATTTACTTACACTATATGTACAAAAGTATGTGGACACCCCTTCAAATTAGTGGATTCGGCTATTTCAGCCAATTGGTGACAGGTGTTTAAAATCGAGCACACATCCATTCAATCTCCATAGACAAATATTGTCAGTAGAATGGCCTTACTGAAGAGCATAGTGACATTCAACGTGGCACCGTCGTAGGATGCCACCTTTTCAACAAGTCAGTTCGCCAAATTTCGGCCCTGCTAGAGCTGCCCCAGTCAACTGTAAGTGCTGTTACTGTGAAGTGGAAATGTCTAAGGCTCAGCCGCGAAGTGGTAGGCTACACAAGCTCACAGAACGGGACCGCCGAGTGCTGAAGTGCGTAAAAAAAAATCATCTGTCCTCGGTTGCAACACTCACTACCAAGTTCCAAACTGCCTCTGGAAGCAACGTCAGCACAAGAACTGTTCTTCGAGAGCTTCATGAAATGGGTTTCCATGGCCGAGCACAAGCCTACAATCACCATGCGCAATGACAAGTGTCGGCTGAAGTGGTCTAAAGCTCACCGCCATTGGAATCTGGAGCATTGGAAACGCGTTCTCTGGAATGATGAATCATGCTTCACCATCTGGCAGTCCAACGGACAAATCTGGGTTTGGCGGATGCCAGGAGAAAGCTACTTGCCCGAATGCATAGTGCCAACTGGAAAGTTTTGTGGAGAAGGAACAATGGTCTGGGGCTGTTTTTCATGGTTCGGGCCAGACGACAGCATACAATGACATTTTAGGCGATTCTGTGCTTCCAACAGTGGCAACAGTTTCGGGAAGGCCCTTTCCTGTTTCAGCCTGTCAATGCCCCCGTGCAAAAAGGGAGGTCCATACAGAAATGGTTTGTCGAGATCAGTGTTGAAGAACTTGACTGGCCTGCACAGAGCCCTGACCTCAACCTCATAGTATACCTTTGGGATTAATTGGAATACCGACTGTGAGCCAGGCCTAATCGCCCAATATCCGTGCTCGACCTCACTAATGCTCTTGTGGCTAATTGGAAGCAAGTCCCCGCAGCAATGTTCCAACATCTAGCGGAAACAGAAGAGTAGAGGCTGTTATAGCAGCAAAGGGAGGGACCAACTCCACCTTAATGCCCATGATTTTGGAATGAGATGTTCGACGAGCAGGTGTCCACATACCTTTGGCCAAGTGTGTATTCCCAGACCTGTGTCAAGGGCAAAAAACACAAAAAGTGCCTTTTCCTATAATCCACATTTTGCTCGTTTGCAGACCAAAACATTGACTGGGAGACATTAAAAAGGACAATCCATACATGGACAGCAACATAAAGTACAGTTTGTACATACAGTAATATATATATATACACACCTCATGATCAGACTGAGGAACTGATCAATACTAGTAAAAGCACAATGAGCCTTTCAGTGTAGCAAGGCATTCAGGTATAAGAGACAGCACAGGAGCCCATTCTCCCTGGCCTTCCATGTTTATCTTCCCAGCTAAGGTCACACATTATTTAGCATTCTGCTGTATTACCACTTAAGGAAACGGACAGGTAAAATATGAAAGAAGTTTAGCCGAGAAGGTGATTGATATTTATTTAGTTCATTTGGAAAACTATTGCGGCTTGAGTAATGTTGCGAGTACGCAGGGAGCATGAGAAGGAAGAGCGGCCCTGACAGAAAAGTTCATCACTCGCAACAGGACTCCAAAAACACCCCCCTCTTTCCCCAGGACGTCAGCTGATACCACAACTGATAAAGTTAGAATAAAAAGATAATGAAACAAAATCAATGATGGAGAGGGGAGGGAGGCGACTGGATGGAGGATGCGCTACTGGATAGATAGGAGGTAGAGGGGGGCACGCGTCTGCACAGAATCCGTGTCCACGGGGACATATATCCCCCCCACCGCCCGCCCCCTTTACCTCCTCCCCTCAGATGAGGAGCAAGCCCCTGTGCCGCTCGACGCCACCACTCCCAGAAAATGTAATCTTCCCAAATACTCATCAGGGCTCTCCATCGTCCCGGCCTGACAGCGTTCGGGATAATTAATTATACAATTTCGATGGGAATATTGATTAAACAATCCTATTAATCTTAGCAAAAGTCAATAGGCATGGACACATTCAATCATGTCCCGACCAATGATTACTCCTCAAAATACAATAATTATTTTTGAGAGCTACCTCGAATTAAATTTCTGTCAAGCTGGTACAAGTCTAGTAGTTGATAAAAGACGCAATGGATTTTTTTTCCTCCTCCGAGGGTTGCAGGGGGGAACATTTATTCTTTTGGAAAGGTAGTTTGTTTTATAAGGATCATAACACGGTGTGTTTAACTCGACCATGACCATCAGATTATCTCTGATCCCCCATTACGCCATTTATCTTGCTGGGCTCTGCACGGGAGAGGGAAAGAAGGAAGTGGGGGCCTCCTGAGGCCCAACACACACACCACATAAACACACCCACCAATACTAAAAGAGACACAGACATAGAGCCCCACATACACTTACAGTATATACACACAGACAGACACTACTTGAAGAGTCATATGTGTCACATGAATTATTATGTTTTCTTCTTAGCTTACATTTTGCTTACTTAGCTAATACAGCTAATTTAGCATACTCAATAACCCGACTCAAACAAAGACGAATGCTATGTATGTTAGCTAGCTGGATAAGGCTATCCAACACCGCAACTCTTCCAAGTCAAGGTAAGCTTTTGGTTTTATTAATTTATTGCCACCGGGGCCCACCGGTGTAACTGTTAAACTGCTGACTGTACACTACTACATGATGTACATATGGTTTGGATTGTGGGTTTACTAATGCGTTAGTTCTAGTATGTTGACTATAACGTTAATATCTTGACAACGATGTAGGCTGTGTAGGGATTTGCGGTTATGGTATGGAAGTTTTATTTGGAGGGGTCTTTGCACCTGGTCACAGACAGCTCGTGTTCTGCACTGAAGTCCACAAGTGAAGAAAAAGGTGAGAGGAGGAGAACGTGTAGATGCGAGAAGGAATTATATAATAAGCAAAGTGATGTTGTATGTGGCTGCTATGAAAGTGAACTGTGTGTGCGGGTGATCAGGGGTGTATTCATTCCACTAATTCTGTTACAAAAACGGAAGTAAACCAAATTGTGAGGGACCTACCTGAATTTGTCCAAAATAAACTCTTGTCTTACAATAGAAACTGTTCTTAATAATAGAAACTGTTTAAACTAATGATTACACACCCCAGGTAAGGCGATATTGAATTTGGCACTGTATGTCACCTTGATTGGTTAGAGCGTTGAGCCAGTAACCGAAAGGTTGCAGGATCGAATCCCCGAGCTGACAAGGTAAAAATCTGTAATTCTGCCCCTGAGCAAGGCAGTTAACCCATTGTTCCCCAGGCGACGAAGATGTGAATGTCGATTATGGCAGCCCCCCGCACCTCTCTGATTCAGAGGGGTTGGGTGAAATGCAGAAGACACATTTCAGTTGAAGGCATTCAGTTGTACAACTGACTAGGTGTCCGCCTTTCCCCGATTACGCCAATTTGTCTCTTGACCTGTGCACCTACTACGGTTGAATGGTGGGAAAGGAGATTTACCACCCCAAAACCAATCCCTTTTCCCAGGATAAATAACTGAGAAACCGGTAAATTATAATAAATAATTTATATGAACAGCATGGAGTGAAATTGAATGCGATGTCTAAATCTGGCTTCTCTACGGCCTCTGCATGATGAATCATCAACACTCAGGGTGGGGGCAGACAGTCCATCTCAGTATGGAGCGCAGTTCACAATGCATGTAGACCTATCATCTCATCATGGTAACTTTTTTTCATGTGACAGGTAGACCTGCATTTGCTGCAGCATAGCCTATGCTACAGTAATATAAAGACAGAATGCGCATCTAATTTACCCATCTCCATCTGGCTTTCGGGGATCTCCTTATTTTTTTATTGCACAGATGATTATTTTTCTAATTGTAGCTGCAGAGTTTTAAAACCTATCACTCAAATATTGTTGCTTTAAATTAGTGTATGCATTCTCTCTCAAATTGGCATCCTGTTTCCATTGATCATCCTTGAGATGTTTCTACAACTAGATTGGAGTGCACCTGTGGTCAATTCAATTGATTGGACATGATTCGGAAAGGCTCACACCTGTCTATATAAGGTCCCACAGTTGATAGTGCATGTCAGAGCAAAAAACAAGCCTTGAGGTCAAACTGAGCAATCAGGGTAGAAGGGCCTTGGTCAGGGTGGTGACCAAGAACCCGATGGTCACTCTGACAGAGCTCTAGAGTTCCTCTGTGGAGATGGGAAAACCTTCCAGAAGGACAACCATCTCTGCAGCACTCCACCAATCAGGCCTCTATGGTAGATAGGCCAGACGGAAGCCACTCCTCAGTAAAAGGCACATGACAGCCCACTTGGAGTTTGCCAAAAGACTCTCAAACAATGAGAAACAAGATTCTCTGGTCTGATGAAACCAAGATTGAACTCTTATTTTGTATTTTACTTTTCTCCCTTTTTCTCCCCAATTTCCTGCCATCCAATTGGTAGTTACAGTCTTGTCTCATCGCTGCAACTCCCGTACGAACTCGGGAGAGGCGCAGGTCGCGAGTCGTGCGTCCTCCGAAAAACAACACAGCCAAGGGTTTAATATTTTCCCGATATTTTACAAATGTTGATAACCGAGGATATATCAGTTGTCACACGGGTAACCCGGTATTTCCCGCCAAAACCAGATGTGTTATTCAAAAGCATTATAAAGCATATAAATATGCCTATGTCTGGACTTTATTCGAGATTTGATCGAAAATTCAAGTCTGATGCTACCAGAGCCTGATGAGCCATATATTAAATACATTTAATGAGCCCAAGCCAAAAAAGCCCAAATGATTGTGCCGTTATCCAATAAATGATATTAGGTTACTGCACATTACGCACAACAGAAAAACATAAGGCCATAGATGTAGCTAGCTACAATATATGCTGTCTTGGGTAAATACATTTAACTAGCTCCAGTAGGCTAATCTTTTTGGGTGTGAACTGTATAACTATTGTATTGTACTGTATTATGTGGACTGGAATTACGCACATCGTTCAAACCATGATAAATGTGGAAAAGGTCAAGGGGTCTGAATACTTCCCGAATGCAATGTATGTCCAATTGCATGAACATTCAGTGACAATAAAAAGTATGTGAACCCTTTGGAATTATCTGGATTTCTGCATAAATTGGTCGTACAATTAGATCTGATCTTCATCTAAGTCACAACAGACAAACACAGTGTGCTTAAACTAATAAGAAAAATACAATAATTTGTGTCTTGTCTATATCGAATACATTATTTAAACATTCACAGTGTAGGTTGGATGTGAATGGAGTACAATCATTGAGACAAGATTGGAGACGTTGGTTAGAGCTGCCCTGCCCTAAAAAAAACACTCACAAAATTTGAGTTTGCTATTCACAAGAAGTGTTGCCTGACGTGAACCATGAAAATATTCTGTGGACAGATGAAACTAAAGTTGAGTTGTTTGGAAGGAACACACAACACTATGTGTGGAGAGAAAAAAGGCACAGCACACCAACATCAAAATCTCATCCCAACTGTAAAGTATGGTGGAGGGAGCATCACGGTTTGGAGCTACTTCGCTGTCTCAGGGCCTGGACAGCTTACTGTCGTCGATGGAAAAATGAATTCCCAAGTTTATCAAGACATTTTGCAGGAGAATGTAAGGCTATCTGTCCTCCAATTGAAGCTCAACAGAAGATGGGTGATGCATCAGCACAATGACCCAAAACACAGAAGTAAATGGCTTCAACAGAAAGAAATACGCCTTCTGGAGTGGCCCAGTCAGAGTCCTGACCTCAACCTGATTGAGATACTGAGGCATGACCTCAAGAGAGCAGTTTACACCAGAAATTCCAAGAATATTGCTGAACTGAAACAGTTTTGTGAAGAGGAATGGGCCAAAATTCCTCCTGAATGTTGTGCAGGTCTGATCCACAACTACAGAAAACGTTTGGTTGAGGTTATTGCTGCCAAAGTAGGGTCAACCAGTTATTAAATCCAAGGGTTCACATACTTTTCCCACCCTGCACTGTGAAGGTTTACACAGTGTGTTCAATAAGGACATGAAAACGTATAATTGTTTGTGTGTTATTAGTTTAATCAGACTGTGTTTGTCAATTGTTGTGACTTAGATGACGATCAGATAAAGTTTTATGACCAATTTATGCAGAAGTCCAGCTAATTGCAAAGGGTACTTTTTCTTGCCACTGTACATACACTCAAAGTATAGTGTCCCAAGAGGATGGGTCAGGATACTAAGAATCAGGGTTGTATTCATTAGGACACACGCAATGGAAAACGAAAATGATTTTATTATTGGACCAGGTCGTCCCTCTGCGATTCAATCTATTTTCTTCCATTTGGTGCCCAATGAATATGTCCAAGGATTGAAGCACCATACGTTGGTATGTACTATGTGTATCTCCTCACCTCTATGGGAATCTTAATATGGATATTTCTGAATCACTTATTAAAGAGGACATACACTCCCCTACGTACAGTATTTGATATTTACTTTTTTCGGGAATAAGAATAGAATACATTTCTGAACACTTCTACATTAATGTGGATGCTACCATGATTACGGACAATCATGAATGAATGGAGGAGAGGGAAGAGGCGTGAGGGAGGGGTGGAGGAGGAGAGGGAAGAGGAGTGAGGAGTGAGGAAGGGGCAGAGGAGGAGAGAGATGAAGAGGGGAGAGGGAGGGGTGGAGCTGAGGCAAGGAGATTGTCAATTCTGGAGGCATTCATGAGGTGTTTGACCTCTCAGGTAGGACGGTGAGGATGTTTGAAATCAGTGTTCATATGAGGCAGGAAGGCGTGAGGGCCTCCGTCAGAACATCTGCACCACTCGCTTCTGTCCCGTCACAATGACACCCACTGTGTGGCCTAATTGTTATACCTAACCCCACGTCCCCAAAAAACCCTCAAAGCCTCAAATCAAATTCTGCATCACATCAACGTCTTTTATTTACTTGTTTTCGCAGTGAATTTTGACATTTTGTAAATGTTGCACATTCCTGTTACTTTGAATATCATACCGTCCGCAAAAAAAACCAAATTGAATAAACCTCTCAGAGTTACAAAACAAAATGAGTGACTTACCAGGGTCCCATTGTTTTCTCGGAAAACATCCTGGTTAATATAATTAAAAAGCTTCTTTTCAAGTTGAAGTACAACCTAAAAGGGGCAGAGGGGAGCAGAATATAGGGCTGATTAATAGCGATCCTCATCTGAACCAGCCCTAATTAGAGCTTCAACTAATTTAATGAAGGGTAATGTGCTGTGATGTTGGGGGCAGCATTCATTTGGTCAGAAGTGTAATATAAACGCCACCTGTTCACTTATGCTTGATTCTCACTATAGGGCCAAACTGAGCAAAGCCTTATAAAGCTGTACTAGGCTGGCCTTGTCACGCAAAGGCCTGTAGATTCTAATGTATGGGAAAGGTTGTGTCATTTTTCTCTTTATAAAGGCCCATTACAAAGAAGCTATTCTGTGTTCAGGTGAGATGCTACACATGAGTAATTCTGATAAAACCTTGAAATGTCAGGTATTGTGCGTGTACAGTGCATTTTCAATAATGTAGCATACCTTGCGATCGTTCTCAGATTCTCTGAATATTAGCTTGTCAACTTCATTGGTGTCACCTAGTCTGACCGTCTGCATGGTGGCAGTGGAGCACAGACTCTGTAGTGGGAGAGAGGAAGGAAGGGAGACGGGGGGTTAGTGGCAGGATTCACTACTTCTCATAGGATGGAGCAAAATATCATACTGGGGTAGATTAAGATAGGCTTGGATAAAACAAATGTCAACGTGTATTGTGTGGTGCCAAAGGATAGCAACTTATCAAAGTACAGCAACAAAAGACAACAAAACAGTACATCTCTCTCACACACATATGCGCGCCCGCGTACACACACACACACACACACACACACACACACACACACACACACACACACACACACACACACTTGAAAAGAGGTACAGCCTACAGTACAGAAGGCTATACTGTATCACATTACTGATGCCCATTCTATATTCCACACACAGAACACATGCACACCACTATGCATTTCAATTATTTTTTAAGACCCCCCCCCCCGACCAAAAAAACAAAACAAAAAAAAGGCCAAATTTTACTGTCCCCCTCATATGTATTGACCCTATGGACCGTGTGCATGGTTAAATTCCCCTTTGTGGACTCTTTTAACAATTAGTTAAACATTCGACCATCTGTGTTTGAAGACAGTTGAATGAGGTAATCCCTCAGCCAGTGGTTCCCATACCACACTGCAGGGACAGCAGCCTGATTGAAATTCAAAGCACAGATTAGTTAATCAGGTCAAGCCAATATAACGGGCAGAAAAAGGGCCTTTAGACTGAAATGTCACAAATCAGTCTTGCTTGCTCGAAACGGCACACCAGATTAGAACAAACACTGAGCAGTAAGTGAAGTTCCCGGTCCCCCCCCCCCCACCCTCCCCTCCTCAAAGCTGGTTTCTAAAGCCCTAACAAATCGCTCCATCTTTCACTCATTTAGGCCCTCCAAATGCAGGGTCAATATGGTCCCCTGTCATCCAAATGCTAATGCGCTTAAGTGCGCTTAAGCAGCTTTGTTCAATGAATAGGCCAAAGAAGCTGGAGAAGGGCAAGGCAGAGATACTTTCCCTGTTAAAAAGTAATTGTAGCCACACCAGCAAAAGACAACCCGCAAATGTCATTTTCCATCCACTTCTACGATTATTACAAAAAACATACCAAAATGTCTCTCTTTTGGCAACTTTTATTGTTTACTTAGAACGACTTCAAAACGTATTGAAATCAAGCGAATCAGAAAACGAAATGGAGCCATTAAGTGAGCCTCAGGACATTTAAGCAAATATGTGTATTTATTTTTGGAAAAAAGGTATCTTATTCAAATGAGCCTTTCAAGTTAGTGACTTGGTAGCAGCGTTTGGCTCTCTTTCTTCCCAACCGAAGCCCTTCTGTCAGCTTTGCAAATCCAAAACCCAGCCAAGCAGAAATCCCTGGCCACTTCAGGGCCAGCAGCACTGCCAGAAACCCACACAGCTTATTGGACAAAAAAAAAAAAAAAAGAAAGATATTTGAAGGACAGAAATGGCCTCTCCATTCACGTTCAAATTATTTCTGTAATCCAGTGAGCGTTGGCCTCGACCAAGAAAGGGTCAATGTTGCTTATCACTATACATGACTATGTCCCCATTGCAAGTGAAAAGCACACCTGTGCACAGTTTTTTGTACTAATTTCTTCTGAGAGCGTAGCGACATGAGATCATAGGTCCACAATGCTGTAGCTTTTCTATCACACCTTTCGCCAACTGTTTCTGACTCTCAACCGAAGGTACAACAAGAAAAAGCAACAATGACAGTGTCATGTTTTGAGGGGAAATTATTTCACTTGGCTTACATTTTTCTGGGTGAAACTATACAATTTTAGAGAAAACCCAGTTCATCTGAGAGGAATTGTTTTTGAGAAACAAATATGTTTTTCAGAATAGGGCGCCTACAGTGAAAATCTGCCTAATTATGCAGAACAAATTATGCAACTTGTTTTAGTCTACAATCTGCGTCCCCTACACACCCAGCAGTTTGGTGGTGGTCTGTCCTCACAGTGGTTCAGGTTTAGCAGTTCCGTGGCCAGGCCTGACGTTATTGATTGATTCATTTATGTGTTCATTGACTATGACTGATCAGTGAGTCATGGGAGTCTGAGGGGGCTGATTGTACGCCATTGATCACAGTGCGCTCCTTTGACCTCGGAGAAAACAACCTCCCTCTACTACACCTCCTACATACTCTGTATAACTCCCCCCATCCCTAATTTAGATCAGCCTAGCCTACCGACCCACCAGCCCTTTGACCATTGCAGGGACCTTAGTCATGAGACCCCCCAACCTAACGAAGAGGCAGGGTAAATGAGAACGCCATGCCGTCGCTTAAGTCTTACAGATAAATGCAGGACGGGTCTGAAAGGAGACCAGGTGTTCTCAGATATAAGAAATTCAATGGAAAAAAAATATCCTCACGCAAAGAAAAAAAAACAAGGACAGATGTTGACCACGAGTTAACCCAAGCTCACCGCTGCTAATTGTGGATCATGCATCTGGTAATAGGCACCCTGGGTAAGAGACGAGAGAACGAGAGGCAGGCTCCTGAACAGAGCTCTCTCTTCAAGTGTGGCTGGGCCGATCAAAGCGCCTGTCTTTTAAACATATTACATCTAAACATGCTCTCATTGACTCCCCAAATGATATTAACATAACTAATTTGAGTTAAGCAATCGGATTTTAATTTGATACATGAGGATGTGGGGGAAAAGAAGAAAAATAGACGGTACAGCTGTCAGGGATGAGAAGTTTAGAAGGTAAACAAGTATGTACAGTGGGATGTCTTCACTGCTTCAGAACGCCAATAATCTCCAACAGCCCATACAAAGAGAGTCCCCGGCCCGGCAAAGCTTTGCATCGTAGGTCACAGGTCAACACAGGAGACAGAGGGCCTGTTTGTGGAGGGGTTAGATAAGAGGTTGCCCCGGTGCATCTTGGGGATGGCGCTTGCTTTGGGCTTCAATGGAATAATCTCATCAGTGTCCGAGAAGGAAATGGGTGGTGAAAAGACCTCTCTATTCCAGCTGCTCTTTTAAGAGACAAGGTTAAAGCAATCTGTCCCACTTCAAAGCACAGGCACACCGACCGTCTCTCCCCTTCTGCTCCTGATCCAGCCCCTCAAACAGATGGAGGAGCTCTGCTGAGCCCAACGCAAACACAACACTGACACAACCAACAAAACCATGCCGCAACCCCCATTCAACCTTGCCACAACCCATCTGACACACCATTCCCACACTTAAGACAACCTACTGTATACTCAAAGCCAGTATCCCCCCTCTTGCCCCGATATACCTTCCATTCAGCACATCCAATACCGCGCGTAGACATGCATAACAAATCTCTGTGCATGCGGATATGGCAGTGTTTCCCAAACCTCTTCTCGACCAACCCCTCCAAATGCACAGACCTATTGCCGTACAAGCACACCCGATTCAACTAATCAACTAATCAACTAATCGCCAAGCCCTTCATTAAAACAAGTGTGCTGGTTCTGGAATACGTCAATTAGGTGGAACAGCTGAGGGTACTCAAGGAGAGGTTTGGGAAAAACTGCTGTATTGGTTTCAAGATAGCACTGAGGTAATATGTCTCGTCCTCTCCACAACGCCCCAGTCCAAGGCTTGTAACGTCCCAGGGGTCCATGGGCATGACAGTGTGCCAGGTGACTGCCCTGGCATAGCAATGCGCAATGGTGGTTTTATCGGATTTACGCCAAAGAGCCTGGACACTCAACCCCACCACTGGGTGATTCCCATCCAATAATTTCCCATGCCTACTGTTCACTCTCCCACCACCCCCATTCCGCCCAATAAAATAACCCATTGAGTGCGATTAAATCTCGATTGTTGAGGAGGGAGCGAGAGAGAGCGATGCGACAATGAGTTGGAATATGGCCCTCGGTCCGCTGTTGCTTAAAGAGATCATTCTCTATTACGCCGAGGGGGGATGGGGCAGGGCTAGCCTTTGTCATCGGGGGGGGGGGGGGGGGGGGGGGGGCATTGTCACGGCATGCCATTATTTTCCCACCGCTGCGTGAGGGGACTTGCCAACCCGCTCCTGAGTGGTGCCAACGGTTGGCAGGTTTAACTTACCACGCTCCTCCTCTCTTCCCTCCCCTAATCAGCCGGCACTGCATGCATGATTGAGACATCTGCCCTACCGGTGAGGCACTCAGATCCAAAGTGGGCAAAAACAAATGTCCTCCCCACCTGCCACCCATTACCCAGGGAGCCTTTAAATCAGGGCTGACCCTCCCCACCCAGCCTGCCTGGAGTCCAGCCAGAGAGCTCCACACTCTCTCCCTGCGGGTTGCTAATTAATCCCACTAAACACGGTGGATTCATCAATGCCATGGATGAAGAACTAGGAGGGGGGATTTAACATGGGGGGGGGGGTGATAGTACACAAAACCGTTTCAGTAGGAGTAGAAGTACTGATCTAGGATCAGTTTAGCCTTTTATATCATAATGGATACAATTATATGGACAGGACAGGTGGACCTGATCAGAGATCAGCAGTCCTACCCTGAGACTATTTATTATGGACCCTGTGGCTTTATCCTGCTACCCTCACAGTTAGCGCGTTACCCTATTTCTGACCTAGACTCACACTAGGTTAGAGGTAACTCAGGAGGGACCATGCATGGGCGTCTTTCTGGTCGAAAGAATGGTCGACCCTCCTCACTGTCTCGCCTCAGCATCCCCCACCACACACACTGATACATAAATAACTCTCATTGGTTCCCATGAGCCACAGAGTGTGAGAGCTGAAGTACGGTGATAGCAAGCCGCACTGGGGGGTCTCCAAGTGCGCAACGCCCCCTCTCAAACGAGGTTAGGTAAAAGGGGTGCGCGAGGTAAAGATAATGTGCCCTATTTATCTTGTGCATTATAACATCTGGGAAGCTTCTCTAAAACAACGGGTGGCATTGGGAGGGGTGCCATTCTTGCCCCTGTCCTTCCTTCAGGGCCCTGCCAAATGTATTTGTCCTTTCCGAAGCATAATGGACAGGCCACAAATCATTCAGGACAACAGGATGGAGGGGTGGGGTGTGTGCGTGTGTGTGAGCCTGTGTGTGTGTGTTCGCCTCCCCTGGTATTTAACTCCTCTGCTCGCCCATTCTCCAGGGGCCTCCGCAGGACAAATTGCCCTGCTTAGTTGTCTTTGAGAGGCAGTGCAGCGCGTAGAGAAAGGGACAGGGCTGAAACACAGGGAACAGCCCCATAAAAATTCATCACTTTGACCCCACGACCTCACCCTTCTGGGGGTTCCAGAGTAGACTCACCCCTGGAGCTGGGAGCAGGCACACAGCAGTAACCCCCCCCCATCACACACAAATTGCTAATATAGCCAACTTTACCAACCTTCCAAACATACACTCATTCCACACTCAACATTATCTCATACACACTTGCGAAAGCAATGAAACAGACAAAACCTCCCCAATCCCACACATTTTACCACCACAATGGCTGACGACAGACTTCTCAACAGGAAAAGGCCACCAGATGCTTCATTGTGTGTGTATAAAGTGGTGGCAGTAAAGGAGGTTGGGAACTCCTCAGCGTATTAGGCAAAGTAAGAGGAGCCATTGTCTCAGGCCAGGCTACTGCCACCTGTATAAAGAAAGCCTAATGAAAGATTTCATCTGAAAACCTCGGCCAGCCCACCTCCCCTCTGACACTTTAAGTCAGCAGTTTGAAACCAATCACGGCAGATGTCCGCAAGACTGTTTAACGCACAGGAGTTACTCTCCAAAACGCAATAGGCCTATAGTCAGTCCTACAGTCAAACCCTTCCTTTCAACAGCTCGCCTCCCTTATTGGGATAATGCCTCATTTGAACGTTGTTCGATACAAGTTTTGGAATGGACGTCAATGTTTGTGCAATTAATACTTTTTCACATCTCAGAAGAAAACCTATCCTCCCAATGAAGAATACAACCAGAAAGTGAAATTGAAACATCAGGTGATGATTATTGTGTGGTACAACGTAAAAAAACAAAACAAAGACGCAGCTTTGAGGCCATTACAGATCATACACACTCACTTAGCACTGTTGGGAGTTGTATTTACTCATATATAATCCAAAACTTTTTGCTCATTCCACACTAGCTAGTGACTAATTTAAGTTAGCCTAGAGAGTGAGGTTGTGTGTGTGGAGGGGGGTTTATTGTTGGGAGGTCAATTAGAGAATATTGGAGAGGTGATCACGGGTTCTCTATTAAAGAGACCAGAGGCTCTGCATGGAGTTCATTACCGCACTGATCAATAGCGATCCTGGCTGAACAATTAATGAAGCTCTAATCCTCCTGTCCCCTCTGGAGGGTGAGACCTGGGCTGTGTTCAGTAGGCACCAAACGCAATGAAAACCGACTGACACAGGGAAGGACTAAGCTGTAATTGTCCAATACGAAACACTTCTTTATGTTTTCCGGTGCAAAAAAAAACGTTTCAATGTTTTCTGTTGCATGCCCAAATGAAGAGGGCAGGGCTTTGACTGCTAAACTACTCCAAAATTGGATGGCGCTTCTGTTGTCTAATAACAGCACACCTGCCTCAACATGAAGGATAAGTCAAACAAACACATTTCATGCACATTAGCAGAGTCCAGAGAATTACTATTAGGCTTTAACTAAAACTTAATACAGGATTATAACTAGGGCCCCGGGTTTATCTAAGTAGGTACTAAGTAATGCAGTCAGGAAACTAAATGAGACCTGCACGTAAGTAAAGGAACTTAAGAGTTTATAATACTGTATTCAATCTTTTTTATTTATTTATAAAAATGTTTTTAAAAAGGACCCCCGTCACAATGCCTCCCCGGAGACAAAGAACAAGGATTCATTTGGAAGCTAGCGCCACCCTTTCATTTGTTTCATGGCATCTAAACGATGCGGCTTGTCCGGCAGGGCGACAGGGGAGCCCTGTGGTGTAATTCAGCCCGGCGAAGGGGAAAGAAAGGTATACAGAGCAGCCCTGCTACCCCGCGACGCGCTAGGCAACCATCTTGTGGGTGGGCTTTGTGATACATTTTACACATTTTTCATGACCATCCCTCTAGATGTGACCCCACTCGGGGTCCCTTTATGCCCCTGACAGCTCTGCGCAGGAAAACATGCTGCTTCTCTGATAGCATGAAATCGGGGAACAAAGACCCCCAAGGAGAGGAGAAGGGGGCCGCCGAGGCGCGCTGTGCTCTGGGCCCCGCCTGGATCTGGACACAAACAGATGTTAGGACAGCCCAGTGCCTCTCAGCCTAACAGTCCCCTGAAAGGAAAGTCTTGTAGGTGAAATGGGCCTGAAATGGATTGTTTCGGGCCTCCTCTAAGACAAAGACGAGCACCTCCTCAAAGAGCCAGGCCAATATGGCCGTCACAGATAAATCACTGGGGGGGATTGTAGAAAGAGGTCCGTGATTTCTCACTGTGCCTCTTAAAAATGGGGCCTCTTAAATATGATGGGGTATTTGTCGGAGGGCTGTGAAAAGAGCTGAGAGACTCCTCATGTCACTGAGCAGAGTTGTTTAAAAGCCCTAGGTGCCAACGCTGGGTTTACAGCTGTGCTACTACAAAGAGATGCTCTGTGGGACCACCTCTCTATGACTGACAGTATCTATAGCCTATCCAACTCCATGAATAAGATTTCAAATCAGATCTCTCCATCTTCTTTGAATGGATATTACATTCTTTACATTCTCCATTCAAACAGCATTAACTTCTAATTGGAAATCTATCCCAGATGTTGATATGTAATACGTTGTGCTACTGAGAAACTGCCCATGAAAGTAGGATTGCTTGATATGATTGATATAAAATAGAATGGTATAAATGTTAACGACGTTAACTCGCAAATTAAGTTTGACTTATTTTGAGCTGGAACAGAGATGACTTGGAGAACTTTCACAGGGGGGGGGGCAGAACCTTATGTAAACTCCATCACAGGGTGGAGGAAATGGAATGGCTGTGTGTGTGTGTGTGTGTGTGTGTGTGTGTGTGTGTATCTGTGTGTGTGCAACCCCCTCCAGCACTGCATTAGTCAAACATAGACTGACATCATACAAGCAAGGCACTATGCACCAGGCACAAAGACGACCTTATCCTCAACAGTTTATGCCACATTTAATTTGGAACTAAATAAAAACCCACTGTTAGCAGTTGCTGGGCTG
The DNA here is from genome assembly GCF_901001165.1 of Salmo trutta. NCBI lineage: Eukaryota > Metazoa > Chordata > Actinopteri > Salmoniformes > Salmonidae > Salmo > Salmo trutta. The sequence continues at coordinate 24,994,631 of NC_042974.1, forward strand.
CATGGACGGGCTCCATTTTTGACTATGATAGAGGCGAGGATGACTCTGTGAAAAAGTGTCTATCTAGCGCGTTGGGAGACGAGATAAAACCAATAAGATCCATAGGGAAACTCAAACTCCAGCATTCATCTCATAATTCAACATAATAGCGCTCATCTTGTCTACAACCATGCACACTCAGACAGCCTAATATCGCCAGACACACACGTCCTAGGGGGTGGCAGCTAGGCAGCTCTAAGCTCATATGACAAGACTATATTAGAACATGCTTGTCTGTCTGGCTGGCCATGTGCGTTCAGCTAATATCCTCATATCCCCATTGTGGCGTAACCTGCCTTCCTGACCCAATTTAACGCCAAACCTTTCAGTGAGACTAGAGCCCCCTCCACTAGACAAATCGGCTTGTTCCTTTTCTTCGACCCCCCCCCCCCTCCCCGGAGTGAAAAGCTTTCCTGAGCCGTTAAAGACGAATGATCAGTGCTCTGGAACGTTGGGGGCCTTGTCAGGAGAAAGGAGAGGAGGATGGAGAAAAAAAAGTCCAAAATGAGGACAAAAAAACTCCTGCATTCAGAAAGAGAGCGAGATGGAGATGGGGGGGTGACAGGGAGATGGTCGAGAAAGACAGGTAGAGAGTGAAAGAGGGTGAGTGAGCGAGCCAGCTGAAAGAAACTTGGGATGAGAGAAGAAAAACAAGTGTGAGAAGTGTGTGAGGACATAAATCATAAATGATAAAATGCGAATGAGAGAACTAAAGCCCCACTAGAGACTAAAAAGGTGGGTAGCCAGAGTGACCAGCAGGTGTGGCATCATTGACTGAGGGTCAATGGGGCTACGGCCCAGGCCAACCAAGGACCAGAGAGGCCACGACGCTATGGTCTGAGGGGGACGGTGGGTGACCACTGGTGCCAGGCGCTGCCCTCACCCCTGTCACACCATGTCATTTACCCCTGACATGGCTGGCCCAGCTGCCAGCAGCTCCGGCCAGTAACACAATGGCTGCAGCTCTTGTTGATGAGGAGGCTGTTGTTGATGAGGAGGACCAACAGAAGCCACTGCTTGTTCTTCATTTGCAGAGTGTTTTTATTGCGGAACGGCGTCCTGATCAAAGTGACATCGCTCAAGTTCCTCCCTCGTCACTGAACTCTCGCTCTGTGTTTCCATTAGCATGGCAAGCAAACAGAGGAATAAGAAGGAGAGGAGAAAACAGGCTCTTTTGTCCCAGGGGGAATAATCTCACTCTATCCAGATGGGCTCTCTCTCTCATATAATGGGGCCTCTGTGATGAATTACCCAGATCATGAAGGTTTATCTTCATATAGACACATCTTTGTCTGAAATACGAGCTGATAAAATTTTATCGAGAATCAACATCTAGTCTAGTGACAAGGTGAGGCTGTATCATGACGACCTCACAAATTTATCTCATAATCCCTATTTTTGGATTACTGCAGGCCTCATTGTCAGTCATAATATGGGTTTAAAAACCTAAGATGGTGCTGCTAAGAGATACAATGAGATTCTCAATGTATCACAAAATCGTGTATATGATAGAGATGTTGTTAAGTTTGGTTAAGTAGGAAACTCCCACCTGCTGTGGGATTTGGGGAGATAGTAGGCAGTAGTGTGTGTGTGCTCAAACACGTGAATATGCGTGTGTGTGCTCAATCACGTAAATATGCATGTGAGTGGGTGCACATGTGCATGTGTGTGACGGCAGCCAAGGAGGGTCACAGTCCCCACAGTCCCTGGTGTCCAGGGTCCCCCGGAACAGAGGCCCAATCAGTGCTAGCCCAGTGGCTAACGGATGGATGGCCCCCAAAATTAATTAGCCTGACTAATGTAGTGTATACTTAATTACACTCCCTCTGTTTTGATTAATAGCAGGGCCCACGTTAGCACACACGCTAATCAAAGGCTGTGGCAAAAAGGGACAAGGTAGTGAATATTATTTACCCAGAAACAGGCTCACGAGCCAAGACAGTACGCATCAACAACCCTAAATGACTCTTTCCAGCCTATTTGAAGAGTAATGTATATGTATCACATGAAGGCATAAATACATTATTACAGTCATGGAAGAACACATGCAAGCAATCACACACACACACACACGAGTGATGCGCGGGTTGACTTATAACCCGTAGTCCCTGCGGTTATATCCGCGGGGCGGGCGGGTTTAGGGTCATGAAATATTGTGGGTGGGTAAAATAAAGAGAAAACAATGCATAAATGTATAATTCTTGTGCAATTCATATCTATAGGCTACATACATTGAGGTTTTTCTTTCATAATTTTTATCTGGCGTTAGTGCGTAGCAAGCCTAAGCTTTAGCGCCTAACCGTAGCGTGTGAAATACACGCCAACTGGCAAACGCTTAAAATGTTTTCGGTAACTTGAGCAGAAAAAGTTATCAATCCACTGAGGATAAAAAAAAGGACAAGTTTAATTCAATAAGAGAAAATATGTAAAATGGAGAGTTAAAAAGAAATAGAAGGGAGGGCCAGAACAGTAGTGGTAATGTTGGGGAAAGATTTGGTTATGCGGTAAATGAGGAGAATAGCAGTGCTGTGCCATCATTGTAATGTGCTATAAAATTTGACAGTCACAGGATGGGGACTTCAAAATGGCACGTCAAGGGAATTGTACTTACTGTTCAGATGGGTTAAATGGAATAGTAGCCTAACTGAAATCTGGACACTGACTGTAGGTCTATTGCAAGAAAGACATTTCACTGTACTTGTGCACGTGACATTAAAACTTGAAACTTACCTCTCACATATCCTATACAATATTAACTCCTGCAGAATTAAACATTTCTTGCAGTAAAATGATGCACCAAAAATGCTGACTCGGGAACAGGAGTGGAGAAATATGATTTCTTTCTTTCTTTCAGCATCTTGAGAGAATGAACGCGCAGTTACAGACCATCTGTAAAGGTGGCGGTGCTATCTTTATCAGCATCATAAAAACGGATAGTATTTCAACCACATAAAATATGCATCCAAGCCGAACTGAAAACGTATCAAAAAAACATGTTGGGTCATTTTAACAGCTTTTAATTTCCTTAAAACCGGTCAAACTGATGTCATTTGGAAATTTTGCACGGAAATCTTTCCATTTCTTTTTTTTTTGCTATTGCATTTTCTCCCCCGGTGGGCCCATTTTCTCCCCCGGTGGGCCCATTTTCTCCCCCGGTGGGCCCATTTTCTCCCCGGTTGGCCCATTTTCTCCCCCGGTGGGCCCATTTTCTCCCCCGGTGGGCCCATTTTCTCCCCCGGTGGGCCCAGTCCCTAAACATCTTTGCTGCATGAGAGAAGCAGAGATGAAAGCAGAAAGAGAAAACAAACTTTACCGATGTCAACTACATTGAAGCATTCATTCAATCGATTTATGACATTCTGGTGAGCAAGGGTTTACTTAGTCTTCTAAGGCAACAAGTAATGACAGAAGAGATGCTGCATGCATCTAATTATAGACAAGTTGACTAACAAATAGCCAAACAAAATGTCGGAAATTATAAGCAGAAACATAGGCCTATCTAAAAAGGCCTGTCAAAAAATCGTTCAGCCGCCTGACTGTACAGCACATTTTCTATAATTGCGGGTTAGGGTCGGGTGCAGGCCTCAGATTTTCATTTATCACATATCAGACGTGGGATCAAGTCACTATTAATCAAGTCACAAGCAAGTCTCAAGTCACAAGGTCCGACTCTTAAGTTTGAGCCCCAAGTAGAACGAACGGGTTGAGTCAAATCCAAGTCGTGCATTCCAAGATAAAGTCGAGTCACACGTTTAAAAAAAAATCTCTACATGCTCTGATTAGTTCAACTACAAATCTTTGTATATTTATTGAGTCTACCAGACTGCCCTTTTCATTATTTTTTCTACAACATATTTTGATTAAGTAATAATTCATTTGAACAAATTCCAAATGCAAGCTTCATAACTAAAATGATACATTTCAAGCAATTTTGACATAACAAAAGACAAGTAGGCCTATGCTAGTAATTGGTGCTCGATGCCCCATTGCTGGTGAGCTTGCAAAGTAAACGGTTAATATTCTTGCTCACCAAACCATTTTTGGAGCTGGATATTTATGGCAATCCTTTCTCCCAACAACTTGAAATTTGAGCTGCACCCGATCCAATAGATGTACAGCAAATCAGCAATCTGTTCGCTAGCTCAGTGGTTCTTAAACCTTTTGACACACAAACCCCAAAAAGCAGCGGCTGCGCAAAATGTAGCCTGTCATTACAGCCATAAACGGCAACGCATTTTCAAAACTTAAGATACAGAAATAAACTGCGTTTTACACCTGCATTTTAAGCAGAAAGTCATTCATGTTAGCAGCCAATATCAGGTAGGGATACAATGCCACTTCTTTGGATTCCAGAGCAAGCAGAATCATAAGGCCTACCAACCTGTATGCAGCAGAGGATCGGATGGAAAGCATGGTCTTTCTGCACCACACACTATCACCATGGAGGGCTGCATGTCCGCAGAACACCCGTTGCCGAGTTCTTCCTCACAAATACTGTTTTTAATTCGTCAGAATGTGTTAGATCTTCATCCCATAATATTGAAAGCAGCGCGATGTTACAGCTATCTTATATAGCCAGTAGCCACCTAAACTAGGCCTATTAAAAATATGAAAATGATCAATAAAATTGCCACGTAGCCTATTATTGTTCTGGCAAGGATGCCTCTGTAGTAGATTTCTAAACTGTATTTTATATGGATAATATAAATGTAGGCCGATCCAGTGGCAATTTTACCATGTAGATCTTGGTGGAGCACACTCAAAAAAAAATGATTTTAGATGCATGCCAGCAAAGCCACAACACAACACTAAACAATACATTAATTGGACTATAATGGTGACAAATGGTGCCCACAAACTGTTAGGGTTTACATAAAGCTGTCTCAACAGCAGTCCCAACACTTTACCACTGTTACACCTGGCGGTCAGCAGAGCCTTTGTCTGGCAGCGAAACAGTTCATTCAGCCTCATTTACTACCTTTAAAAAAAACATAGCTGATATGGCTGACTTGCTTAAACAAATGTGGTTTCTACTGACAATTGAGATGTACAAACTATGGCATAAGGCGACGACAAGCCGATAAGAGGCAATCCGTCATTTAGATTAAAAAAATAAATAAAAAAGATTAAGACATTAATGAGCGAGCTAGGAAGGACGCAGTCAATTTAACTATATGTTCAGCACTTTTGAAATGTACAGTGACAGAATTCAGAACATGGGCCGTTCTTACAGTATTCTCCCTGTACACCAAGTCAGAACCGTAGGATGAATAAAGGAGGCATATAAGCAGATAATGAAAGCTCTTACAATATTTGATGACATCTCTCTAAAACAGGCTATATGTGCACCACCAAATCAGAACAGTAGGCTAAATTATGAGTGGAAAAGGGACCAAACTATTAGGGTGAGGCACATGGGCTACTAACAACTTACTACACAACATATACTTAGCATTATTTTCTTAGCTACAGTATATATATCTCGTTGGCATATTACATCATTTACACCGCAGCATACAAGACATTTTTGAACTCACCTTGTTGTGCTGTGCTCACTTGAACAGATCATTAATTCGTTGGCAAATTTTGTAAAAGTCTGGCATCCTCTGGATTTATGGTGCTTTCAAGACAACTGGGAACTCGGCAAAAACAAGGTTGAATCATGACATTAGTGTTCTTCAGGTTGTAGCTCTAGAAAGAGAACAGAGTTCCCGACTTGGAATTCCGAGTTGGATGACCATTCAAAACGTATTTTCCCAGTCTGAGCTATTCCCCCCCCCCCCCCCCCCCCCCCGAGTTCCCAGTAGTCTTGAACTCACTGAAGTCTGAGATTTCCGAGTTTACAGTTGTTTTGAGCGCAGCGGAAGTCAAGCTGGATTGACAGCATGGCCAAAGTCGGATGTTTATCCTTTTAAGCTTGTAAAGGAGGTTCATAAACCCAGACTTGGACCACAGATACACTCCAATGAATAGCAGGCTAGTAATTGCTTTGCAATGCCTGCAGTTAGCCACTGATCCTTCCAAACCACTCGTTGTTGAATTTGCAATTTACAACTTGTTGTGTAATGTTTATGTCCAATGGCCGTTGAGCACCGATACATTTTATCTATAATTTCTCTTCTCTTTTTATGACAAGGATTGAAAAGGATTTGCCAGTAGATTGTCGACTTGATTAATGATGACTTGCAAGCTTGCTACAGTTGAAGTTGGAAGTTTACATACACCTTAGCCAAATACATTCAAACTCAGTTTTTCACAATTCCTGACATTTAATCCTAGTAAAAATTCCCTGTCTTAGGTGAGTTAGGATCACCACTTTGTTGTAAGAATGTGAAATGTCAGAATAATAGTAGAGAGAATGATTTCTTTCAGCTTTTATTTCTTTCATCACATTCACAGGGGTCAAAATATTTTGTACCGTTTCCTCCAGCATCTTCACAAGGTCCTTTGCTGTTGTTCTGGGAATGATTTGCACTTTCGCACCAAAGTACGTTCATCTCTAGGAGACAGAATGTGTCTCCTTCCTGAGCGGAATGACGGCTGCGTGGTCCCATGGTGTTTATACTTGCGTACTATTGTTTGTACAGATGAACGTGGTACCTTCAGGCATTTGGAAATTGCTCCCAAGGATGAACCAGACTTGTGGAGGTCTACAATTTTTTTCCTGAGGTCTTGGCTGATTTCTTTTGATTTCCCCATGATGTCAAGCAAAGAGGCACTGAGTTTGAAGGTAGGCCTTGAAATACATCTACAGGTACACCTCCTATTGACTCAAATGATGTCAATTAGCCTATCAGAAGCTTCTAAAGCCATAACAACATTTTCTGGAATTTTCCAAGCTGTTTCAAGGCACAGTCAACTTAGTGTATGTAAACTTCTGACCCACTGGAATTGTGATACAGTGAATTATAAGTGAAATAATCTGTCTGTAAACAATTGTTGGAAAAATGACTTGTGTCATGCACAAAGTAGATGTCCTAACCGACTTGCTAAAACTATAGTTTGTTAACAAGAAATGTGTGGAGTGGTTGAAAAACTAGTTTTAATGACTCCAACCTAAGTGTATATAAACTTCAGACTTCAACTGTTTAAACTACAAATGGTAAACTATATGTAGCCTATTAAAATATGTATAAAAAATATATTTTCCCATTCAGTTTCACACTGGTGAGTTGCGACCCCCAAAACCTTCTCCCAACTGAGAACCACTGCGCTAGCTCTCCCGATGTGTTGAACGGCAGTTTGCTGGTCCAATCAGAGGGCCGAGTGTGCTGCTGCTACTATCTATGGCTGTATGGAGAGTAATTCATGGAGACTCTGTCACAAAATGAGTGACAAAACGTTACAAAACCTGACCAGATAATTTCAAGTCATCAGTCTCAAGTTAATGTCGAGTCTCGAGGCTCCAAGTCGAGTTATTTTCTATCAAGTCGAGTCTCAAGTCATCAAATTTGCGACTGGAGTCCGACTCGAGTCCAAGTCATGCGACTCGAGTCCTTGCGGATTGGTTATGAGTAATTGCGGGCGGGTACAGGTGTACAAACAGCTGACCCGCGCATCACTAACACACACCCATGTATGCCCACACACACACACACACTTACAGACTCACAAACATCTCAACATAGGCCAGTGTAGAGGCACACTGTATTGAGAATATGCTTAGAATATGCAAAACAGAATCACACATATAATCACACACCCGTCACACTTTTCCCTGGCATGGGCCATATGCTGTAAAGCACCACGACAAACATGTAATATTTATTACCCTGCTTGTCATTAATGAGCATTTTACAACATTCATTTGGAGTGGGTCCTAGTCAACAGCCCCACCTTAAATTTCATGCTGCTCAAGTGAGAGAAAGACCCAGGACAAAGCAGGAAGATTGATGCCTGAGCCGTCCCCTGCCATCCTCCTGCTCTTCTCTCTAGCCACAGACAGGGGGCTCTACCGAACACTTCCACACATCCTCCAACCTGGATCTCCCTCACACAGGGAGCGGTGGCGCGGTGAGAGGCCGCAAGCTTAATGAAATCTGCCCATGTAGCGGCCAGATAAACTCCAATTAAAACAGGCACAAGCTATGTCATGGGGACAGTAGATCAAGTCAGCAATTAACCTCCGCGCTGACCTCCATCAATCCTTAAATTGGAGGGGGCGGCCAGAAGCGCACAATTTCTGCAGATATTAAATTTACATTCTATAAAGTTTAATTAGGAGGGATTTTAAATATACTGAGAGTCCAGGCACGGAGCCTGGGCCTGTCACTGAGCCAGTGTGATTCACAGCCACTGGTCCCCAGGGGTCCCGGACATCCCATGCATCTCTTCTTCCTCGTCTCTGCCAGACCGTCTCAACACACAGGTGGTTCCTCTGCTCCAAATACCTTCTCTCAAACATACTGTACACACTCAGGACAGTATGTACTGAAAACAGCAGTAATATAGGAACAGACAGTATTCTCCTTGGAACCATGACAACTTTGGGCTCCCGAGTGACGCAGCGGTCTAAGGCACTGCATCTCAGTGCTAGAGGCGTTACCACAGACCCTGGTTCGATTCCAGGCTGTATCACAACCGGCCGCGATTGGGAGTCCCATAGGGCGGCGCACAATTGGCCCAGCGTCGTCCGGGTTAGGGTTTGGCTGGGGTAGGCAGTCATTGTAAATAAGAATTTGTTCTTACCTGACTTGCCTAGTTAAATAAATGTAAAATAAAACATAAAACTCAGTGCACCATTAAGAATGCAGTGGTTAGATTTCAAGCAGTAAACAGAGTGTAATGGCATACAACTGGAAAATGGGCACCCACTGCCCCATCCACCCACGAGCGCTTGGGCAGCCTCATTCCTCCACATCTCCCTGGCTGGGCCCACCTCTCCCTGCACCTCTACTAACCAGTCAGAGCAGGAGAAAAGGACCAGGGACAGAGCGATGACACTGGGGAGACCACCTCCAGGGAGCTCAACCCCGGCATTAGTCTCCACTTGGCTGTGTCCTTTGTCCCCCGGTGAAAGGCCCAGTGAATGGGGGTCAATTGAAGCCAATTCCCTCTGTCGGACACAATTAATGGAGAGCCCAGTTGGGAGGGGAGCTGGCAACAGCCTCTGGTTACTGATCCTGCCGCACAAGCATGACAGGAATCCACCACCTGTGTCCAACCCTGGGACAATGGGGTATAGGACATTGGGCCTGGAGGGTAGAACACCACACACACAGACACAGCAGACTCCACCACAACCACCTGCCTGGGCATGATGGGTAAAGGGGAGGCTCTGTCCATGATGACACTCAGACAGAGCGAAGCAGTGTAACTGTAGTGTATCACAACTAGAGAGAAATACAGTAACAGTCAAAAGACTGGACAAACCTATTTATTCAAGGGTTTTTCTTTATTTTTTACTATTTTCTACCTTGTAGAATAATACTGAAGACATCAAAACCATGAAATAACACATATGGAATCATATAGTAACCAAAAAAGTAATAAACAAATATATTTAATATTTGAGATTCTTCAAAGTAGCCACCCTTTGCCTTGATGACACCCACATATGCTGAGCACTTGTTGGCTGCTTTTCCTTCACTCTGCGGTCCAACTCATCCCAAACCACCTCAATTGGGTTGAGGTCGGGTGATTGTGGAGGCCAGGTCATCTGACGCAGCACGCCATCACTCTCCTACTTGGTCAAATAGCACTTACACAGCCTGGAGTTGTGTTGGGTCATTGTCCTGTTAAAAAACAAATTATACTCCCACTAAGCGCAAACCACCTCCTCCATGCTTCACGGTGGGAGCCACACATGCACAGATAATCCGTTCACCATATCTGCGTCTCACAAAGACACAGCGGGTGGAACCAAAAATCACAAATTTGGACTCATCAGACCAAAAGGACAGATTTCCACCAGTCTAATGTCCATTGCTCGCGTTTCTTGGCCCAAGCAAGTCTCTTCTTATTATTGGTGTCCTTCAGTAGTGGTTTCTTTGCAGCAATTCAACCATGAAGGCCTGATTCACATAGTTTCCTCTGAACTGTTGATGTCTGTTACTTGAACTCTGTGAAGCATTTATTTGGGCTGCAATTTGAGGTGCAGTTAACTCTACTGACCTTATCCTCTGCAGCAGAGGTAATTCTGGGTCTTCCTTTCCTGTGTCGGTCCTCATGAGAGCAAGTTTCATCATAGCGCTTGATGGTTTTTGCGACTGCACTTGAAGGTAGATCTTGGGTGGCTACTTTGAAGAATCTCAAATATAAAATATATTTTGATTTGTTTAATAACACTTTTTTGGTTACTACATGATTCCATATGTGTTATTTCATATTTTGTCTTCACTATTATTCTACAATGTAGAAAATAGTAAAAATAAAGAAAAAACCCTTGACTGAGTAGGTGTTCTAAAACTTTATATTTGAGATTCTTCAAATAGCTACCCTTTGCCTTGATAACAGCTTTGCACACTCTTGGCATTCTCTCAACCAGCTTCATGAGGTAGTCATCTGGAATGCATTTCACTTAACAGGTGTGCCTTCTAAAAAGTTAATTTGTGGAATTTCTTTCCTTCTTAAGACATGAAGGTCAGTCAATGCCGAAAATTGTAAGAAATTTGAAAGTTTCTTCACAAGCAGTCGCAAAAACCATCAAGCGCTATGATGAAACTGGCTCTCATGAGGACCGCTACAGGAATGGAAGACCCAGAGTTACCTCTGCTGCATAGGATAAGTTCATTAGAGTTACCAGCATCAGAAATTGCAGTCCAAATAAATGCTTTACAGAGTTTAAGTAACAGACAAAATCAACTGTTCAGAGGAGAATCAGGCCTTCATGGTCGAATTGCTGCAAAGAAACCACTAATAAAGGACACCAATAAGAAAAAAAGACTATCTCGGGGCAAGAAACACGAGCAATGGACATTAGGACCAGTGGAAATTTGTCATTCGGTCTGATGAGTCCCCCAAAAATGTTTTGGGTTCCAACCGCTGTGTTTTTGTGAGACGCGGTGTGGGTGAACAGATGATCTCCGCATGTGTATTACCCACCGTAAAGCATGGAGGAGGTGTGATGGTGCTTTGCTGGTGACACTGTCTGTGATTTATTTACAATTGAAGGCACACTTAACCAGCATGGCTACCACAGTATTCTGCAGCGATAAGCTATCACATCTGGTTTGGGCTTAGTGGATCTATCATTTCTTTTTCAACAGGACAATAACCCAAACACACCTCCAGACTGTGTAAGAGCTATTTTACCAAGAAGGAGAGTGATGGAGTGCTGCATCAGATGTCGGGGGATTGTGGAGGCCAGGTCCTCAACCAAATTGAGATGGTTTGGGATGAGTCGAACCGCAGAGTGAAGGAAAAGCAGCCAACAAGTGTTCAGCGTATGTGGGAACTCCTTCAAGACTGTTGGAAAAGCATTCCAGGTGAAGCTGCTTGAGAGAATGCCGAGAGTGTGCAAAACTGTCATCAAGGTAAAGGGTGGCTATTTGAAGAATCTCAAATATAAACAATATTATGATTTGTTTAACACTTTTTTGGTTACTACATGATTCCATATGTGTTATTTGATAGCTTTTTTGGCTTCCCTATTATTCTACAATGTTGAAAATAGTCAAAATAAAGAAAAACCCTTGTATGAGTAGGTGTTCTAAAACTTCTGCCAAGTAGTATATATGTGCGTGCATGCGTGTGTTAGAGAGAGAGAGCCTACATCTGAATCAATCTCCAGATAAGCAGGGCCGATTGATCCACCAGGGCCAATCTACAGTAAAGCATAGTCCCAATGTGCACTAATTGTCCGGCTGACATTAATTGTCATTATAGGGTTGACATAGCCGCTGGCTGGGAGTTAGAGAGCCACATGGAGACTACACTCATCTGTTTACTGGTGACATCACAGGGGCTCTCCACAACCACATATAGTACAGGTCACCATTAAATCAAACCGGTGAGCTCCGCACTGGACGGGTTTATATGTGTAGAATGCTGCCTCTTTAACAAGCCGAGCCCCTTGGATGATGTCATCAGCATTTGGTGTTGTCCTGTTAAAGGGTGAGTAGGAGGACCTCTTAGGAAGGAGTAAAAGGAAGTAGAGGGGCTTATGAATAAGTGTGTGCAGGGTGAGAGAAAGTGTGTGTGTGTGTGTGTGTGTGTGAGAGAATAGAGAGTGGTGGTAGAAGGGACTTCACGGACCACAGATCTGACTTCCTGAGGTACTCTTTGTACTTTTGACCCCCCCCCCCCCCCACCATTTCACTGCGGTCACGTAGGTCGTACTGGGGTATAGATGTAATTATTTATTTATTTTTAAACACTTAAAATTAGCCTCACGGTTGCATTGTTAAATCTTGTTCATTCTCTTAAATTAAATACCATTAGCTGGGAATGTTGTTTGAAATGTCTGATACAACATACTTTGGTGAAATCGTTATCAACTTACTGCATACTAGTTAAAAATATACATTTTGGTGTGCAGGGTGTGCTAATAACATGCTGTGCGTGATGAAAACGTGCACATAAAAATAACTTTTACGGTTAAATTAACATTGGTTTCCTTTGCATTTTCAACTCTACTAAGAGTTTGTTATGGCTTCCCGAGTGGCGCAGTGGTCTAAGGCACTGCATCGCAGTGTTGCCGCGTCACTACAGCCTGGGGTTCGATCCCATAGTGCGGCGCACAATTGGCCAAGCGTCGTCAGTTGAACTGTGTTTCCTCCGACACATTGGTGCAGCTGGCTTCTGGGTTAACTTCTCTAGGGTAGGGGGCAGTATTTTGACGTCCGGAAGAAAGGCGTGCCCGTAGTAAACGGCCTGCTACTCAGGCTCAGAAGGTAGGATATGCATATTATTAGTAGATTTGGATAGAAAACACTGAAGTTTCTAAAACTGTTTGAATGATGTCTGTGAGTATAACAGAACTCATATGGCAGGCAAAAACCTGAGAAAAATCCAACCAGGAAGTGTGGAAATCTGAGGTTTGTAGTTTTTCAAGTGATTGCCTATACAGTATACAGTGACTTAGGGTTCATTTTGCACTTCCTAAGGCTTCCACTAGATGTCAACAGTCTTTAGAACGGTGTTTCATGCTTCTACTGTGAATAGGGGGAGAATAAGAGTAGATGAGTGAGAAAATGACATGAGTTCAGTGGCGCACACTCAAGTGAGAGTTAGCTGTGTTCCTTTTCTTTTTTGAAGACATTGGAATTGTCCGGTTAGAATATTACTTAAGTTTTATGATAAAAACATCCTAAAGATTGATGCTATACATCGTTTGACATGTTTCTACGAACGTAAATATAACTTTTTTGACTATTCGTTGTGACATTTTGCACGTGCTTCCTGCATTTGGAGTAGTGGACTAAATGCGGGAACAAAAAGGAGGTATTTGGACATAAATGATGGACTTTAGCGAACAAAACAAACATTTATTGTGGAACTGGGAATCCTGGGAGTGCATTCTGATGAAGATCATCAAAGGTAAGTGCATATTTATAATGTAATTTTTGTCATTTCTGTTGACTCCAAAACGGCGGGTATCTGTATGGCTTGTTTTGATATCTGAGCGCTGTACTCAGATTATTGCAAAATTTGCTTTCGCCGTAAAGCTTTTTTGAAATCTGACAGCGGTTGCATTAAGGAGAAGTGTATCTATAATTCTTTGAATAACTGTTTAATATTTTATCAACGTTTATGATGAGTATTTCACCGGAGGTTTTGGGAGGCAAAACATTTCTGAACATTACACGCCAATGTAAAATGGGGTTTTTGGATATAAATATGAACTTTATCGAGCAAAACATACATGTATTGTGTAACATGAAGTCCTATGAGTGCCATCTGATGAAGATCATCAAAGGTTAGTGATTCATTTTAGCTGTATTTCTGGTTTTTGTGACGCCTCTTCTTGCTTGGAAAATGGCTGTGTGGTTTTTCTTGTCTCGGCGCTGTCCTAACATAATCTAATTTTACGCTTTCGCTGTAAAGCCTTTTTGAAATCGGACAATGTGGTTGGATTAACGAGAAGCGTCCCACATACCCCAGAGAGGTTAAGCGAGCAGGTGTTAAGAAGTGCGGTTTGCCGTGTTCATGTTCATGTCATGTTTCGGAGGATGCAGGCCCGATCGATAAATAAAAAAAATTATATATTACATTTTTTTGTTGTTATTTAGTGAATGTACCCACTATGGTCTTGGCATGTGCGCTCTAGCCAACAACTCACAGATACATTTTGGGAATAGCCTACATGATGAGATTATTATGGACAAAAGAGCAAGATTATTTTTTTATTGTCAAACAGCAGCCAAGCATCAATCATATCACCAGAATAAGACCCTCTATAGTTATTGGAAAGGAGCATCAAGCTCATCGTACTTTACCTCGCATAAAAATGTCCGATGGAAACAGGGTTTATGACATTAATCAAAGGAGGCTGGTGGGAGGAACTATAGGAGGACCGGCTCATTGTAATGGCTGGAATGAAATAAATGGAACGGAGTCAAACATGCGGTTTCCAGATGATTGATACCGTTCCATCTATTCCATTCCAGCCATTACAATTAACCCATCCTCCTATAGCTCCTCCCCATCAGCCTCCTCTGATATGAATATACATCATTCACAATATTTGGACAGTCATAATAAAAAAAAGTGAACTACGTGTGTCTTTGAGGCTTGAATTTAGACTTGGCTGAACTGCTTTCAATGGGGAAAGATTGCTACTTTTGGGATTTTTGTTGAAAACGTCACTTTTTGTGTGGACCTATGGTCACAATGGGCTCCCGAGTGGTGCAGCGGTCTAAGGCACTGCATCTCAGTGCAAGAGGCGTCACTACAGTCCCTGGTTCGAATCCAGGCTGTATCACATCCGGCCGTGATTGGGAGTCCCGTAGGGTGGCGCACAATCGGCCCAGCGTCGTCCGTGTTTGGCTGGGATGTAAATAAGAATTTGTTCTTAAACTGACTTGCTTAGTTAAATAAAGGTTCCATTATTTATTTTTTAAACAATGACTATGTCTCAGCAGTAGCTGTAATATCAAACTAATGCCCGCTGTTTGTATTTAATGATCACAGTCATGCTAACCACATCCTACTCCTCACTCGAGGTAAACTAGATGTTGGGTCGAGTGACTGATTCACAACAGTTTTTCTCAATAGTCTCAGTGTTCTCTGATAATTCTTCAGGCATCTACTCTTCCCTCCTCCCTCTCAGGCTGTGGCTGCTGTGGACTTCGGACCTTGGCTTACTGTATTATCTCCAAAGCAACTTATAATATTCTCACATGATCAGCAGCTCTAATGTGCACCAATTACTTCTGTGGAATCCAATGTACCACCGGAGAATTAGAAAATGCAATATATCAATGTGATAGATAGAGTACATCATATGGTCACACACACACACACACACACACACACACACACACACACACACACACACACACACACACACACACACACACACACAACTCAGCAGTTTGAAACCACATCCTCATTCAACGAATCTTTGGAGGAAATGCATGACCTCTCCCAGTCCCATTGGCACAGGACTAGTTGGTTGCTGCACTCAATAAAGTATTCTATTTAATTCCTCCCCTAGTGGTTGGATGGTTCAACCACATTCCCCACTCAAAAGGCCCTTCTCACTTTACCTCACAGGATGAAGTCTTTCCTGAACCATTTGAGCAAAACCCCTCCATTCAACAACCGCCCACCTCCCTCCTCCCCACTCCTATTCCCCTTCCCTTTTGAGAGAGCGGTGTTTCTCCCAAATGAACAATGCCCACACCTTGAACAGAGCCACTGATTTGAGGGGCCATTGTGTGGTGAGAGCAGGGTTTGCCCCACAAGTGTCTAGTCTCTGTTATCATGGAGCTCCACAGTCTGTGTGGAACTTTACGGCTTGTTATCCTACAACCCCCCCCCCCCCATCTCCTGATGAGGATTGCTGAATGACTACTCTGCAATGTAGCCTCATTTGCACCAAGAGAAGGGGAGGGAGAGAGGGAGGAAGAGATAGAGAGGGGAACCTAACAATGCACTTGGAGGGTTGGTTGGCAAACACAGCTGGGCCAGCCACAGTAGAGGGGTGATAATGAGCCATAACTGTGAGGGGCTGGTGTTTGGTGTCCCCCGTAAACCCTGACAAACTATGTTCATAAACACACACACACACACACACACCATTGTAGACTCTGTAACTGATATGCTTGCAATACATGCATCAGTGCTTACCTCAACAACCTGCCTTGTATCCAACCTGAAGTTGAAGTCTCCGAAGACAAAATATGGCACCTTTTCAAACCTCTGGTCAGTGATCCTGAAAAAGATGAAAACAATTTGTCATCAACAGTGAATTGCTTCAAGTGGAGTAGGCCTATACTGTTGATGGGCCTCTCAGGTTGGCCTCGGTGGTTGGTTGCCTTAGGGCATTTCATTTCATTTATGAGGTGCACAGCACCACCTGGTGGCACAAGCACATTGATCAGAAGTGGTTCACCCCATGGAGAATAATATTCAACATGACAAAATCCCAGACAGAATTGTAAAGCAGTTAACATTAATTGGTTTGAGTAAAATCGGGGCCTTTCAAATATTGTTAATCTCGACTAGAAAGTGAAATTAGCTGTGAAAGTCTCAAATTATGTTCTAGTAATGTGACTGAGCTGACTTGAGCATGCTGTTCCAAATAGTGTATGAGCAAATTATATTGAGTCTGTGTGGACAGTATGATCTCCATTCTATGGGAAGCTGCAATACTTTGCATGGAATGTAAGCAGTCATGAACTCTGTCCCAATATCCACACTTGAATACTACCTAGTATGTGTTGATGTATTGACCATCTAGCCACGGAACAAAAAGGTGAAATAAATATAGGGACATGATCATTGAACAGTAACACAGAGAGAAATCCTGTAACCCACAGTATCTAATTCAATCCAATATATAGAGCTGTGTGAGGTAGGGAGGATTCATGGAGTCCAGATACCAGGTTCATGGAATGCTTCCAGATCTACAGCAGCACTGGCATCCGAGCGCATTTAAAACGCACCTAAGCGACGTATAATTAACTTCCTATACCTAATCATTGACTTAAAAAGAGGCTCCCTCTTACAGGGGAGAGATAAGAAATTAAGACGACAGAGTTAGCGCTGCTAGCCTACTTGCGTAATTAATGATTAAGAATGCTAGCGCCTTGTTAATCGGGGAGGGGGGATAAATCGCCAGGCGGAGGGCAGACTCTCTCCCGGCCCCCTGATAACAATATATTTATGAGGCCATAAAAAGAGAAGGCACTCTGTGGTGGGTCCATTCCTGGACCTGTGTCATAAAGCATCACCACAGCCCAGCCAGTGTTTCTCTAAAGAGGAGGGGAGGGGGGGGGTTGCTTGTTGTGGGGAGACTGGCGGACACCTGCACCTCAGACAACCAGTCATGGGTGCTCGGGGTGGGGGAAGGGATGGGGGTAACACACAGGCTGGGTGATGTCATCACTGACCTTCCCCAGCCATGGGGACTGGAAGAGCACTCTATTCAAATACAAGGACAGTTCACACTTGCTGTAGCCTAGCGGCAGGTAGCCGAGTGGTTAAGAGTGTTGGGCCAGCAACCGAAAGGTCGCTGGTTCAAATCCCAGAGCAGACTAGGTGAAAAATCTGCCAATGTGCCCTTGAGCAAGGCACTTAACCCTAATTGCTCATGTAAGTCACTCTGGATGAGAGTTAAATGACTCAAATGTAAATGTGCAAGTGGCCAATGGAACGGCCACTTCAACACATTCCTCGGGTCCCTTAAATCGATGTGTTTGCAAACCCACGACTCACAGTGTCCCGGGGTTAAATGGACCAAGTTCTCTGTAAAAATTAATATCGGCCTAATAAAAGTAAAAGGTTATAGTGACGATTAGGATGAGAATAGTATTCAAATAATGGTATTATCTGTGTATGCTCAGCATGTAACTCGTACAACGGAGGCTTGCCGACATGAAGCATTACGAACATTTGTAGACAGACAGCTTTAAGGTGGTTTTATTCTTAAAAAAGAAATGAGCTCACTCCAAAAAGTGAATGGAGTACATTTGCATAGAGGAGAGATAAGGAGAACAGAGAGAGGGGAGAATGAGTGAAGAGAGGAGGGGACGGGGATAAAATAGAGGAGAGAGTGAGTGTGGAGGGAGTGAGCAGAGAGAGAGTGAGGAGAGGCGAAAGGGACAAGAGAGAAAACAAAGGGACGATTCAGACCATGCCACTCTCCCTGGAGAGCGTGTGCATTTCCCCAGGGCCCAGTGCTGGGGCGAGCCTGTTCCCAGCTTCATCCCTCTAATAGCCATGTCTAATGCCGTAGCCCTGGATGTTCTGTCTGTAGGGCTAAGGTATCAGCCGCAGGTCAGAAGGTAACGCTCTGTTTACATTGTCATTTCCTAAAGCACTTGTGGTGACCCGCTGGTGTGAAAGTTGACTTTTGCTTGGCCTTTATGGCGTCCCGAAGAATTGACATTAGCCACAGCGGACTGGGTGTGAATGGGGCTGTGGTGGGGGGTCCTGAGGGCCCCCTGCAGGCCCCCCAGCGGGGGCCCCATTAGTCACGTCATCACAGTTCATTCAAGCAAACTGTAACAGTGTCAGCGATATTTCCACACAAAGACGCACTTCTTTACACAGTCTATAAACATGCTTCCCCCGGCCAATTCATGGCACGGTGACACCTCTGAAAGAGGCTCTTTACAGGGGCCGTTCTCAATGAGGGGGGGCTATCAGTCAGGCCTTCCTGGGGCCACACAAAGACAGGGTCAGCCGCTAATTTATAACATGGCCCCCCAACTCTGCTCCCAGGCCCCCTACTGCAGCCGCACAAAGCACAGGGAGCACATTCCTGACACATTCACTGCTCACACACACACATAAATGGCTTAGGGCTTATTCAGATTGAAGAGAGTTGCAGCAGAAGCACCGCGACGAGATTTCAACTGACATAATATGGACATAAACTTTCCAGTTTACATTAGCAACGGACTGTCATGTGCCGAGAGAGAATTTGTGGGCTTGGCAACAGACATTCTTGCACTGCAGCTTAAATATCCCAGTCACGTTAGCCTATAGTACATCCACTAGCCAGTCAGCGTGCTTACAAAAAAACTGTTCAACTATGCAAGAAACTTTTCGTCTTAACCATATTACACGCTTGTATTATTCAACAATTCACAATCATGTGCAGACAATTAAAGGGTTTATTTTCTTCTCTTCCGTACACTCGTTACATTTTAGCTTCAAGACAAAAGCATTTACTGCTAGCTAACGCTAACACGCCTTCGTCAAGTAACGTTAGCCTATCAAAAATGAATGATTCATTCAAATTCAACTCGGCGGCACACTACAAAAGCCAATGCAGAGTCATCCATTGGGAGTGTGATGTTGAGAATTTTGGAGAATGTTAACATTGTGAAGAATGTGCTTCTTGACGTCTGGCTCAATGGGCCAGGGGAGGACCCCTGATGTGACCTGTGACACCCAGGGTTGGCCACCCGCTACCAGCGCCCCCCCCCACCCCACCCAGAACCCCTTCTTCCACCCAACCCAGCTCTCCCAGTTGAGTCATGCCAAAAGGGTGCTTGTGGGGTGTCGCGGTCACACAGAGGTTAGAGGATAAACCAACCCAACAACGTCAAACCCAATGACTGGTCAAATCCCACAGCATTTCTAATAGAACGAACCCAGGGAGGAAGGATGTCAGCCACTGGATCTGGTGGTGTTGGGTGGACTGGTATAGGTGGAGATTACAAGCCTGTCCAACCTCTTCTCAGCAGTAACACCCATCTGCCAAATCCAACATGCATGGGAGCCACATCTTACAGCCTTGTGAACCTATCATATTGACTCATTTCATCAGGTCTCTATTCTGAAGATACATAACTAGGTCAAACGGTTGTAGACAATATACTCATTTACGGTTCTTCAATCCCCATGGCTGCAGAGCTAATAGTGAATGGTGGCTACTTGCTAATGAACTGATTCTATACAGTAGAGTGACTGGGGAGGGATTAACCCCCTGCTGCCCCCAGGCCTCCCAGGGTGAGGAGGCAGTTCACAGTCACACACTGACACCCCTCTCCACACCACTACCCCCATGCAGGGCTATACTGTATTTGGTCCCTAGCTGAGCTAGCACTGTCCACTAGCCCCTAAACACAACTAGCCACCTAAAGCCTATGCTCTCCTTCAGTCTCTAATGAATTGTGTTGCAAAGTTCCAGGAACCTTCAATCAATTCCGTAGCTTTGCAGAAATCCTGGTTGGAGGAAAATTCTGGTTCCTGCTTATTCCCTCCTGATTTAAGGTAATCCTCCAACTGGGATTTGGGAAAAATGTATTGAAAATTCTTGAAAATGTTGCATAAGGCAGCAACCACAGCATGACATAAGGCAGCAACCACAGTATTCCCTGTGTCACACAAACACACAGGTCATAGCAGGAGCCTGCATGCAAACCCAAATAAGCATAAGCACACACATTGAGTCAATCCGATGCTCTTAAAATATATATATATTCTACTATCACATTCACCACACCTCCACTAAAACATTAATTTATACATTTTGTATAAACACGTACGCGCACCACACTACTACTACCCTGTCTAATCAATTTATCTGTCTTTTATGGAGGATCTCTCTGCAATTATTCAGTCCTTCTTCCAGCTGAACATGTCTATTGCCTGGAAACAGGCTCTCCTTTCTCTTCTCTTTCAGCCTGTTGTTCTGGGAAAAGCCTTAAAGGAAACATTTAGATTGGAGGGTTCTTTGAGATGCTCTGACAGTTGACTGATGACCGTCCATAAAATGACAAAGAATTGCTGTATGGCGGCCAGTACGGCCCACTGCTTCCCCCTGGGAAACTAATTGTCCTGAATTGTTAACGGCAACATCATTTTTTTGCCAATCATTGCTTTTCAATGCCTCGAAAATGAGCATGAAACGAGCCTTTTCAGCGAACAAAACCATTAAATGTCTCCAATGTTGATCAAATTAACTTCAGCTGTGTGACAATGGACTATATTTGTGTGAAAATAATGGCAGGGGACAAAGGTGGTCTTTATACCAAGATTTCACGGATGTAATGTAAAACTGTTCTCTCCTGAACCGGACCAGCCACTCAAAGGGAGAGAATAAAAAGGAACACAACTCCAATAAACAAAAGATTTTCACCAGTCCTTGGTGGAACTAAGCAAATCACCAGTCCTTGGTGGAACTAAGCAAATTAGAGGGCATTTTACTAGATACAGAGTCATATATATCAATGCTTCCTTACAGGAAAAAGGGTCTGTAAGAGTCTCATGAGGAAGCATTGAGATCTGCAGTGGTTTTATCAAAAACACAATTCCCAAACCAATTTCAGGATCATATATCGAATGTATATTTCTGATATTAAGAACATAGCATAATTTTTGTATATTCCCACGCTACACGAAAACAAATGTCTTATGTGATGAAGCAATGACGCCAAGCGTCAAGGCAAATCTTAATAAAAGGGTTAATAAGATGCCGTTTGAGGCTCATATCTCAGTTTTCAAAGGGGAAGGCATGGGGGAATAAAAACAGGCAAGGAGGGTATACATTTCAAAGAGGACTTTCCCTTCTCTCATGAAGCTGCCCGGCCACACATCAGCCAGAGACCGGAGAAGTGCTTTTTTGATGTGACTCAATGGAGAGGTTTGGCTGGCTAAACGCTGTTCCTTCTCAGCATTGTTCCCCGGAGGCCTTGAAGCGCTTTGGAAATAAACACTGCTTAGCAGTTAAAAGGGCCACAGAGGAAGGGGCTTATCAGATGTGTTCTCAATGGGCCGTAAGCTGCATTATTAGCCAGAGCGCTAGATAAGGGAAGGGGCTGAGGTTGGGCCCAGCCACGGAGCTCGTTCCCTAGACTGTCTCGCTGACCAGGCTCCTGCACCAGCAGCCCCTCTGGATCTCAGCTGGTGGTGTCCACTTCCCCTCCTTACCCCCTCCCCACAATGAGAGATTAGAGCTCAGAAATAGAGAGAAGGGGGAGAGAGGAGGCTTTGGCTATAGATATTCACCCTCTCCCTTTTCCTGCTCTCTTTCTGGGGTAGGAGTCAGAGTTAGGACAATGGCCAAAATGACGGTTCCCAACCGGCCGCTGAATGGGAACACTGTTGGAGGTAGCGCTTCATTCAAAGCCGGCCTGGGCACATTGTCCTCCCCGATCGGCGGAGGAGAATGGAGTTCGCTGGTGGCTGCCAAAAGGTTAGCAGCTCCTGTGAAAGGAGCAGCCCATTATGCACTGCCCCTAACAGAGCCCAGGGTCTTTTGTGTGCCCCCCCCCTGCCCAGCCAGCTTTTTCACTCTCAGGCAGGCCGGATCTGTGCCCAAGTGTTTCCCCAAAGTGAGCGATTGAGGCGCGATGCCCCCCTTCACCCCCTGCATGGGATACCAGCCTAGTCAGAACATAGGTCTACACCTCCCATACCCCTTAGGTTACTCCTCCCACCTCCCGAAAAAGAGAAAAAATCCCCTGCCATTGTCACCTTTTAATGATATGTCCCAGGAATTAACAGTGAAGGATACCTTCTGAGCACAAGGGGACTTAGAGGGGAGCGTGGAAACTGCCACTCACCAGCCCAGTGCTATTCACTCTCCACCAGAAAAACGCGCCATTTAGCCGTATTTACGAGGCGACTTTTACAAATAAATCAACTTCAAAAACATGACGAAAGCGTAGAAAATACGGTCAAAACCCTCAATGTAAGCAACAAGTTACTTCATTATGCCCATAAATCCAGGTAAATTATGGTTCGTATTTTTATATTTTTATTTTTTAAAGCTAACCATTTTCCCAAAACACCCCCCACTTCCCTGTCCATTAAACGCAAAGCATTCTTTCATCAAACGAAAGCATGAAGGAGGGGGAAAATATGATCTTGGAAATACATAAAACACTACATAAAACGCTAATTCACGAGGTGTCAAAACCCTTGATAATACATGGCGGCCATATGCACGCAGTTATTCAAAGTGGAAGGAGATGAAAGACGCTGTGCATTCAGACTCCATTTCAAATGGTGGTGTGGGGGGGGGGGGTTACGTAATGCAGGGCTGCCATGTAGCTTTTATTTGATGTTAGCATGACCAGGTAAAGAGCAAAGGGCCACTAGAACATTACATCCTCCTTCCCCACCGTAAACGGACGTCACATAAATCACATTAGCGGGAACGGCTCTCATGTTTTCTTCGTGGGGTCTTTGGGTGCAGGATTCTCTGCTGGTAGAGAGGTGAGCGTGTTGCTCGGGGTCGAATGGAAAGGAGGGATGGAGAGGACGGTGAGAGGCGATATGGAGAAAATGGTGAACGCAGAGATGGAGAGGATACTGAGAGGAAAGATGGAGAGAATAGGTGGAGAGAATATAGGGAGATGAGAGACGGAAAGAGTAGTGGGTGGAGAGATGGAAATAACGGTGAGAGGCTAGATGGAGAAGGGACAGAGAAAATAGTTGCAGAGATGAGATGGCGAGAATAAGGAGGAGCGTGCCAGTCACCTATCTAAGACGAAGCCCAGGGCCTTCTGTCTCGTCCCGGAGTAGAATGAGGGGCTCTTCTCCCAGGCCAGTATGTTGGAGGCATCGTGGAACAAGTGGATGTTGACCAGGTCAAAAGCACTGAGAGCGGACAGAGAGAGACTTATGTTAGTTGGATCCCAGGTAATTTCAGTTTGAGACCCCTGAACTACATGACTGACCTCTTGGCCTGTGGACCACTGGTATGGTTGTGTGAATGGAGTGGTGAGATGAATTTGTCTCGCTGCACTACAGGCAGACTGACATGTCCACTTTCCTCCTGGTAGTGCTACTGTTGCTAAGCCCGTCTCATTGATCGACTAAATCAATCTCTAACTGTTTTTCTCAGAACGTCTCACCTCAAGACGTTTATGCTGTTGACAAACTTCTAAATAAATACGCAAAATGTCCCCCTCATCCTTGTCCCTCTCGGTCATTCCTGTCCCTCTCTGTCTCTTCCTCCAAGTCCCTGTCTCGAGTCATGCCTGCCTCATTTAGAATGTTACCGTTTCAGCCCTTTTGTTCTCATGTCATCCTTCTATTAGATTACGACCCCGCCCGCCATCCCTCCCCAAACGCTGGTATTCATCTCGCACAGGTTCAATTGTATGTAATGTTTTCTGTCGTCTGTCATATGCAACTGCTGACTAACGTGATTATGCCTAATCCAATCCTGGGCCATTCCTAGCTCGCTGTCGGTTGGGAGAGGGAGCGAAGTAAAGTCTCTCTCTCTAGGGAAGACTGACTCTACCTCTCCTCTGTCTATGAAGAACAGACCTGCAAAGCCCCATGGGATATACCCTATGGATAGAGGGGTAAAGCCAAAGTGACAGGTACTGCGAGTGATACCGCTCGGCTTTACGGGTAGTCACAGTTGGACGTGACGCTGAAATGCACCTGGATGAAAAGCTGATATTCAATTTGATCCTAAGCGTAGCGTGAGATGTAACATGAGATGTGCTAGGAACTCACCAGTCAGCCAGAGCCCATCGAGTCCTGATAAAGCCTTTTCTGGACCACTTGCACTGCAACATAGGGAGGATACACATGCAGACTGAACGTTAGCATTGATAGCATGGAATTGGAACTTACTGCAGTGCACCAACAATCTCAACTGGCATACATAGCAAGTGTGGGCTATAACAACGCAAAGATAAACTCTCTTCTGAGAGTTTTTTTAATTTCAGTATGATTCTAATCATTACTATACAGCATATCCATTTTCTCTGTATTTACATATTTGTCCAACCTGAGCCTCATAATATATAACATAAGCCATTTAGCAGACACTTTGATCCTAAACGACTTACAGTCGTGCGTGCATACATTGTTTATGTATAGGTGGTCATGGGAATTTAGCCCACTATACCGTGGTTGCAAGTACCATGCTCTACCAACTGAGCTACAGAGGACCAGCACTGTCATGACAATGGGAAAACAGTATCAACTTCCAAAGTGTTCTAGCGGCCTGACCTAAAGTCACCTGGTCAACCTCCTATAGCCTCAGCACATAGTGCTACTAACTGAGTGAATTACCCGGCCAGGAGTCCCAGCTCTCACACAGCATATGATTTACCATGAAGCTCGTTATTGAACGAGAGAAGAATTGACGCTGCAACCGTCCTAATTTTGAACGCATAAATAATGAAATAATCCAGGGGCTTTCTGAGCGTCCTAATGGGGAGTTAACCGTGGTGATGAATAAACTAATTATGGCCCAGGTCACATAATTACAAATTGACTCATTTTATTTAAAAACTTAGATGCAAATTTAAAGGCCTGAGAGGTATTTGATTGCATCTCACATCCTTCAATCTGCATTAGTACAAGATTAACTGTATCAAATTGAATTACATTAGCATACTTGAATTAATCTATACCGCCTGGCAGAATGTATGGGCCCAATTATACCCCACTGTCCAATATTGTGTGTGCGTGCGCGCACGAGTGTGTTTGAGGTAAATCGAAATCGTTTTTCCATGAATGGATTGCACTCAAATATTTTTGTGATCATTTTAAAAGACAAATAATATAACGAATAGTTTACACGACGTTGTCGTCGAAAATAAAATAGATGAGGAAGTACTTCTACCTTCAACAAAACAAACACAGATGTTTTAAGGATATTGATTCAGAAATCACATTGACATTTAGGTGGTAAGAAGAGGTTTTTATGCATCATATATTAACCCGACTTCCTGAGGGAGATTCATGTTTAGTGTATATATGTGACGTGTGACAACATTGTAATGACTTTAATAAAGAGAGGATGAGGAAAATGAGGAAGAGGAGGAAGAAGGGGAGGGGAGTGAGGAGGCGAGGAGAGGGTGGGCTCCAAACCTGCACTCTTAACACGGCGCGAAATACATTTCATCTAAAATGTAATTTAAAGAGCCATTAACTACAATAATAACATTTCAATCCATCACTTCCTGTCGTGCAACCTCAGATTGCCCCGTTTCCTCCTCATATGACTGATTGACCCTTGTCGCCTTGTTTGGTTATGGCACCACGCACGCACACACACGCCCCACGTCACGCTGCACGCATACCCCTCCATTCATCAACACACAGTGTTGTCACAAGGGCCTGGGAAATTCACAGACAGAGTGACAACCAACTGCCATGTACTCAATCAAATACAAGAGTGTAATGTCTGCCTAAATGCCTACAGTATGTGTTACAGGGCCAGGAAAACACCTGGGTCCTAGTGATTAAAATGTACATGCCCTATTGCTCTAGGTAAGACAAGTTGAAAAGCTGGGGGGGATGACACAGGCTGAGGGTGAAGGCAGTAAAGGATTGAGGCTGACCTTCCATGGCCAGTGATGGGTCCCCAGACTGTGACAGTGATGAACGGCTGTAGAGTGGGTCAGCCATGACAGCCAGGCTCCCAGCCGATACGGGACGGAGAGGCGAGTAGTGGAGAGCGGGCTATGGGGCCATCAAATGGATTCCCGTTACAGGAAGCGGCACCATAAACTCCCCACTTGCGTCCATTGGAAGTTTTCAGTTCCACTATCAAATGTCACGCGTGTCACACACACTCCCATCTCCCCAGTCCTTTTTTAATTTATTTGTTGACCTTTCCTATATCTCAGCTGAGACCCCCCCCCCCAATCAGACGGGGATCCCATCCAATAAGAAAGGGGGGTCTTTAGGACTAGGGTGAGTTTTACAGGACTGGAAAGATAAACAACGTGCTCGATTCCACCTTATATAAACTTAGATCGGGTGCTGAATGTAGTGGTCCCCACTAACCTTGTGGGGACCAGAAGTCCCCACAAGGAAAAAAGCTTTTCGGGTTAGAATTAGTGTTAGAATTAGGGTTAGGGGTTAAAGGTAAGGGAAATGTTGTATGGGAATCAATTGTGTCCCCACAAGGTTAGTAAAACAAGACTGTGTGTGTGTGTACACTTGTGTGGTGCGATTGGGGGGGGTCTCTGATTAAAATGTCCCAAACCAGTGTTGTGTAGAGGGTGAAGGGAAGGACAAGCCCTTTATAGAGACAGTGGAGACTGAGGGGAGGACGTACAGGGGCTTGGGAAAGGGATAGGTAGCCAATGGGACAAATCTAGATGGATTTTCTAGCCCACCTATTTCTCTCAAAATGGATCCTAGCAACTAAGTCTTGGATTGTCCCTGGACCATGGACAGAAACAATACCACTTTCCCATTTAAAGGGACGGTGACTTGCCATGAAAACTGGAATTCAATGGCTGCCGCATAACCATAATATAAGAGTTTACCAAAGGGTACTAAAAGGGTGTCTGACTGTAGTCTACAACCAATGCTTTTAAAAGCAGATGTGTGGTAGAGAACAAAAAATACAAATTATATGGACAATGATCACTTCCGTCCAATGGGAAGGGGACCCTAAGGTCTCGGTCGTGTACTTTATTTATATAAGCAAATGACAAATTCTTATGATGGCATTTTTGGGGGGAAGCATGCATACATGCATACTTGGGCAAGTTGAAAGGTTTGATGATGAACCAAGAAATGACAGCTCGCCAAATCCATCACATCGATTTTTCAAAAGAAATTTGCCTGTTATTTTGTCCAGTTCCTTCTTATTCAGCTTTTCAATTAATGTCCCCCCCCCCCTCCTTTCTCCTCCACTTGAAGCCATAACTCACAGTCTGGGGAGTATGAAGGCAGTGTGTTTTGCATACAGGGAGGGAGGGGTTGTGATTTCAGCAGACTCAACCTAAGGGACTTGGGGTCACAGTAGGGTCCTGTTCACCCCAATTGGGGACATGGAGGTCTACATGGGAC
The DNA here is from genome assembly GCF_901001165.1 of Salmo trutta. Lineage (NCBI taxonomy): Eukaryota > Metazoa > Chordata > Actinopteri > Salmoniformes > Salmonidae > Salmo > Salmo trutta. Next base: position 25,022,510 of record NC_042974.1, read on the forward strand.
AGCAAGGGAGGGTATGTGTGTGACACAAGGTCCGACACACCCACCCACACCGACCAACCCAAGACCAAGCCCCTCCTACCATGATGTCATCAGGCCCTCTAAGAGTGACAGTTTATTAATGGTGGACTGTAAAGGTAACGCTCAAGTGGAGAAAGAGAGGTGTTACGTCTCCGACGAGCCGCCTAAACTGTCTGCTGCATCACCTCTCTATGGGATGTAAAAAAATGTCAATCGTATAGATTCCAATGGAAGATAACGTGTCTTAACACATGCTCTCTGTAACTCACATATTCTAAGCTCTTGGCGAGGCCTTTTTTCTTGTTTATCACGGTCCATGTGTGTATGCATGTCTTAGGATTTGGTTCCACAATCCTCAGACCCAGAGCGGTACCCTGTAGAACCCAGTTGGAACCACATTGCGGGGCCTGTGGCGGTCCTTCTTGTCCCAGATCCCATGTTAATAGGATTCCTTAAGGCTGCAGATGGATGGCAAATCCAGGCGGTTTCATCTACTAAAAGACAGCATAAATCACCATGGAAGAAGCGGGGACGAGGCAGGGGTTATCGCGCGCCTGACTTACTCATGAGATCTCTGCATTAAACCATTAGTGAAATTAATTCATCTTTCATAAGAGGTTTGAGCAGTATTTGTGATCTATGATAACAACCAATTTCTCACTAGCTGGGCGGGGGGACAAAAAAAAAAAATTGTCAGCCCTGATAGACTACACAAATCTGCTCTTTTTAAATTGGCTAACATTATCTGAAGTGCTGCTCTCGGAAGCATCATCCAAGATTCATAACCCAGCCGCGAAAGAGGAATAAAGAGGAATAAATCAGGGAGAAAACTTTTCTCTCCTACGTGCTCGCGTTTAGCGCCCGCTCCTGGTTTTGTTTTGTTTTTCCACTCGTCTTCGTAACTCACCGAACACCGCTTTCTTGTCATAATTGTAAACGACTTCACGCCTCAATCGACGTAATTGGTTTTAGATCATCTGCGAAAACGGCAAACTGGGGAACTCCAAGGTGGGGTGGAAGAGAAAGAGTGTGTGTGTGTGTATGAGAAAGAGACAGAAATTGGGAAACTGCGTCTGTGAAAGGCCGTATCCATCTCCTTTGCATATATTTGAGGAGGCGGCCGGTGGAGCGCGGTTGACAGATGAGCGAGGAGTATGGGGATGACACGCGGGCGGTCACGCTTTTTATTACTATATCAGCACAGCGCGACGCTACCTTATGATGTGGACCAAGCAGAGGAACCCACAGAACGAACAGAGAGACACAGGCTGCATTACAAAGCGCGGCAAGCAACCACATTAAAGCTTTTGCAATGCTGCCATCTCAATCTTTCACTGTTCAACTGAGCCTTGTAATAAATTAGCTTTTTGAGGCAACGTAAACTAAAGAAAAACAATTCTGTAACTGAAATAACTGTCTTTTGTGAAAATGCTAAATAGTAAAGGAAAGTATTCCACAGAAAAAAATAATACACTGCCATAAATGTGTAACAGTACCAATAGTCATATGTTTTACTTATTTTATAAAACAGATACAGTTGAAGTCGGAAGTTTACATACACCTTAGCCAAATACATTTAAATTCCTGACATTTAATCCTAGTAAAAATTCCCTGTCTTGGGTCAGTTATAATCACACCTTTATTTTAAGAATGTGAAATGTCAGAATAATAGTAGATAGAATTATTTATTTCAGATTTTATTTATTTCATCACATTCCCAGTGGGTCAGAAATGTGCATAAACTCAATTAGTATTTGGTAGCATTGCCTTTAAATAGTTTAACTTGGGTTAAACATTTCAGGTAGCCTTCCACAAGCTTCCCACAATAAGTTGGGTGAATATTGGCCCATTCCTCCTGACAGAGCTGGAGTAACTGAGTCAGGTTTGTAGGCCTCCTTGCTCGCACATGCTTTTTCAGTTCTGCCCACATACTTTCTATAGGATTGAGGTCAGGGCTTTGTGATGGCCACTCCAATACCTTGACTTTGTTATCCTTAAGCCATTTTCCACAACTTCGGAAGTATGCTTGGGGTCATTCTCCATTTGGAAGACCCATTTGTGACCAAGCTTTAACTTCCTGACTGATGTCTTGAGATGTTGCTTCAATATATCCACATAATTATCCTACCTCAAGATGCCATCTATTTTGTAGTGCACCAGTCCCTCCTGCAGCAAAACACCCCCACAACATGATGCTGCCACCCCCGTGCTTCACGGTTGGGATGGTGTTCTTTGGCTTGCAAGCCTCCCCCAAGCCTCGCCCGCCTCCAAACATAACGATGGTCATTATGGCCAAACAGTTCTATTTTTGTTTCATCAGACCAGAGGACATTTCTCCAAAATGTACGATCTTTGTCCCTATGTGCAGTTGCAAACCGTAGTCTTTTTTTATGGCGGGTTTGGAGCAGTGGCTTCTTCCTTGCTGAGCGGCCTTTAAGGTTATGTCGATATATGACTCGTTTTACTGTGGAAATAGATACTTTTGAACCTGTTTCCTCCATCTTCACAAGGTCCTTTGCTGTTGTTCTGGGATTGATTTGCACTTTTCGCACAAAAGAACGTTCATCTCTAGGAGACAGAACGCATCTCATTCCTGAGCGGTATGACGGCTGCGTGGTCCCATGGTGTTTATACTTACGTACTATTGTTTGTACAGATGAACGTGGTACCTTCAGGCATTTGGAAATTACTCCCAAGGATGAACCAGACTTGTGGAGGTCTTGCCTGATTTCTTTAGATTTTCCCATGATGTCAAGCAAAGAGGCACAGACTTTGAAGGTAGGCCTTGAAATACATTCACTTGTACACCTCCAATTGATTCAAATGATGTCAATTAGCCTATCAGAAGCTTTTAAAGCCATGACATAATTTTCTGGAATTTTCCAAGCTGTTTAAAGGCACAGTCAACTTAGTGTATGTAAACTTCTGACCCACTGGAATTGTGATACAGTGAATTATAAGTGAAATAATCTGTCTGTAAACAATTGTTGGAAAAATTACTTGTGTCATGCACAAAGTAGATGTCCTAACCGACTTGCCAAAACTATAGTTTGTTAACAAGAAATTTGTGGAGTGGTTGAAAAATGAGTTTTAATGACTCCAACCTAAGTGTATGTAAACTTCCGACTTTAACTGTACCTACTTTTGAAAATATTATGCAACATAAATTATTTCGATATGAAAAAATGTCAAAAACCAAGCAGCACAAAAAGTGTTGCAAGTCACAAAAATTGTGCATTGTGACATTTACAAAGTAAATGTTTATGTTCTTTTTTTTAAAGTATGAGCTATCACCAATATGTTTTCAGCTCTTGCAATACCTACTGCATTATGGGGACTAAATGCAACCACCTAAAATGTTTTGTCAAGCTCCATGCCTCATAAGTTATCTTTTTTTAAGATGGCGACGTCATGTCACATTGCTGTGTAGTGTCCATTACTGACAGCACTACTGTATATCAATCAAAGTCCCAGCACTTCAGGATGCAGTAGAGGCCGAGAGACAGTCCCACTCAGTCACTACAGCAACAGTGAAGTGATACACACCTCAGGGAAGTAGTCCTGAGGAAACTTCTCCTTCTCCAACATGGGTGTGCTCTCTAGTGTGTCTGAGTAGATCTCTTTCCCAACCACCTTCTTGAATTTCTTGGCTATGGGGAAGAACACAGACAAAGAAAGCCAAAGAGGCCGTATTAATACAAGACACAAGACACAAGCTAGTCGTTTAAGAGGCCATGATTCGTAGTCCAAACCTACTAATGTAGTTTAACCTACTAAGCAGTTCTGTAGATCTAGATGTAGTCATGCGTGCATAAATCCAGAGCTTCATCAGGCTACTACTCCACCTGCTGGTTGTAAGTGGAAGTATCTATAGAGGTTCTCCTGCACAGATTCTCCACGCCTACCTAGTCTAAGATCAGGTTGTGTGTTGTACTGACAAGGAGGCCTTAGACGATCCGATGTTGAGGCGATCCAAATAGCGCCGGGATGGGCAACTTTGATGGGTGTGGGGGTACAAAACTGAACTCATCACGAGGGGCAGCAGTGGCTCGTGGGTCTGTGTACCCACATCCAAACACGCAGTCAGAGCCGGCACCAGACTTTTGGGGGCCCTAAGTTACATTTTGTTGGGGCAATTTGCTGTGGAAATTGCACCTTGTGTATTCTAAATATTTTAACACAACAGGAAGTTGAGATATATTTCTGGGGGAGATTGATCCTATGACTATGGGTCATGGCCTCGGCATAAGTACAAAACATAACCTGAACTGGGGTCAGAGCCTAAAAATGTCTTCCACAGTCACGTGACATCTGGAACCGTTTCCATGAAGAGTCTCAGATTAGCAGGGCTGATCTAGGATCAGTTTTGACTAGATTATAATGAATGGATAGGGGGGACCTGATCAGCAATCCTACTCTGAGACGCTTAATGGATTAATATGGATCCTGGCAAATGTGGCATAGTTCTTTACCAAGGAAGCTTTGCTACAAAGTTAATTTTTATTCAGTCCAGTAACATCTTGTACAGTGTGAATGAGCTCATTCTGAGCATATCCTAATCCCATGTAAGAGAAGCATGTTGTTTTCCAGGTTTGACGGGTGAAGGTGAGGATGTGTGTGCACGTATATGCCTGCTTATGTGTGTGTATCCATGTCCGCATGCATGGGTGTGTCCTCTCGCCCCCCCCCTCGCCCCGTCCTTCACTGGGGGTGAGTGCATGGTGCTAATGCTGACTCTGGTGTAATGGGAACGACGTTGTGGCTCCACATCTATATCCCCTCTTTAATTAGCCTGGCCGCCGGGCCCCTGGCCCTCTGACACCCCGGGCTGATGAGAGCGCCGTAACTGTCCAATAACCTCTGTACACAATTACCGTGGAGCCCGAAATGTCATGAATTAAATCCTAATATTAATAAGCATTACCATTCTATCGCTCACTTTACATTATCTTCCCCAGTCAATGTCAACTGTACTGGTTTTGATGGAAGTGGTGATGGGTCGTGTAGGGTGTTATACGGAGGGGGGACTGTGAGAGAGCAGGAGTGGAGATTTCATTGGGGGGGGGGGGACGACTCACCTTTGAAATCAAACTGCTGGATGTTTTTCAATGATTCGTGAAGAAAGTAGCAACTTCCTAGTGCCTGGAAGAGAAAAAGAGAGGGTATGAGATTTGGGAGAATTGTTCACACACCATTCAGTCAGAGATGATTGGAAAATAACGAACCACAAAATATTACTGCGCAATAGAAATAAAGATTGGTTCCAGGTAGTACGAAGTTACATTCATTTGTAGAGTTTTGATGTGGAGGGCAACAAGGTATACACTAACCATCCCAGGAAACCGATCACACCACTATTTCCCCACAGCAGATATTGAATGAAATCCGTCAATGTAATATACAAGCAATATAAGTAGTGTGTTGTATACTATCAGTGTAGGGAACTATCAGTACAGTGCAGTGCATTCAATACAGAGTCCTCAGACCCTACACTTGGTACAAGGCTTCCTGATGTGAAGAATAAATCATTCCAGTTGATCAAAGGACACATTCAGATGGACTTTGGAACAACCAAAGATCTACTTCAATAGGATTAAAATCATAATTTCTGAAAGAACAATCAAATCACAAAGCTTCCCCAGTCTGTAGACAACCCAAACAAACTCACTGAGGGAAAAGAAATACAATGCAGGGGATTTGATGCAGTTCACAGTCCACTACGCCATGACATGCTTTCTAGGGTGCTTTTTACTGTTCTCTTTACATCCAGGCAGTAGAGGAAAAGACTGCTCTTGGTCCTCTGGGTCTTTGAGATAGTGAGCCCTCAACCCTTGCTTGAGGGTTATTTGGTCATTGCTCCTGCTGCCTACAACCCTCCTTTCTCTTCCTACACTGCAGCACACAGAGCATGGAGAGGAAAAGAGCGGTTAGAAAGAGATATTAGGGAGAGAAGAAGGAGAGAGGCTGAATGACAACACAAACGCGAGAGAGTGTGTGTGTGTGTGTGTGAGAGAGAGCGCAACAGAGGGAGAAACTCCCAAAATACTGCAGTAGACCAGTTAAGTCATGTGCAGGTAGTGGACTGGGTAGTGGTGGGACAAGGAAGGGCGCATGAGATGCAAAGAGAGGGAAAGAGAGAGGCATACGTCTCCCTAGAGGGGAGAAGACGGACACCAGCAGGAGAGAGAGAGCGAGGGTAGTCCAATTTTGTACCGTTGTCCTTTGAGGCGCGGAGCAGACTCCCTCTCTGGCAGGGGGGAGAGTTTGGGGGCTCGCCGGGCCGGCCCTGCATTATTTATGAGCGCCGGGACATCTTGAGATTAAACATAGGCTGATTTGTCGAAAGCACAAACATGAGGTCCTGCCCATCTCCTTGACACGGAGGTTCAACGGAAAACACTGTCGCACATTTCATTGACGAGAACAGCGGCTGGTGACCCAGACCCACCGCTGCGTACTGCTCCTTCCTTCCATCTTCCTCCCTCCTTTTTCTGAAGGACAGAAAAGTGAGGGATGGAGGAAAAGCGGGTGGACTCAAGGTCAACTTTCTCCACAGCAGCAGGACGGCTTCCATGACGGGCCCCCTATTTATATGTCTTAGCTTTTCTTTATGCTATTTTTCACCTCAAACTGCCACTGAGAGTGAGAGTGAGAGAGTGAGAGAGGGGGAGAAACTGTGCTAGATGTCAAAATGATACTACTGTTATTGTTTTTGTTGTTGCTGCTGCTTATTTTCTATTTGGTATCGATCCAGAATAAATAGTAATAAATAGGCTTGGGCGATATACCGTACACTGGGGTAATTCAAAATACAGACGGTCCGATTTTGAATACCGTTCCCCAAAAATATTTTGGTTTTATTAAATTTTAGGGGGGTTGGTGTCACCCCCGTCTCGCGGGGGGTGCGTGCTATACCACTGCTTACAACTATAAGTATAACTATAAGAAATCCAAGATGTGTCAAATCAATTATATCCAGCTAAAGGGTCCAGCTATGCATTTGGTTTCCTAGCTTGCTAACTGTGGCTACATGTCAAGATAAAGCTTCTTGGTTACAGCAGAGACATTCAATCCCCTCCTGGATGAAGATCCCTGTACCTAAATTGTTTTGTGCGTCAACATATACATATATTTTTGAAATAGCAGCCCTTGTGTGCACATGAGGTAATAGCGTATATCCTGGTATGGTACAGAAACGGTATGACCTGGATACCACACCACCCTAGTAATTAAGCTAAAATAGAAAAAGATCAGTCTAAAATATGACTTCCACTCAATTAAACTCAGTAAAATTTTTACCATTTCTAAACCACCTGATTTATGTTCAAATATGCAAACATTATGTAGGTCTAGCGTATAGTCAACAGAGAATCAATATGGCTTGTTTACTGCACAGGTATGGGCCTAAGCAACATAATAACTCATAGACCAACTAGTTGCAGCCATGGGTTGCTGCACGCTCATAAATGCTCAGTGGACATCGATTACTCCACAAAACTCAGCGAATGCGACCGTCCAAAATAGAATTGATATGATGACTTTAAACAAATCGCAATGAATCAAACTTCAAATAAATGATAAACAATTGTGCCTAAGTGGCTATCTGTGTAATCACGAAAAATCTACTTAACCTCTAGCCTAATAAATATTTATTTGGCATCAGGGTTCAAAACACCGACAGGCTGGTTTTATGCTCCCCCCAGCCTCAGGCACTCTTCATGAAGAACCTATTATTAGTGGGCTGCAATTAATCCATTTGTCTCTGGACATGACAGGCTCAAAATATTAATTAGAGACCGACTGCGCCGACAGGATATGCTTATCTTTTACCAGTGGCTTTACAATGGCCTGTGTCAAGCGTACGTTTGTCACGTCCCACTTCATTGATTAGCTGCCAGATTCACTTGAAATAATTAAAAGTATATTTTACATATTTATAAACCCCACTGTCACGACCGCTACTTAATTTTCCATTAGTAAAATGTACTCTAAGTGTGACTGGCGAGGGCCAGGGGGAGCTAGGGGAAAAGAGTAATCGCCATAATTGTAGACAGAAAGACAATGACCTCTCCATAAAAGCCAGGTTTTACTGCCCAAACTGGCAATGCTCTCTCTTATCGGGAGTCGTATAGGCCACACCGCTGTGAGCACACTTACACAATGGAAGCTGTATAGGTGTGTGTGTGTGTATATATATATATATATATATATATATATATATATATATATATATATATATATATATATATATATATATATATATATATATGTGTGTGCAGGGACATAATCAGGGTTTTAGTGAGGTCCGGAAGAGGGGGTGGGGGTTCGTCTCCGAACCATATATTTTTAAGTCGAAGCTCATTTACTGCATTTATATTCAATTAAAAAACTTTTATATACTTATTTGGAGAACAGCAAAAATGACCCCAGCCATTATCACCTTGGCTGTAGGTTAATTCACCTCAGTCAATATACAAACACATAGCCTATTAAGACTCCAGTGGGCGATTGAGATGAGACAAACAACCATCGATATAAACGAAAACATATGACATTTTATTATTTGTATTTTGATTGCATTTCAATGTAGGCCTATAGGGAAGATAGGCCATGTGGAAATGTTCATATTGAAACATACCTTTTTTCTAAGTTCCTAACGTGTTTGATAAGATTAGTACTGATTTTCTCAGGGGACTGCACATGGGGCCCAACCCCAAGTTTGGGAACCACTGTACTAGTCTCTCTCTGCTTTCTTTCATTCTCTCTCTCTCCTCTGCTTCCTCCTGCGCGCCACATCGCTGTCTGTCTCAGTAACCTGCTCTCTGTAAAGCAAATTTATTATGAGAACTTAGGAGTGAATGTTTTGCTATCCTTTTGAATATCCCTTTGAGCATGGTGAAGTTATTCCACTTTGAATGGTGTATCAATACACCCAGTCACTACAAAGAAACAGGTGTCCTTCCTAATCCAGTTGCCGGAGAGGAAGGAAACCACTCAGGGATTTCCCAATGAGGCCAATGGTGACTTTAAAACAGTTACAGAGTTTAATGGCTGAGATAGGAGAAACTGAGGATGGATAACATTGAAGTTACTCCACAATACTAACCTAATTGACAGAGTGAAAAGGAAAACCTGTACAGAATATCCCCAAAATACATATCCTGCTTGCAATAAGGCACAAAATAATGTGGCAAAGCAATTCACTATTTATCCTGAAAACAAAGGGTTATGTTTGTGGCAAATCCAATAAAAACACATTACTGAGTGCCACTCTCCATATTTTCAAGCATAGTGGTGGCTGCATCATGTTTATGGGTGTGATTGCAATCATTAAGGACTGGGGAGTATTTCAGAATATATAAAAAAAGAGAATGTCAAGCTGTCATCAAGGCAAAGGGTGATTTGTTTAAGACTTTTTTGGTTACTATATGATTCCATATGTGTTATTTCATAGTTTTGATGTCTTCACTATTATTCTACAATGTAGAAAATAGTAAAAAATAAATAAAAACCCTGGAATGAGTTGGTGTGTATATATACACAGTACCAGTTAAATGTTTGAGTTCGGGTTGGTCTGAACTCTATAATATGAGCTGGTCAGTATGGGTAGGGAATCCTTTCTAACACAGTTTTTTTGAAAGAGATCACGTAGTAGAAATGCACAAGTGTTTCTCTCCACTTTCTGGAGGTCCGAGTTTTGAAATCAGTAGAATTAGAGTATGATAACTAAGGGGATGGAGAATATGATTGCAAATATGCAGACAGAGTCGAAAAGAGAACACACAGAAGGCTGCTGTATATAACACCTGTCTCCGGATTACATCTTCAAACTAAGGGCAACCATCGTATCCGTGAGGGGAGAAGTGTCCATCCATGTATATAGGTAAGAGTCTAGCTAGCAAAATGTTTAGATACACATTTCTAATTGTCAGAAAGTCATTTTAATTTGAAGTTAGTGTACTGTTAGCTAGCTAGCTAACGTTATGTGTATGATCTGTGTAGTAATATTATTCGTACCACAGAGCCATTTGCATTGCTAGCTATTGCCTAATTTTAGCTTGCTAACATTGAAGCTGGTTGGTTAGCTACCTGCAGATTCATGCAGGGGTGTAAAGTTGAGTTGGGATTATGGTTCATTGTTTAGCTAGCTAGCTACATGTCTTAACAAAAGACTCCACTATGCAAGTAAATATTTCAATAGAATGTTCATGATGTCACTGCGTCAACTGTCAATAGCCGTAGCTGGTAAATTCACTCTGGCTATCTACTCCGATTTCAGAACACTCGTCTTAGTGTGCCAGAGCGTAGAATAACTGACAAATTTACAAACGCTCAACACTCGTTGAACATGGCCAGTGTCAGTAAACGGCAAAAAAGCGTAATACAGCACAGTTGCAGTCACCAATGCTCTGGATGACATACAAACAGCCTAACCAGATCTGCTAGGTTGAGTAAAATGGTCAGAGTGAGGTGTTCTCTCATTTGTGTCAGGAAGTAGCTTGCAAGCTAGCCAGTTAGCTTGGCTGCTGCTGTTAGGTCAGAAAGCTCAGATCAACCCTACTTTTCGGCCAGAGCGAAGTGCTCTGAGTTTACGAACGCCCAGAGCACACTCTGGCACTCAATATTACATTTCTGAACACACCCCGTGGTTTAAGCCAGACATTAGTCTTGAAATCTTTGGTTGTTTAGTACATAGCCTCACATGTGATTCCTTAAAGAGATGAGTGGGGCTAAAGCTTTTAAGAGGGTGTGAACGATGCTGAATGGGTGTAGACAAAGAAGAGCAAAAAAATTCAAGAGCCATTTTCTCAAAATTGAGGTTTATCAACTTTTAAAATCAGAATTACTTTCCCATTGTTCCTCAACTGTAGTGTATGATACACAATTTTCTATCTCGGAGTCTCTACTTTTATCCAATGTAAAAAAAGTTTGCTACATAAGACTAAATCGAGCCGGTCGGTCACATATGTAGTCATGGCCCTGTGTGTGAGAGTGAGTGAGTGAGTGAGTGAGTGAGTGAGTGAGTGAGTGAGTGAGTGAGTGTGAGAGTGTGAGAGTGAGTGAGTGAGTGTGAGAGTGAGTGAGTGAGTGTGAGAGTGAGTGTGAGTGTGAGAGTGAGTGTGAGTGTGAGAGTGAGAGTGAGAGTGAGAGTGAGTGAGAGTGTGAGAGTGTGAGAGTGTGAGAGTGTGAGAGTGTGAGAGTGTGAGAGAGAGAGAGAGAGAGAGAGAGAGAGAGAGAGAGAGAGAGAGAGAGAGAGAGAGAGAGAGAGAGAGAGAGAGAGAGAGAGATATGACATTTCCAAAAACCCCAGTAGATAGGGGCTGGAGAGTTGAGAGATCCAGAAGCCTGCATAGTCTGTTTCACTGAGTGCTATATCGATACTCTGCTGCAGAAATTAGTTATAGTAGATGAAAAGAAGTACGGAATCAGTGACCTCTAATGGATTTTCTGCATTTAATGTGAAAAATGAGCCATAAAGCAAACATAAAAGTAATAATTTCTCCATTCCGCCCTGAGGAGCACAGTCTGTCCCAAGAGAGTAGCCTCAACACACTCCCGTGTCACTGTGCACTTCTGGGGGGCAAATACCATACTATCCTCAAGCCACAAGCGATGCAATGCACTGAATATCCTGATGAGCATTTTGAGACTGATAGAGACACACACAACTATTTTAGGAGCCCGTTATAAAGTAAGACGGATAAGGAGAGTTCCAAACAGGGACAGTATGGATAGTGCTCACTACCGTCAGAGGGACCAGTGTTATCTATGGCAGTGGATGGCTGTAGTGTACCTGCTCTGGGAGCAAAGGATGGCTTATCTCCATGGGGTTTCTATTAGATTTTATTTTTCCGGTCTAAAATATTGTGCCCTCTCGGTCCAGGCAGGGCCAAATAAAATGTGGAAATGGGCTGTTCAGCTTTCCCAACAGCAGCTGTGTCAGTCTCCTCGCAAATAAATCCCTGGAGTCCCCTCATCTGTCAAGTCACGTGAATACACACACACACACACACACACACACACACACACACAGTTGAAGTCGGAAGTTTACATACACCTTAGCCAAATACATTCAAACTCAGTTTTTCACAATTCCTGACATTTAATCCTAGTAAAAATTCCCTGTTTTAGGTCAGTTATGATCATCACTTTATTTTAAGAATGTGAAATTTCAGATTAATAGTAGAGAGAATGATTTATTTCAGCTTTCATCACATTCCCAGTGGGTCAGAAACTTACATACACTCAATTAGTATTTGGTAGCATTGCCTTTAAATTGTTTAGCCTGGGTCAAACGTTTCAGGTAGCCTTCCACAAGCTTCCCACAATAAGTTGGGTGAATTTTGGCCCATTCCTCCTGATAGAGTTGGTGTAACTGAGTCAGGTTTGTAGGCCTCCTTGCTCGCACACACTTTTTCAGTTCTGCCCACAAATTGTCTATAGGATTGAGGTCAGGGCATTATGATGGCCACTCCAATACCTTGACTTTGTTGTCCTTAAGCCATTTTGCAACATCTTTGGAAGTATGCTTGGGGTCATTGTCCATTTCGAAGACCCGATTGCGACCAAGATTTAACTTCTTGACTGATGTCTTGAGATGTTGCTTCAACATATGCACACAATTTTCCTGCCTTATGATGCAGATCTATTTTGTGAAGTGCACCAGTCCCTACTGCAGCAAAGCACCCCCACAACATGATGCTGCCACCCCTGTGCTTCACGGTTGGGATGGTGTTCTTCGGCTTGCAAGCCTCACCCTTTTTCCTCCAAACATAACGATGGTCATTATGGCCAAATAGTTATATTTGTATTTCATCAGACCAGACGACATTTCTTCAAAATATACGGACTTTGTCCCCATTTGCAGTTGCAAACCGTAGTCTGGCTTTTTTATGGCGGTTTTGGAGCAGTCCCTTCCTCCTTGCTGAGTGGCCTTTCAGGTTATGTCGATATAGGACTCGTTTTACTGTGGATATAGATAACATTTGTATCTGTTTCCTCCAGCATCTTCACAAGGTCCTTTGCTGTTGTTCTGGGATTGATTTGCACTTATCGCACCAAAGTACATTCATCTCTAGGAGACAGATCGCATCTCCTTCCTGAGCGGTATGACGGCTGCGTGGTTCCATGGTGTTAATACTTGCGTACTATTGTTTGTACAGATGAACGTGATACCTTCAGGCATTTGGAAATTGGTCCCAAGGATGAATCAGACTTGTGAAGGTCTACATTTTTTTCTGAGGTCTTGGCTGATTTCTTTTGATTTTCCCATGATGTCAAGCAAAGAGGCACTGAGTTTGAAGGTAGGCCTTGAAATACATCCACAGGTACACCTCCAATTGACTCAAATGATGTCAATTAGCCTATCAGAAGCTTCTAAAGCCATGACATAATTTTCTGGAATTTTCCAAGCTGTTTAAAGGCACAGTCAACTTAGTGTATGTAAACTTCTGACACACTGGAATTGTGATACAGTGAATTATAAGTGAAATAACCTGTCTGTAAACAATTGTTGGAAAAATGACTTGTGTCATGCACAAAGTAGATGTCCTAACCGACTTGCCAAAACTATAGTTTGATAACAAGAAATTTGTGGACTGGTTGAAAAATGAGTTTTAATGACTCCAACCTAAGTGTATGTAAACTTCCGACTTCAACTGTAGCTTACGCACATACATATGCACGCACAACGACAACACGCACACATAGAGTCTTTAGATGTAAAAGGTCAGTGCTATATGCTGTCATGATGGAACGGTGTAGCCATGCATCAACAGCACAGGCAAGCCACAGTCCCTCATACGCTTGGTGCCTGAACATGGATACTGACTAATCTAATGGGTACACAATTCACTCATTGGTTGCCATGCAGACAGTCTTCAACCAACCTCACACTACGTTATCCAACACCAAAGATACTGTAAATTAAACAAGATTGCACCACAACGATAGTTACTCAATGCATCATGTCCATAATGAACACTTAGCATCGCATTTTACACATAAGTCCTACTTTCAACAAGCAATACATTCTATGGCGTTACTTCAACGGTTATCCCGACCAGACAGGGCGCAACGAGAGAGCTTGACCACTTGATATTCAAGGACCAGGCTTACTTGTGCGCCTTGTGTGAAGGGAAGCGCTGCACAAATCTCCAATACTGCACAAACAAGCTGTTTGTCATCCTCTGCAATGAAAACACCCCGGGCAGTAGAAAGCGTCAATAGAGAAGGCTTGCTTTTCAGCAGAGAAATACAGATCCGAGACCGCTTTAGTACTTTTACCCCCCCCCCCCCCACCCCCCCACCCACCCACCCGGCTCTGCCATACGTGTTTGCGAAGCACCACTCACAGTCCAATTGATTGAGTATTCAGAGTATTGAGCTACAGTGTCTATTATTCATCGTCTGGTGGAAGGCCTGACTGGATACACAGACAAAACTCTCATTAAAAGTTATTCTGTCACTTCCTCTTATTTGAAAAACAGGCTGAATGTTTAGCCATCGATCATTTCCGCAAAGGAGCCCTTGTCAATGGGGGGGGGCGTTTAGAAGACGGTGGTGCCATAGGTATTTGGCCCGTGATGCGTACACACATCTCACAGGGGGATCTTGCAAAGAAATACAAGGGTGCCATTCTTATAAGGCAATGCATTGTTCTTAGGATTCATCCATCTTTATTTATCCAGCTAAGTCAATGAGAATAGACGATCTTTCTTGAAATGCCCACAAACTGCTTTTTCTTAGGTCACACTTTATATCCCATAGGGCCAGAGATATTCCATCTTTTGTCAGAGTAGCAACCAAAGTAACTACCTTCTTCTTAAGTACATATGTGGAAATTAGAATTAACAACGGTATGGAATTACAAGTACTAACACACCAATTTTACAGCAATGACATAACACTATAAGGGGGTAACTTAAGGGATCTTCCACATTCCAGGGATAAGTGAGCAGAAAAATGGGGAAAGTGTTGATTGTTTGAGCCAAGAATTGCTTTAAATTGTCTACAAAACCATGACACTGATCATGGACCTGAAACGGTCTGTCTATAAAGCTGGCAGAAACGGTCTGTCTCAGAGAGTCTAGACCCCTATGCTTTGAAGGGAACTGAGCTGGGTAACTTCTAGAAAGCAGAAAGCAGCTCCTGCTCCTTATTCTAAGATCCAACCTGGAAATTGGAGTGACATGCACACATGATTGATCTCCAAATCCACTGATTTTATTTTCTTTTGGAGAAAATATTATGGATGGTCTAAACAAGGATGTAATTGGCCAAACCCACAGCAGCGGCCTGACCTGCCAACAATCAGGCCCCGATCCCAAGGTTGGCTGCCTCCCTAGGAAATATTGTGCATTCATTTCATTTAGTCTCCCCTCCAACATCCAATGGTTGAAGTTAATTAAATTGCTTGTCCATTGTGTTCATCCACTTACAAAGTTAATGATATTGTGCCTGGGAATTAAAGAGCATTTTATAAAACGCACGGGATAGGAGCTGGCAGGCACTACATTGGCCAGTTGAACCTTGTCAGTCCTCAGGCTGGTGGACCCTCTAATTAGCGCTGAAATGGATGCTTCCATCTGCCAATTTCCTGCCACGCTCATCAGTCGTAGCAGTCGCTCCCCTAACCTGCCCGCCGGAGGGCTCTAAAGCAATAAAACCATCACGGCAATGACGTTCAACAAAAAACAAGAAACCAGAATATGTTGTCTCTACCTAATATGATTCAGACTTTAAAAGAGGCCTTCTAATGCCTTGGGATTTTGCTCTGTATAATATCATTCAGGTGATATAGATTGAAGAGTTGAATAACTTCATTAAAAAGGTTCGATATAGAGTACATAATAGCAGGTTCCATTTCCAAAGTAGGTTATTTTTATACATTTTCATTTGGTGAAATAAAGACGAATTCACAGTGATCTAAAGATATACTTGAAACTTGATACACTATCTTAATTTGATCACTCTGTTGTCAGAGATAATTAGGAAATGCAAACTTTTAGTGTATTCGAGGGTTAAAAAGGCTTCTAAAGTGTTTAATTTCCACTTAAAATGTCAGACTTGATCTGCCCCAAACGAAAAATATATCAACCCCTACAATAATACCTGGGATAGGATTAAGTAATCCTTCTAACCCCCCCCCCCCCCCAAAAAAAAGATAGATGTACTATTGTAAAGTGGTTGTTCCACTAGATATCATAAGGTGAATGCACCAATTTGTAAGTCGCTCTGGATAAGAGCGTCTGCTAAATGACGTAAATGTAATAATGTCCATTAGTTATAATCCGCATAATAATTCACATTACCTCTTACTGCAGGATTATTTTCCCTGCTGTGTTCAAATTAAGATAGTACATCTGTAGCTATTTTGATGATTTGACATTTTCTATGAAACCCCTTGCTGTATCCTTGAACCCAAGGCATACCAAGGTATTCAAGGTACCTATAACACAAATATCAATTAGAATATTAGATCTCCAAATTGCACTCAATAAAATGGTTTTTAGAAGAAGCCCAATTTTCAGTGCAGGAGCAGAAGCCCGTTAAAAAGGAACGAATGATTCATGTTTGTACATTCCAACTGCATATTTGCTAATACTGTGCTGCAACTTCAGCACATTTTAACGAGGATATAAAATCAGGACATCAAAGCAAATGAAAATTACACCTGTGGTGCCTGTTATGCCGCTGACCTGCTTAATGGTTGTGGAGTGTGCAAGCCAAGCTCAATGGCAGATGGAAACATGTGGGTGAGCTACTTATTAAAAAAATGTTAAAATACGACATGATCAAGTTCTAAACTGCTATGTTAAGGTGCAAATCACTTTAGTCTTACAATTGCAGTTCTTGTTTGTATTTTAGCATCTAAATACACAAAGCATGTGTAAGTGATCAAGCTGGCTTGAGTTATTCACCTCAAATTAAAAGGGCTGGCTAAGAATTTGTAGCGCCTGGCAATGTGGCTTGTTTTGGAGTGGGGCCGCGAACAGTGCAGTACTTTTCGCATCATACTGTCTGGGATTAAAATGTTGGGAACTAAACTTAATGTTGAGGATATGTGGGACCTTTAAAATAATTTTACCTGGCCATGAAGTAGCTCAGAGTGCTATAAAAAGGTTTGCTAAGACCAGACAACTCCTTAGCAGTTGTACCACTCGCTAGAATGTGAACACAACATCATTCATGACACGACAGAGCACAGTATATACTAATTAAGAAGATCGCATAACCTATATAGCTATATGACAACAGGATGCAACACTAATTTGGTGACAAACTGAATAGCATAGTAACTCAGACAGCATGACATGGCTTCGAGGAAATTGCTCGATATCTGTTGCCCAGACGAGGTCAAAGTCCTAGTTTCTAACTGCAGCAGACAGGCATCTGTACGGCGACATGAAAGGACATCTTTCTCCGAAATCTAATCTTCCTTTGAAACCCATCTTCAAATAAACCGGTGATTTAAAAGGCCAGCGTGGTGAATAACCACTTTCTTTAAGTAAATATGCGGTTACGGGGCTAACGAGATTATATCTTTTTTAAGATACGCAGATGATGAATATTATCTGCATTATTAGATTGGCCTAAAAAAGGTTGAACAATGGAGGCATCCATTAGTAATTAATATGACATTACCTCCCCTCTCTTTTGTTCGGCCCCATGCATGGCTGCCAAGGCCATTATTCAATAGTTATGGAAGCTGGGGATAAAATGCCTTTAATATACTTATTCTCATTAATGTAAATCATATTTTGCTATGGATGTCCAATAATCAAAAATAATATTTCAACTTGTAATTTTTTTCTCATCAGAAAGTAGTCCCATTAGGGGTGAGGGGGTGGTTAGACACTCATGCAAATGCAAGGTCTTTGAGCCTATTGATTTCCCCTCAGCTTTGGGAGAAGGCCGCTAATGTTGTCACGGACTGTTCATCAATCTAGATTGTTATCTGATTTAATATCTAGCCTATTCCTATTGGTTCATTTGTGATATTGCTAACTGGATTAGGATCATACAGGCAGAGAAGGGAACAAATCTCATTTTAAGTGTGTTCAACAGAGGCTGGAAGTTTGCAATGACTTAGCTATGTTGCACTTGCACTTTTTAACGATGTGAATTATTCACGTCCACATCACCATGCCAGAGCAACCACTGACAGTGGCAGCTCTCCATGTCAATAGTAATCAGTGACGTGATGGCAGGTCAGTCAGTCAGATAGCACGGGGCCATAGGCAGTAACTTTGATTTTGTCCCTGTCCCATGCTGCCAGTGGCTACAGGATGTGGCCTTGCATTGACGAAGTGGCCTCCTTGGCTGTCCAATGAGATACAGCTTTATTGCCAGGGCCCACAATTAAATATATTAGTTTGGGGCATCTTTGCGGAATCCGTCAGTCAGCTCCGAGAGGGATTTATCAGAACGTACTCCATATCTCTGCATCAACAACCTTTCCTACTCCTTCCATAGGGACACAACTCTTCATAAACCATTCATAATGGTGGTTGAGGGTGACACGTCAAAGGGACAATTCATGGACTTTAAATATGGCGGCCGTGTGCGTCAACTCCTTGGACATGAGGTCTTGTCCCTCTCTGAGCCAGGACAGCTGAGGGACACAAACGTTGGAGGACAGGTTTCAGTTTTGAGGGCAGAGACAAAAATTATTTCTCAGGGCAAAAAATAAGCAGCTTTCTCCTTGGTACTGGCAGAGGCGTTCTCAGAGCACAAACAGTGAGCACAGGACCGTGAAGCTTTAGAGGAGCCAGCAAAACACACGCAGTCGGTTGGCTCGGCTAAGACCCGGTCTGGTCCCTCTTTGTGGCCTCTTTGTCTTTATGTTAAAAACCAATGCTTGCCGATGATGTGTTATGTAAAATTCCCGGGGCTTTACTTAAATGGTTGGATATCCTCCATGCTAGCTTAGTTATACTCCAGTGCATCGACTCAAGAGCACATGGCCGCAGCATGAAAAGCCAAATGTAAATGGGAGCCTCAGCCTCTCAGATAACAGAAATTATGGCATGCTTTTTTGTATTATAATAATAATGATAAATATAAAACCGGAACAGAGTGAGGGGGACTTTTCTTACACTGATGTCCTTTCTTATGCGTACAATCGCAGCATCAATCAGACCCTTTACTAGCCCCCTTAAAAGGAAGCATTGAGATGTAAGTGAGCTGAGGACCAGTGCCAGTGAGTGGGAGCAGTCTGCTCTCCTGTAAATACAACACCCAGGGAAAATAGGATTTTTGGGCCCACGTAAGCCTGTAAGCTGTCTCCAGGGCCCTCTGTGTGCTCCTTTCAAAGCTCTCCAAATGACAGAGAAGCACTGTATATCATTAGGTCATGTGAGAAGAGTAGAGGGCCGAAATAAAAAAAGGCTCTGTTCAGTAAGATCAGAACGTCCTTAGAACTACTCAAAAATCAACAAGCCACATTTCAAATCACCTGGATTTAATGTGCGTGATTGGACTCCGGTCGTCCATGCTCTAAGATTCCCGCATTTCCTGGTCATTTGGCCCATAAGTTCATCCCAGTTACAAACATACTAAACAAAACACTCTTGTAACTGTGCGCGTGATCCATTTCGTTAAACCCATGGTTTCCATAGAGTTCCACAGACATATCTTCCATAGAGGAACAAGTGAGGCATACAGCTGAGGGTTCCAGGACACGATCCCTCCGTGCTCCGTGCTCATTGTGGAAACCCTTCATCTTAGGGCCAAACGGGATGGCTTTGAAAGATGTTCCCCCGCAAAAAGCATAGGAATGCAATTAGGCCGTTAAAATGAAGGAGGTTGAATCTGTTTAAAAGAGCATTACATCCAATCTAATTAGCCAGCGCTTTAATGAGTTAGTAATTAGCGGAGGAGTGCCTCACACACAGGATGCCATTGTGGGCTTGAACGTGTGCAGCCGCCCTGCTGACTGGGGAAGACAGATTAAACCCCACTTGGAGAGAATTACTTACAGAAATATGGTTACGGTTACTTTATGCCTTTATAAAAAGACAAATTCTGTGTCCTTGAGGGGTTCAAATAAAGGTTTAGATCGTTCTAGCCAGATTATTCATTTCAACCAATTACGACCGCATGTAAAAGCCCTACTTGCCCAGGCAGACCTATTTGATGTGAATCACACGGTCTGGCATTGTGAACATCAAGTATCCTCCCCGATGTTTGGTGTTCGACAAAAACAAACTGACAATGGATCATAAAGCAGCGGGATCCGCCCTCCTCGGAAGCCAATAGCTGCTTTCATCAGGGAGCTCCAGAGGTCCCACGGTAGGGCTACTGCTGTTCATTTCTACCCAGCGCCGCCCCTCTTCTGCAGGGATGAGCTCTGCCTCTGACCCCCAGAACCTCGGAGACTGTATTCATTTTCCTGGCAAAAATCAATTGGAGAAGGTTGGGAACGGGGAAGAAAGGGCTCATTATTGGACCCGCAGAAGGAGAAGGAACCCACCCCCTCTTTTATGGACCATAAAAATATATATCAAAATATGAATCACATTTTATTTGTCACATACTTCGTAGACAACAGGTGTAGACTAACAGTAAAAAATGCTCACCTACTTTTCCAACAATGCAGAGTTAAAGATTTTTTATTAAACATTTAAATAAATAGTGACAGAGAATAACAAATAAAAATAATGAGTAAAAATAACAAGGCTATAGAATATATAGGGAGTAGAAAATAACATAGCTATATAGAGGGAGTACCAGCACCGAGTCGATGTGCAGGGGTATGAGGTAATGGAGGTAGTTATGTACTGTACAAATAGGTCTAAGTGACTAGCAGCAGCATATGTGATGAGTGTGTAAGTATGTGTGAGTGTGTGAGTATTGAGTCTGTGCAAGAGAGTCGGTGCAAAAAAGGTTCAATGCAGGTCGTCCGGGTAGTCATTTGATAAGCTATTTAGCAGTCTTCTTTAGAAGTCTTATGGCTTGGGGGTAGATGTTGTTCAGGGTCCTGTTGGTTCCGCTTACAATGCGGTAGTAAGAAAAACAGTCTGTGGCTTGGGTGGCTGGAGTCCTACAAGTTTTGGGGCCTTCCTCCTTTGACACCGCCTGGTATAGAGGTCCTGGATGGAAGGGAGCTTGGCCTCAGTTAAGTACTGGGCTGTACGCAGTACCCTCTGTAGCGCCTTGCGGTGGAATGCCAAGCAGTTGCCACACCAGCCAGTCAATATGATGCAGCCAGTCAATATGCTCTTGATGGTGCAGCTAAATAACTTTGAGGATCTGAGGGACCATGCCAATAGGGGACAAAGGGATTGTTCATTTTCCTGAACACCCACTAAGAGCCATTCCAAATTGATTTCCCTATGCATGTTTCAATACGGTGAGAAAATTAGGGGCTAAAAGCATTCAGGGTTAGTCGATGTGGATTCATCTTCTGACAATCACAAGGGGCAAAGCATATGAGACTGATCTTGTTTTTAAAAGATAGTATTGAAGTGTCGAGATGGGGGGGGGGGGTATCATCCACTCAAATGGGGGCATACGGATGTTTCAATTTGTTCAATTGGTCTATTTACGCGCTACTACTACCGAAAAAGAGATGCAAAACATGTTCCAAAATCAGATTAGGAAACTGTGTGTGTGTGACAAGAATGAACCGATTCTATTTCAGAGTAGAGTAAAAGACATTGGGCCTAGGTAAAATAGCGGCACAAATGCCAGATGTGATATTATCAACCATAAACACACGTCTGTGTCACAACAAAGCCAGGAAGACCACACCATTAAAATAAATAAAAAAATAGATCTATAATTGTCAGAGAGGAGAGCGAGTTACACACCTACAGTATATAACCAGTAAAGGGGAGGCAACAAAAAATACAAAAAACAGTAGAAAGAGACTGCACCACCAAGGACTACGGAAGAAGACTGGACTGCTATATGCAGAGAGGGAGTAGGGGAGGGAGTGAGGGAGAGCGCAGTCGGTATTTTGTATTTAAAATGTGCCGCACAATACCTGCTAATTCTTTTAAGTGCCTCTGTGGCGAGAGAGGTGCCTCTGTGGCGAGAGAGGTGCCTCTGTGGCGAGAGAGGTGCCTCTGTGGCGAGAGAGGTGTGTGAGGTGGTGTGGCGGTTTGGTTATGGGTTGATGTAAATGGACGGCTGTGTGACTAAACAATCCAAGAGCATAAGAATAAGGTGATTGGATGACAGTGTGGAGTAGAAGGCCTAAGCCAGGCCACCCCAGGCCTTGCCAAGTCCATTATGTGTATTGGAGACATTCATGGGGATCCAGCATGGAGAGATTTGCCAGGCAGGCGTAAAAGGTGTTGCACAACAAGTGCCTCATCGCTGGAATGGCTTCCACCCCACGACATCTAGGTGTTGGTAATGCAATGAGCAGAGAACCTGGGACCTTCACAACCTTTTTCAATCTGCTTTGGTGCTTTTGGACTGTTTTTAAGAACCTACGCTGGATCAAGGACGTTTTGACTTTGGTCCCCCCCAATTCAATCAATTGTAAATAAACATAAAACAAAACAGAATGTTCACGCACGGTCAGACAAGAATATTATTCATTTCCGGATTGTGTTCCTCAAGCACAAAACTTTTTAAATAATCGTTGTTTTACATCGATAGCTTTATTGGAGCAAGACTACACATATCAAGACTGTGGGGGGAATCAGCTTCTGAGATAGCCGTTGCAATATATCAGCCCTTCTTGATATATTTACATGGTTTAATTCCTATCAAATCTATAGGTTTAAGTGCTGCCTAGACCTAAAATGCACTTGTGTGTGGAGAGATTGTTTGAGTCGTCTCTTCAGAGACAGGTGTCAAGTCGGTAAGTTCCACAGCTGTGATTACGCCAAAACAGGCCGGTTAAGAAGAGAAACCTTTTATTGTCCTGGAGAGAAATTGCTTGGATTTGAAGTAACGATTTCTCTCTGATATTAACCTGCTGTACGTGACACATGGCTGGAGAGCCCAGATCAATTCCACCAGGGAAGTGTCCTGTTTTCCGACAGGGCTGATGAGTGAGGATGAGAGGGGGGATCACGGACAGACACTTTCCCTGTTGCGGATGTTTGGATTAGAGGCTGATGGCTCCCTGAAGATGCTCCCTCCCCCTCCACCCCCCCACCCACCGGCCGTGGCGTGGCACCTGCCTGGCCCTGGGCGTCTCCCTACGGAGGGGGATATATATACACTTAGCCCGGAAAGGTCAGCCAGACCTTGGCAGGCAAACACGAAGCACCGGGCCCCCTCGGATGAATCACAGGAGAATTGGTGCATGGCAGTGAATGAATAACCCTCCATGGCTCCCCAAACCCCATCATTTCCCTCCTTTTCCAGCGGGCCAGAGATTCATGTCTGCGCATGCTGCCAGTTCATTACGGAGAAATATCATTCCTCTTCTGGCTGCGGCGGGACAGGCCAGGCAGGCCCCAGGAGGACCCGGCCCTGTTTAATTCCACATCATCCGCTCCAGTGAGGGCCTTAATCTCTGCTTGTGTGATCAATACTATATCAGTGTAAATTAAAATGACAATTTTAAAGTAATTAAGCCTGTTAATGCTCGATTCAAAATGTCATTATTTGCACAAGGGGAATCAGGGTATGGCTGTGTGTGTGTGGGAGAGGGGGGCGCAGGGTGGGTGTGGTGGGGGGGAGGGGGTGAATTATGAGCGTGTCCACAGTGACAGGCGAATGCTTTAACTGGGGCGGTGGCCCCTGTTGCCGGCACTGCCACTGAAGGGGCTTAACAAAAGCAGATTAACTCCCCGCCCATGCCGGCCAAGGGACCTCTCCAATTTCAGAGCAGGATAACCCAATTGGAGAAATTTGATTTGTAGAACCAAACCCAATTATGCCGATATTAGATGAGAAGTGGCAGGGAGGGAGCGCTTGCTGAAGAATAATAAAACAAATAAAGGGTTGTAGGCTAAGAGAGTAGAAGAGAAAAGAGAAAAGTTACACAATAAAAATGCACTTAACTCCAGAATGAAGCACAGCAGTAATTGTGTTATTAGATTACTTTGGTCCCCCTCCTCTCTCTGGTTTTGAAAGGCCATTTAGAGTCATTGTGATGGTTGGAGTGAAATAAATGGGCTCCTACGTTAACCTGGTGTGTGTGTGTGGTTGGAGGACTGTCTAAAGCCGCCATCCTATCCCATGCGAGGTGCTGTGTAAGTGAGGACGGAAATG
Source organism: Salmo trutta (assembly GCF_901001165.1). Taxonomy (NCBI): domain Eukaryota; kingdom Metazoa; phylum Chordata; class Actinopteri; order Salmoniformes; family Salmonidae; genus Salmo; species Salmo trutta. The sequence goes on from NC_042974.1 coordinate 25,046,711, forward strand.
AGATGATCACATTGTTGCGTCTTATTAACCAACAAAGCTGACAGCCACGGAGACCAGCGGATCTACCAATTACCCCAATCAGACCGGTTAGGGGCCACACGGGGACCACCAAACACACTCCCGCTACGGCTGACACGCCCTGACAGACTCTCATGCCATTAGAACCATGGATCTGCGTTTTTTTTAATACCTTCCTTATGACACACACAGGCATCATTACTCCCACTGGAGTGGCGCTGCAACCAACACACACTGAGGTCATAGCCATCTCCATTCTCCAAATACCCATACAGTGTCAATCTGTAGAGAGAGAGTCCTGTGGATAGCTGGATGCTAGTGGCTAACAGAATTTCCCTGCTGCTCGGGACACGTCCATATCTCACAATTAGTTGCCAACGAGGCATGTGCTGACAAACAGGGGAGGGATGTCCTGATTAAAAGAGGCCATTTGTTCCTGAAGGCCCAAGGATCACTCAGGGATCAGTCCAGTCCACTGTTGCTCAGCGATACCATTGCCATGGAAACCGTGTCGTACATCTGACCTGTCTGTGTTAAGCGATAAGACCAGTGCCCAATGTGACAGCCTGGACATACAGTGGCTGGTATAACTTATTTGATTAAAAGCCCCGTTAGCAGTTGCAAAAGCAGCAACTGTGTGGTCCACACAAAACATGGCATAACACATCATAATAATAAAACACCTGCAGCTCAAGGAAAGAACTAAATAAGTCAAATAATCTTAAAAAAAAAAAAAAAATACACAAAAATATTAAAACGCAACACGCAACAATTTGAAAGCTTAAGGAATCAGTAATTAGGCCCTAATCTACGGATTTCACATGACTGGGAATACAGATATGTTGGTCACAGATAACTTTTTAAAAAAAGGTAGTGGCGTGGATCAGAAAACCAGTCAGTATTTGGTGTGAACACCATTTTCCTCATGAAACATGACATCTTATTCGCATAGAGTTGATGAGGCTGTTGACTGTTTTCCCACTCCTCTTTAAAATGACTGTGCGAAGTTGCTGGATATAGGCTTGTACTGGAACACGCTATCGTACACGTTGACCCAGAGCATCCCAAACTTGCTCAACGGGAGACACGTCTGGTGAGTATGCAGGCCATGGAAGAACTGGGACATTTTTAGCTTCCTGGAATTGTGTACAGATCCTTGCGACATGGGGCCGTGCATTATCATGCTGAAACATGAGGTGATGGCAGCAGATGAATGGCACGAAAATGAGTCTCAGGTGTTTGTCACGGTGTCTCTGTGCATTCAAATTGCCATCGATAAAATGCAATTGTGTTCATTGTTCGTAGCTTATGCCTGCCCATTACATAACCCCACCACCACCATGGGGCACTCTGTTTACAATGTTGACATCAGCAAACCCCTCGCCCACAACGCCATACATGCGGTCTGCCCAGTACAGTTGAAACCGGGATTAATCCGTGAAGAGCACACTTTTCCAGTGTACCAGCAGCCATCGAAGGTGAGCATTTGCCCACTGAAATTGGTTACGATGTCGAACTACAGTCTGAGAGTTTGTGCAGAAATTCTTCAGTTGTGCAAACCCAGTTTCATCAGCTGTCAGCGTGGCTGGTCTCAGACGATGCTGCAGGTGAAGAAACCGGATGTGAAGGTCCTGGGCTGGCATGTAGTTACATGTGGTCTACGGTTGTGAGGCCGGTTGGACGTACTGCCAAATTCTCTAAACGACGTTGGAGTCAGCTTATGGTAGAGAAATGAACATTAAATACTCTGGCAATCAGCTCTGGTGGACATTCACGCAGCCAGCATGCCAATTGCACACTCCCTCAAAACTTGAGACATCTGTGGCATTGTGTTGTGTGACAAAACAGCACATTTTAGAGTAGCCTTTTATTGTCCCCAGCACAAGGTGCACCTGTGTAATAATGTTTAATCAGCTTCTTGATATACAACACCTGTCAGGTGGATGGATGGATTATATTGGCAAAGGATAAATGCTCACTAACAGGGATGTAAACAAATTTGTGCACAAAATTGACACATTGAGGATTTTTTATTTCAGCTCATGAAACATGAAACCAACACTTTACATATTGCGTTTATATTTTTATTCACTGACAATGCTACGCTACTAAAGCAAACATGGAAGTTCAATTAATACATTCAAAACAGGAATCAAAATAATTGCATTGACACACAACCTTATGGAGCAGTAAAAATGTGTTGCCATTTAAATCAGTCATAATATCATGGCTAACGTGTCATATTAAGACATAAAAAAAGCAACCGACTAGGGGAGATCGGGGCACAAAGTAACACATTCAGTCTTTCATTTATTTATGAAAAGATTATTTGAGTTACAGTAGATTAAGAATATTTTTATACAAACATACATATCAGCTACCATTACATACTGTAACTATGTTTCTAGGACATACCAGTCTTTCACAATTCATCAGAAAGTGGCAGAAGTAGGCAGGGTTAATTGAAACAGGCTAATTGTAACAGGGTTAAATGTAACACTGTTTTCAATGGTAAAAATTAGGGGTAATTGAAAAATCTTCTGATTTGAAACCGATATTTTGATGATACACTAAATTGTCCAAAAATATTTTCATACCTTTTAGGCATATCATACTGACCAAAAACAGAGTAGCCAAAATGTATATATTTTATAGAAGATACTTTAAGCATTCAAAAGTATTTGACTTTTAAAAGGTATTATCTTAGTTGTACTGGTAAAGTTATATTTAGACACATATTCATTATGGTTTATATGTCTAAATATCTTATAAAACACTATAGAATTTTAGGTAAGGGGTTAATTGTAACAAATGTTACAATTTACCACCATTATGGTCTTGTGAAAAAACACTATTGTCATGAACTATACCAAAAGGCCTCTTCTTACTGATAAAAAGTATATAATGATTAGTTACATGGGGAATGTTCCACAGGTCAATAATAAAAAGAGACAGCAAGAATATTTAGAAATGTGTCAATAAAACAAAATAAATATTATGGATTTAAGCAAAACTTAATAGGCAGGTAGATACTCTAACCAAGCATTAGCACATTGAATAACTGCTTTCTCAGTGGTTTCTAATTTGAGTTATTTAGTTGTTACTTTGTGCCCCAGTCTCTATTACCATTGTGACCTGTGTCTCTTTGTTCCGGCTCAGAGCTCATCTGTGTCCACTGCTGAGGGCTGCCTGCCCCCCCCCCAAGCCACTGCTTCATGAATTATTAAATGCATGCCAATAATGAATAGATAGACAACAGTGGGCTGAAAAACAAAGGCAACCTCTGGGTGTTTAATTAGCAGTGGATGTTGCTCTGCATTTCTGATCAGGCCATGGTAATGGACACCTGGGGGCTGAGGACCTGCTCTTCCGAAGGGGGCGTTGCATTGGTCAGCTTCCAGGCAGTCCGATCCATCACGTCGCCTGTTGACTGGCTGTTAGTGGAAGCGGGCCTTATTAATTATCAGCTCGTTTGGAGCGGTGGGGGTTGCAAGAGCTCCTCTGCAATCAATGCAAACTGTCGCTCCGTGAGAATTCCTGCGGAAGGCGATTAAGATCAATCAGACTGGGCTGGCATGACGAGTCTTTTCCCCTCCGAACACGACAGGACAAGTGGGAAAGCTCCTGGGATGGAGCTGTGGAAGGTGGTGGATCTTGTCTTTATAGATAGATAATCCATATCACTGTTTCCTCTGGTGTATTAGAGTTAAAGAAGCTACAAAGAACTTTCGCCTCTGGGGGTGCTCTTGAGCCAAAAGGGGTCCCTTAAAGGAGCAGTGCAGTCAAAAACGTGATTTCACTTCTTTTTTTTTATGACACTGAAAGTGACAATTATGATAATGCCCTTTTCGTGTAAGAGTTGTTTGAAAAAAATGCTTGGAATTTCAGCTCGTTCAGGTGGGATGGAGTTTTTAGCCCAGATCATGACATCACAATCTGATCTGATTATTCTGATCAATGATCAGTCATCTTTTATTTGCATATATAGCCTCCTACTTTATGCGCCAATCTGGGCTGTGTATGCAAATATATTTCAATTTGTATCAACACCCACACAATCAGACGGAGCATTTCAATGGCAAAAGGAGGCTTGGGAAAATAAATTATTATTAAATATATTTGGAGTTATTTTCATAAAATAAACATAAAATTTCATAAAATAAAGCCATCTACACACAGGCAGAAGTAACAACTCAGTCACAGTATTCAAGCACTCGTACATACATGACCTAGATACCGGCGCCCTCACACACAGACAAGCTTCTAAATCAAGGCTAACCAAAGTCAGTTTCATGTCATTAAAGCAAACCTCTTAGAGAACACAAGCGGTCTATAACATACATACACAGGGAATGCATACTCGCTGTACAGAATATACCATACAGGATTGCATGGCAGGAATTAACGGGGAAAAAAACATTTAAAATGCAGTGTCTTAAGTGATATGTATAGGATCGGTATAGAAGTACACAGACTGAGAACATCCAGATTTGAATTTTTTTTTTTATATATTTGATCAAACATCTACAGCATATTGAAGTCTTAACGCAAACTATAAATACGGTTAGACGGGTAAACATCTCTCCATATAACCCCGTCTTTGGTCAATGATAACACCCTCACATTATCTCGTGAAGGCCTCTCTGTTCTGAGAGGAGAAGGGAGCACTGGAGTGCTGCTCAAATACGATCATGTTCCTGAGGGCTTAATCTGTTGCATAGACAGATACGCATCGCTCTGATACTCATGTTAATAAAGGGGGTTTTAAAGAGACGCCGGAAGCAATTTAGCAACGCCTCCCCTGACACCCCAACACACACACACACCCCAACACACACACACACACACACACACACACACACACCACAAATCTAAACAGCACACCCTCTCAGCGGCAAGTGCCACTTACAGGGATGTCAAGCCACCATCCCACTGTATTCACATAATGGTTATGAGGATAGTCGCAGTTTTGACTAGGGTGGAGACGTTTGCTATGATTTGTAAAGTTTATTATGGGAGAAATCTCTCTTAGAAAGTGACAAGTTATACCTACACAGAGCACAAAACATCAGGAACCCCTTCCTAATATTGAGTTGCACCCTCCTTTGCCCTCAGAACAGACTCAATTTGTCGGGGCATGGACTCTACAAGGTGTCAAAAGCGTTCCACAGAGATGCTGGCCCATGTTGACTCCAATGCTTCCCACAGTTGTGTCAAGTTTGGCTTGATGTCCTATGGGTGGTGGACCGTTCTTGATTCACACGGGAAGTAGTTGACACACAAACCGATGCGCCTGGCACCTACTACCGTACCCCGTTCAAAGGGACTTCAATATTTTGTCTTGCCCACTCATCCCCTGAATGGCACACACACACACAATCCATGTCTCAATTGTCTCAAGGCTTTAAAAAAAATCCTTATTTAACATGCCTCCTCCCTTTCATCTACACTGATTAAAGTGGATTTAACAAGTGACATCAATAAGGGATCATAGTTTTCAGAGCAGGTATTCTTAAATGTTTTGTCCACTCAGTACACGTGTGTATTTGATGTACTTTTGTTCTAATGAGAATTGTTTCAGAGCTTAGTGTGTTGTAAGAATTCATTAGTGCATGGGAATACGTGTGTGTGTGTGTGTGCATGGGGGGTGGGGGGTGGGGGGGGAAGAATTATGGGCATGTGAGGGCCCTCAATTGCGGGAGGATTATGGAAATCAAACCAGAGAGATTAGCTAATGGGGAAGTAATGGCCAGTGTCTGCCTGGGTCAACTGGGCCATGCAAATCAAGTGCTGCTGCATGGGAGAATTAATACCCATGGGAATCAGATCAGCTAGTAGCTATGGGGCAGGGCCACGGCCTGACGCCAGGCACAGAGGGCAGCTTTCACCAGGAGTGGAGAGGAGAGCAATGGAGCAGAGGAGACGTCGCCAGATAGTGCCCTCATTGACGTCAACACTCAGCATGTGATCCCAATGCCTCGTCTCCACTGAAACACCGACCCACTATCTCTCTCCCTGCTCATAAAATCTCTATTCATTCACTCTCGCTTGTAGGATACAGGAAACAAATGTCCTTGTTTTCAATCGATAGCAGTTGTCGGTAGGAAAGTTAAAGGGTCATTTTTTAAACTTCACTCGGGCTCCCGAGTGGCGCAGCGGTCATAGGCACTGTATCTCAGTGCAAGAGGCGTCACTAGAGTCCCTGGTTCGAATCCAGGCTGTATCACATCTGGCTGTGATTGGGAGTCCCATAGGGCGGAGTACAATTGGCCCAGCATCGTCCAGGTTTGGCTGGGGTAGGCGGTCATTGTAAATAACAATTTGTTCTTAACTGACTTGCCTAGTTAAAGTAAGGTTGCATAAAGAATAGTCATCTCCAGCACAACATCAACAAATGTGAAAATGGCACGTTTCTATGTTTTGAAGATAAGTGTTTCCCAATGACATCCACCAATTAGTAGGCTATGCCTACTCATAATTGGTTAAAATCACATGATGCACACCGATGATGTCATTGGAGAAACATCCTCCTCTAAATGTTTTACTACAAAATGTAGAAATGCGCAATTTTCACATGTGCTGGGGTGGTGCTGGAGATAAAGGGAAATTTCACATATTAGCAACTTCAAGTATGAGGTTTTGGATGTTAAGTGGTTTACATTTGTTTTTTTGTTTTTTTTGCACATCAGAGGGTTTTTAATTTAGATTTGCAGCAGGCGGTCTAACTCTGTCCCCCATGCATGGCCTCTCCCCTCTCATTTTCATTCCCACCCACTTGGCGCAACCATTCATCAGGACCCAGGCAGAGGACACTTGCCTGCCTACTCACAAATGCATGGAGCAGCCAATAAAATTAACCTTGTGGCAATTGTTTTACCACACATTTGATAGCCGGGTTTCAGCTCATCCGTTACGGGCCAGAAAAAAAAAAAAGTCAAGCTCCAATGTGCAAAAAATGATGACTAAGGGCCATCAATAAAGCATGGCTAATGCCAGATTATGAAGTTAAGACCAGATCAATCAATGACAGACTAGATGGGGACAGAGCGACTTCCAAGGTCTGTTCATTTGGGTTGGAGAAATACACAGACCACAACCGGGCAATGCAGTATAATACTGTAATTTGCTGGTAGAGGAGTAAAGATGGCCAGATATATTTACAGTCCAGCACACCAACATCCCTGACCCAACCCTGCTGCTGGCGTAAGGGTGGGAGAAAAGTGGGAGAGAAGTGGGAGTCGGGGTGAAGGAAGGGGGAGGGAGGGGGATGTTTATTTGCGCTCAACACCTCCTAAGCGATCAATATTTTTAATTTGGGTCCGAGTTATTATTTTTCACATCACTGCGCCGGGGAGCTGAGTAAAGTGGCTCATATTTTAGCGCTAAAAAGATCGATATGACAGGCTCACCTTCACTCTGCCCCTCGCCGGCTGGGGTCCACACATCATAATGTATGGTGGCAAGGTGCACCTGGCCGCCGCATGCTGGAATCACATCATTATCTGTGCTGGCGATCCCCCCCCCCCTCACCACCACCCCCCAGACAGTCCTGATTTACTCCCTGCCCAGGTCCTGCCTGCAGCCCCCACTAAACCAATCCCACCACACACAAACACTTAATCAGAGCTCTGTTTATGAGGGTGAAGGGGACGGACTGTGTGTGTGTGTATGTGCACTTGAATGTGTGCTTGTGTCAGATGCTCATTTCTGTGCTGTTCCAGAGGAGGGCATAGGCCAAGTTCCATAGATTAGGCTCCTTGTAATAAATGCATACATTTTTCAGCATCTCCTTTCAATTAATTAATTATATACACATTTTCAACCTACATTTTTTTAGGGAGGCACAGCCTGCTTTCTCTCCCTCATAATTCACATCTGATGGCAGATTCATTGATTGTCGCTCAACACGTTGTGTGTGTGTGTGTGTGTGTGTGTGTGTGTGTGTGTGTGTACAGTATGCGCTTACTTGAATGCCCTGAGTGCATGACTGATGGTCATGGAGAGTTATTGCCCAACAATGATGACATCTACTCCATTCAAATTGCCTCGCCTGCACTGTACTTCTCACCATATCGAAATAAGAGCCCAGAGATTTAGTTTTCAATATTTTAACCTGCTTATCCTCACAATGCCATCTCCCTGACCATGAGGGTGGAGGGGTTTGTGTGTAGGTTGGGGTTGGTCCTACTTGTTGAACCTGTGTGTGTAAACCAGCGTAGCGACCACCTTGTCGTTCTCACTCTCTCTCTCTCTCTCTGTAAATGCAGAGCAGGGGATGCTTAAGGGGTAAAGGATGAAACGATCCCCCATCATCTGGCCTTAAAGGGGGAGGGGAGATGGTGGTACACCGTGAAAATAGGTGATGAGTACAACGCAAGTGAACACACACAGTCCCAAGCCCCGTCACCGCAGTGGGCCACTAAATGTTCATAAATTCCTGGGTGCAGTTTGGATGATTACATTACTGTGGCCTACTGGAGGCAGGTATTAAAGCTGCAATGCGTCACTTTTTGGGCGACCCAACCAAATTCACATAGAAATGTGAGTTATAGATCTGTAATTCTCAGTCTAAGAAGTGGTAGATATGTTCTGTGTGCACTATTTCTATGCTTCCCATTCTTAAGTTTTAGCCGTTTTTTTAGTTTTTTTTAAACTTTTGAACACCAGCTTCAAAACAGCTGAAAATACAATAGGTTTGATTATGGAAAATATATTTTGCAGCGGTTTAGGTGGTACAATGATTCGACACAATGACCGCTTGTTTTATCACATAAACTGAAATTAGACAAACTATTCGAATTTTAGCAACCAGGAAATGGCGGAACGATTTCTGCATGTTGCACCTTTAAGGTCTCACCTCTGGAGCAGGCTAGGGTGCTGCTGGCAGTTTCTGACATGCCTCTAAATGGGGCCCAGCCCTCAGCAGCTATTCCCTCATCCCAACCACGGAGACAGATCTGAGCTACTCAGGGATGCACCATTAGGTTTGAAAAGAAAAGAGCTGGGAAATAATCATGTGAACTGACTCAAGACTCAAAGTAGGCAAAACCTTGATAGGAAGAAAATAAAACGTTTGATTGAACTTCCTAATGTGAAAGCTTAGGAATGCGTACTTTCCGTTGAGTCTGTATGTGGGTCTCAGTGTGTGTACAGAACATAGCTGCATGTACGTGTGTGCGCGCTTGTGCGTACACACGGCACAGACAGAGCTAACTGGATAGACGGAACGGGAAGCTGATGGGAGTGCTCCCAGTGTCTCTCAGGGTGACAACACTCTCTAGTCTCCACACCAAAGGACACCACAGGGGAAATCCAATCAAAACATCCAGTGGAGGCGTCAAAGATGGCACCCAGCACAAACAGCAGCTAAACAGATTAAGCCAATGTGACAGCTGGGTTGAGAACAGACGCGGACGCAGAAACGGAGTGCGATTCCTGTCAGAGCAAAGAGCCTGATTTATCCTCTGGCCTCTCACTCCTGTCTTGTGGACCAGAGCAGGGAAGGACGCCTTTAATTTCCCATTAAAATGCTCCGGAACAACTGAGGGCTGTATGTGTTGGTGTGTGTGTGTGTTCATTTGTAGGTCACTTGTAGCCATTGACTCGATGCAGAAGGTGTGTGTGAGTGTGTGTGTGTTTGTAGTAAATACTGTTAAACCTTTTTCATAATTCTGCTATGACGCACAGAAAAACAGAGTGAGTGCTGTGACAGAAACTGTGAGGGTGGTGTGTGTTTGCCTACACACACACACACACACACACACAAACACACACACGTCAGTCTGTGAGAAACGCTAGCCTAGGTAATAAAGGCAAGGCATTAGTGAACATCATTCCACATGACACCCCAGCAGCCCAAAGGGCCGGGCCCGTGATAAATATTAATGGCCTGGAACAAGTGGATTGGGAGTTGAGTTATCAGGGCGGGCTTTCCTAATTGACATTTTACCTGCTGTATACCTTAACAGCCCCGTAAAACACCAGGCCTCAGGCTGAGGAGGATGTGTCACTCAAGACACCACCCCCCCCCCCCCCCCCCCCCCCTCATCACTGCACAGCACACACACAGGAAAGACGTGGAGGTTAGGCCGGCCCGCATCCCTCACTGTCGGTCTGCATCCAACACGGGCTCAATGCCTGACTGACAGACTTACTCTGGTATGGAGTTAGGACCACCGTGTGCTAAGTTGGACATACATTTTAGTCCAGGTTATCACACAGGTGGGCGGGGGAAAAAATCAAACATTTTATATTATACAGTGTCCTACTAGGTCCTACAGTATAGCCTGACATACTAACAAAAACCCTACCCTCAAAACCAGCCGCCTCTTTCACCATTTTAGCCTGTTGATTATTCGTCTCATCACAAAATCAGAAGAATCAGCCAGTGCTTTCTTGGTAAATTAAGAGGCGTACTCAAATGACCCAAACAGACACGCACCTCGCTGACACAGCTCGCACACGCTCAGCCGTGTGCTTCATTAGGTATGGTGAGGCTGCGCTGGCTGTGGCGAGAGGGAAGCATATGGCACCGCCATCCAGCCAGCGTACCCGACAGAGACAGACAGGTAAAGTAAACACTCCCCCAGGTCATTACCATACACTTTCACTACATTATAGCACACCCGCTCGCTGCCGCACTCACACAGATATTCCGAAGGAAAACACACACCGGCTGCCATTACTGGTAGGCTCAGGGAGCCACACCGGGGTTGCCACTTACATTATCTGGAAATTGACAGGCAGAGCAGACAACAAACAATTACCCACGAGCAGAAATCGAAGTTTGAGTAAACAAATATGAGTGATGTCATCTGGACTAAATGGCAAGCCCTGTGTGAAGCGCACTGGAGAGTCTGTATCCTTACTGTCGCCCCGATTTGAATATCTATAAACATATTTATTTTGTGGTTTGTATACATACATACATACATACATACATACATACATACATACATACATACATACATACATACATACATACATACATACATACATACATACATACATACATACATACATACATACATACGAGAGTCTAAAAAGGACCATTCAGCACGCTGTGTTTTAAGGACCACCCGCTGGTGGATGTCTGACTGCCAACATCTTCACGCGATTCAACCTTCAAAAATCGGTTTGCACCTGGTTCGCAAATTACAGCCGGCACTCCGTTCAAAAGTGCTAAGTACTCTCGGCCCGGCAAACGCTATTGGCGTGACGGAGCCTTATTAAATAAACTTGGGAGAAATAAATCAAAAACAAGAGGATATCATCATCATCACCTAACCGAAATGGCAGTTAATTATTTTAGCAATAGGGCACATGGATCCAATACGTTCATAATAGGTTTATGAAAAGAGCATTTTTGACTGGTGGTGTGGTGTGATTTACCACTGTTTGCTGTTAGGGAGGGAGAGCAGTGTACCGTGGTAATAATACCTCCTAGGATAGAAAGGAAAATCATGACAGACATGGCTCAGCAGTCAAGGCTACACTGATTGTTAGAGGGTTCCGTAAAACACATCTATTCCCTTCTCTTTATGGGCTCCAGAGCCAGAGAATTAACCATCAGCCCCGCTCTTCACTTCTTCCAAATGTACTGGTGGGAGTACAACGTTAGCAGCATTAAATGTGCGTGTGTGTGTCCAAAGTGGGGGGGAAAGGCCACGGTGTCCGGATGAAACGTTCACCTGGTATCGTCAACACTGAGTATCTGGCTCCACCGAGAGGCCATGTAATGCAACTGACGTGTAGTTGCGCGTGATCTAGAGGGAACAGGCCACAAAATGAACCGAGCAACAATTTGGCCCAAGCGTTGCACATCTTTGTGATAATTACATCACTGGTTCCCTGCCATCCAGGACCTCTATGGCAGGCGGTGTCAGAGGAGGGCCCTAAAGATTGTCAGACTCCAGCCACCCAAGTCATAGACTGTTCTCTCTGCTACTGATGCACCAAGTCTGGAACCAACAGGACCCTGAACAGCTTCTACCCCCAAGCTAGAAGACTGCTAAATAGTGAACCAAATAGCTACCCCAGACTATCTGCATTGACCCCTTTTGCACTAACTCTTTTGACTCATCACATACGCTGCTGCTACTGTTTATTATCTATCCTGTTGCCTTGTCACTTTATCCCTTCCTACATGTACATATCTACCTCAATTACCTCGTACCCCTGCACATGGACTCTGTACTGGTACCCTGTGTATATAGCCACGTTACTGTTACTCATTGTGTATTTATTCCTTGTGTTACAATTTTTCTGAATATTTTTCTCTCTGCACTGTTGGGAAGGGCCCGTAAGTAAGCGTTTCACCGTTAGTCTAACACCTGTTGTTTACGAAGCATGTGAAAAATACAATTTGATAACACTTGAAAAGTTGCAGCTGGTTTGCAGATCCACAAAACATTCCAGACCATCTAGCACCGTCTAGTGGCGGTCTACCATTATTGCGCATTCTAATAAAATGCTGGGGTCCACAAAGCTGAGGAAAATGAGTCGGAGGGTTGAAGTCCCTCAAATAATTACTTGATTGAATTTCTATATCACGTCTTACTACCATCTGAGCTTCCCCAGCTTCAGCTTCCATTTTTCCTCGGCCATCTTAACTAATGTCACTGATGTGTGTAGAGCGTTCTGATGGAAATGGCTGCTGTGCAACACCCAGTTGAATACAGCCCGTCTGTGGTGAGTCAAGACTGTGTGCAGTAAACAAAGATCTCCTGAGATCTAAAGGAAGAGGACCACTTAGCAAGGGCAAATGGACCAGCCGCACTTACTGTGAAATGCTCCTGGGATTTGTAGTTCTCGTCGAGGTAGACACGGACTCTGTTGTACTCCTTCATGGCATCACTGGACAGCAGCTCTCTAGAAGACAGAGGACACACGTCACAATATGAAAATACAGTTATTTTCGTGTTCGTTGTTCCGGTAGACTTCCAGTCATTGCGCTAACGCTAGTTAGCAATGGCTCACGTAACTTCCTTCAAACGGCACGCAGAGAAATACAAATGGTGTCCATGAGTTCATCTGACTCTGGGCAGGGCTTAATTGACAAAATCTCACACTATCCCTTTAAGGAAGAAGAGATGAAGAACAGGATATTGAGAGTATTGGGATATTCTGCTAAATCTGTTGAGGCCTCAGACAGTCTTCTGCTTATTTTATTTAAAAAAAAAATTATTTAACCTTTATTTAACTAGGCAAGCCAGTTAGCCAGTGACCTGGCCAAACCCTAACCCGGATGACGCTGGGCCAACTGTGCGCCACCCTATGGGACTCCCAATCACGGCAAGTTGTGATACAGCCTGGAATTGAACCAGGGTCTGTAGTCACACCTCTAGCACTGAGATGCAGTGCACACCTGGACACCCTAAATTGGTTGAAAAAGAGGTTCATCAAGAGGGCACTTACATTTACGTCATTTAGCAGACGCTCTTATCCAGAGCGACTTACAAATTGGTGCATTCACCTTATGATATCCACTTGAGAGAATCTTTCCAAATCCCCATTGACATAAAACTTTGTTATTCCATCATATGAATAAACAAGATAGACTACATAAACAAGCCATGCAAATAAGCTAATGGTATTCTAGTACATCCGTTTCATTATATGAAATTCATAACCTCTGACCTTTTTTGAAAAAAAAAGAAGAAGAAAAAAAAGAACCACCAAAAATGAAACCAAATAAGGTATGTCACCAGAAGGTGGAGTTGTTCACTCATTTTCAGAGTTCTTGGACAGTTTTCCTGTGGACCAAGGCAGTGGGTGTTTCCTTGATAGAAAAATACCCCATAATCATCACTAAAGTTGGCTATGAACATTAGAGTTGGCTGCACCTCTTCAGTGAAGGGCAATTTGAAGTGGGACCATCGAGTGTTGAGGTTGCGAGGCCACTTACTTGACAAAACAATCCACGTGTGACATGGACGCTTCGTAGTTCTTCCCGCCCACCTCTTGACAGTGCACTGCGATGAAGTGGGGCCTGTGTGATTGGACAGTCTGCAAAGGAGAAGAGAACAAGGCATGGCGTTAACAACTGTCTAGACCACTACTTGATGGTTTCAGTATGAAAAATATCATTTCATGCCCTATTGGTTAAAGCCTGTAAGTAAGCATTTCACTGTTCACCTGTTGTATTCGGCGCACGTGACAAAAACTTTGATTTGATAATCATTTACAACATAAGGAACTTCCCACCCAAATTATCTATCATTCTGAACTTAAGTTTGCGGACAGAAATGATACTGCCTTCCTCAAGAGAACACTGTTCTCCAAACATTCTACAGAGTTAGATTTCCACAAATAGCTGAATTACGGGATTTTAAAAAGTCACAACCAGGCAACAAGCCTAACCAAACACCCCAAAAGCACCCATTTACAGCACATTGAAACCCTATAATAAGGTCTGGTGGTTTTTGAGTTTGACAGAAGCTGGGTAACACCCAAGACTGGGGGACAAACGACTAGCAGAGGCCAAGATACATTATAGCCAACAGGGAAAACCATCCCAGCTACTGTACAGTATAGAGTCAGACAGATGTGTCTGTGTGCAGGGTGTGACAGACAACGTCGGGAGTTTTAGATGTCTCGCTAGAGCAATAACGAGTCTCTCACCATTGGGAAATGTTATCATGTCAGAGTACGGGAAACACTACAGAAAATACATGTTACAGAACATAGCCCTGTCATAAAATATACGGTACATGAATGAAGAGACATTGGCGATCTAACACTGCACTACACCTTGTCCCAGATCTGTTGGGGCTGTCTCGGCAATGTCTTTAGTCATTGGCAAACAGCACAAACAGATCTGGGATCAGGCTAACAAATACCTGGTCAGAGAAGGAGAGCACTCAGAGCAGAGAGAGAGACGTTACACAGTCATTTCCACTCCAGTCACATGACCTCTCCCATGCCACCCCCCCCTCCGTCCCCTAACACTAAGAGGTGTTTGTGAGTGCACTGCCACCAAGCCCAGAGTGTTCAGGGGTGCTGACCCGTAACGGAAAATCCATTGCTGAGTGAATTACAGCGCTCAGAGGCACTCACAGGGTCGAGCTATAGATGGCGGGCATGCCATAGATCACCGTCACCCAGGATATGTGGCCTGGGACAGCGTTAAGCCTGGGACAGCTCCAGGCCTGGGGGCCTACTTTGGCCCTACTTCACTCCCCCGCCTGCATTATTCTCACTAAATGCAAAATCTAATAAAAGTAATGTATGGCAATAACACTATGGATTTTCCATCCACCTATGGCTCGTCACTTAGCTGGATGACCCAGAGACTGGGCCCCTAAGAACCAGGGTTCTCAAACTTAGAAAGATTAGTGGACCTATCAGCTCCCACTGAAAAGGTCAGACTCTCAAGGAGCTTTAGCTAGAAGTTACATTGGTGTGTGAGCCTGTGGGCATGTGAGAGAGAGAATGCAAGACTGTGTGTATTTTGCATCTGTCCAAGTGTGGGTTTTCTGTTTGTTTTTCCAGGCAGTGTAACTCCAGCTCTAGTTTCCCATGCAGACTCATAATCCTGAAGCCTAATTTAATCCTACTACTTTAATCAGAAATGCTATTGATAGAAAAGGTCAAACAAGAACAACTATTCAACTTTCTTCCATCTTTCTGAAGGCCAACCAAACAACCCATTCTAGATACGCTCAGCGGCACTTTTTGCTCTATCGGTTCATTTTGATTTCAGACTAAGAGTTATAGTTGACAGATTGATTTTCAATAGGAGGGCAATAAAACACACTGTGTACAGTCATGTCAGCCTTAAAGGGATAGTTCACCCAAATTACACTTTGGTTTACCCTGCAAGCAGTCTATGGAAAAGGTATGACAGCAATTCGTGCTTTAGGTTAAGTTCCCGTGGCATGGTTTCCCCATGCTAATGTTTTGGCTTTTTTGGCACAAATCCCATTCGAGTCATGGGACCGATATTAGCACTTTTTCGCACATCATGTCCAAATCATCCAAAAGTACTTCAAATGTATTTTGAAGCTCAACAAAGTCAATTATAGATTATTTAAACATGATGCGTGAAAAATTCAAATATTGGTCCCATGATTTGAATGGGATTTGTGCCAAATGCTAAAATGTTAGCATGTGGAACCAGTTCCAGGGAAACTAAACCAAATCATGGATTGCATACCTTGTATATAGACTACTTACAGGGTGAGGAAACCAATATGTAATTTTGGTGAACTATCCCTTTAAGAGCAGTAAAGATCTATCAGATGCAAGAACTCCCTTGTTAGCGTGACAGTTGCTATATGGTGATGCCTTTAGACCACGCAGCACTTGTGATGACACGGGTACCAAAACGGGGATAATCAATCCATCGTGTTTGTCAAAGGGGTGCTTCCAGTCGTCCTCTCTCCCTCCATCCTGATTCCTCGGAGGTTCCCTTAATAATGGCAATAACAAATCACCATCATCTAAAATTGCAAACCATGGAAGGCACTGGATTTCTTTGACGGCCAAACAATGTAATATGTGCCATTACCATTGAGCACAATATAAAATAATCATTAGGCTTAGCCCATAATTCTGGTTCTCAGTTTGGAGACATTTTCCATTTCGACCAATACCTAACTGGAACACAACACATCATTGACCTCCACCTGTCCAAATCCATTTATAGTAGCCTACATCTAAGCTCATGCCGATTCACACTACGGGGCTGAACGAAGTGCCGTTTATTGGGTCTAATATTTCCCTTTCACATTGTTCTTTTCAGCCCAGTACAGCTTGGCTCGGTGACTTGGCACAGATTTGGCTTAGCAGTGTAAAAAGGGTATTAGATCCACAGAACTTAAGTGACCACTGGCTCAACGTCAAGCACACCAGGTCCACAGCTAGCCTAACTTGGCTGCTATCAGACCAAATTGTCCAATGTGTGTCATCACAGGAGCCTGGGTTCTGCGTATGATGGAGCCGGATAAGAAGGCTGACGTTTTACGTGTTCCTATCTAATTGTGCTTTTTTGTTCGTTTCTTTGCATTGTTGATAACTTATTTTGTACATAATGTTGCTGCTACCGTCTCTTATGACCAAAAATTACTTCTGGACATCAAAAGTGCAATTACACACCACGGAATTACAGACTTATCTCATAATAAGCTGTAGACCACACTGTCTACCTAGAGAGTTTTCATATGTATTTTTCGTAGCTGTCAACATACCACTACAGACCGATGCTGGCACTAAGACCGCACTCAATGAGCTGTATTCCGCCCTAAGCAAACAGGAAAACTCACCAAGAGGCGGCGCTCCTAGTGGCCGGGGACTTTAATGCAGGCGAACTTAAATCCAATTTAACACATTTTTATCAGCATGTTAAATGTGCAACAAGAGGGAAAAAAATAAACTCTAGACCACCTTTACTCCACACACAGAGACGCGTACAAAGTTCTTCCCGTGCCCTCCATTTGGCAAATCTGACAATAATTCTATCCTCCTGATTCCTGCTTACAAGCAAAAATTAAAAGCAGGAAGCACAAGTGACTAGATCAATAAAAATGTGGTCAGTTGAAGCAGATGCTAAGCACAGACTGGAATATGTTCCGGGATTCCTCTGATGGCATTGAGGAGTACACCACATAAGTCACTGGCTTCATCAATAAGTGCATCGATGACGTCATCCCCAAAGTGACCGTACGCACATACCCCAACCAGAAGCCATGGATTACAGGAAACACCAGCACTGAGCTAAAGGCTAGAGCTGCCGATTTCAAGGAGCGGGACTAACACAGAAGCTTATAAGAAATCCCGCTATGCCCTCCGACGAATCATCAAACAGGGACAGCAACAATACAGGACTAAGATCAAATCATACAACACCGGCTCTGACACTCGTCAGGGCTGGCAAACCATTACAGACTACAAAGGGAAGCACAGCCGAGAGCTGTCCAGTGACACAAGCCTACCAGATGAGCTAAACTACTTCCATGCTCGCTTCGAGGCATATAACACTGAAACATGCATGAGAGCACCAGCTGTTCCGGGAAAACTGCGTAATCACGCTCTCCGCAGTCGATGCAAGACCTTTAAACAGGTCAACATTCAAAGCCGCAGGGCCAGACGAATTACCAGGACGTGTACTCTGAGCATGTGCTGACCAACTGGCATGTGTCTTCACTGACATTTTCAACCTCTCCCTGTCCGAGTCTGTAATACCAACATGTTTTAAGCAGACCACCATAGTCCCTGTGCCCAATAACACTTAGGTAACCTGCCAAAATGACTACCGACCCGTAGCACTCACGTCTGTAGCCAGGAATTACATTGAAAGGCTGGTCATGGCTCACATCAACATCATTATCCAGAAACCCTAGACCCACTCTAATTTGCATACCACCACAACAGATCCATAGATGATGCAATCTCTATTGCACTACACACTGCATTTTTCCACCTGGACAAAAGGAACACCTATGTGAGAATGCTATTCATTGACTACAGCTCAGCGTTCAACACCATAGTGCCCTCAAAGCTCATCAATAAGCTAAGGACCCTGGGACTAAACACCTCCCTCTGCAACTGGATCCTGGACTTCCTGACGGTCCGCCCCCAGGTGGTAAGGGTAGGTAACAACACATCCGCCACTCTGATCCTCAACAGAGGGGACCCTCAGGGGTGCGTGCTCAGTCCCCTCCTGTACTCCCTGTTCACTCATGACTGCACAGCCAGGCACGACTCCAACATCATCATTAAGTTTGCCGATGACACAACAGTGGTAGGCCTGATCACTGAGAACGACGAGACAGCCTATAGGGAGGTGGTCAGAGACCTGGCCGTGTGGTGCCAGGACAATAACCTCTCCCTCAACGCGATCAAGACAAAGGAGATGATTGTGGACTACAGAAAAAGGAGGACTGAGCACGCCCCCATTCTCATCGACAGGGCTATAGCGGAGCAGGTTGAGATCTTCAAGTTCCTTGGTGTCCACATCACCAACAAACTAACATGGTCCAAGCACATCAAGACAGTCGTGACGAGGGCACGACAAAACCTATTCAGGAGACTGAATAATTTGGCATGGGTCCTCAGATCCTCAAAAGGTTCTACAGCTGCGCCATCGAGAGCATCCTGACTGGTTGCATCACTGCCTGGTATGGCAACTGCTTGGCCTTCCGACCGCAAGGCACTATAGGGGGTAGTGCGCACGGCCTAGTACATCACCGGGGCCAAGATTCCTGCCATCCAGGACCTCTATACCAGGCGAGGTCAGAGGAAGGCCCTAAAAATTGTCAAAGACTCCAGCCACCCTAGTCATAGACTATTCTCTCTGCTACCGCACAGCACACGGTACCGGAGCACCAAGTCTAGGTCCAAGAGGCTTTGAAACAGCTTCTACCCCCAAGCTATAATAATCCTGAACATCTAATCAAATGGGTACCCAGACTATTTGCATTACCCTCCCCCCCTTTTGTTACTCTCTGTTATCATCTATGCATAGTCACTTTAATAACTCGACCTACATGTACATATTACCTCAACTAACCGGTGCCCCTGCACATTGACTCTGTACTGGTACCCCCCTGTATGTAGTCTCGCTATTGTTATTTTACTGCTGCTCTTTAATTACTTGTTACTTTTATTTCTTATTCGTATTTTGTCTTTTCTTTTTCTTTAAACTGCATTGTTGGTTAGGGGCTCGTAAGTAAGCATTTCACTATAAGGTCTACACCGGTTGTATTCGGCGCATGTGACTAAAAACATTTGATTTGATTTGAGCTGCAGGCTGCAGTGAGAAGTGTAGGAGAGATATGCTATGGTTGTGTGATGAGCCTCCTATCCACTGGGGATGCCTGCTCGATACCTGATGCATTAGCAAATGTTTTAAAAATAAAAAACTGAAATATTACATTTAAATACGTATTCAGACCCTTTACTCGGTACTTTGTTGAAGGACCTTTGGCAGTGATTACATCCTCAAATCTTCTTGGGTATGACGCTACAAGCTTGGCACACCTGTATTTGGGGAGTTTCTCCCATTCTTCTCTGCAGATCCTCTCAAGCTCTGTCAGGTTGGATGGGGAGCGTTGCTGCACCTCTATTTTCATGTCTTTCCAGAGATGCTTGATCGGGTTCAAGACTGGGCTCTGGCTGGGCCACTCAAGGACATTCAGAGACTTCTCCCGAAGCCACTCCTGCGTTGTCTTGGCTGGGTGCTAAGAGTTGCTGTCCTGTTGGAAGGTGAACCTTTGCCCCCAGTCGGAGGTCCTAAGTGCTCTGGAGCAGGTTTTCATCAAGGATCTCTCTGTACTTTACTCTGTTCATCTTTCCATCGATCCTAACGAGTTTCCCAGCCCCTGCCGCTGAAAAACATCCCCACTTCCTTCTAAGAATGATGAAGGCCACTGTGTTCTTGGGGATCTTCAATGCTACAGAAAAGTGTTTGTACCCTTCTCCAGATCTGTGCCTCGACACAATCCTGTCTCAGAGCTCTATGGACAGTTCATTTGACCTCATGGCTTGGTTTTTGACATGCACTGTTAAATTTGCAAACTTATATAGACAGGTGTTTGCCTTTCCAAATCACTTGGATTTACCACAGGTGGACTCCAATCAAGTTGTAGAAACATCAAGGATGATCAATGGAAACAGGATGCACCTAAGCTCAATTCTGAGTCTCATAGCAAAAGGTCTGAATACTTATGTTATAACGTATCTGTTTATTTGTAATACATTTGCAAACATTTCTACAAACCTGTTTTCGCTTTGTCATTATGGGGTATTATGTGTAGATTGATGAGGATTTTGGCTGTAATGTAACAAAATGTGGATAACGTCAAGGGGTCTGAATACTTTCTGAATTAATACAAAAGTATGTGGACACCCCTTCAAGTTAGTGGATTCAGCCACAACCGTTGCTGACAGGTGTATAAAATCGAGTACACAGTCATGCAACCTCCATAGACAAACATTGGCAGTAGAATGGCCCGTACTGAGAAGCTCAGACTTTCAACGTGGCTCTGTCATAGGATGCCACCTTTCCAACAAGTCATTTCGTCAAATTACTGTCCAGCTAGAGCTGCCCCCGGTCATCTAAGTGCTGTTATTCTGAAGCGAAAACATCTAGGAGCAACAACAGCTCAACCGCATCTTCTAGAGGAAAGCCTTCCCAGAAGAGTGGAGGCTGTTATAGTAGCAAAGGGGATGTACGACTAGTAGGTGTCCACACACTTTTGTCATGTAGTGTTTTCCTATCAATTATGGCACAAGACACACACACCATTGAATGTTTTTACAAGTGAATTCCATGCAAGATTTTTTTTAAAGACTCATGCATATGGCAACAGAAAAAGCCCACTTTTCTCTGAATCTTCTCAGAGGGCCTTTG
Organism: Salmo trutta; assembly: GCF_901001165.1. Lineage (NCBI taxonomy): Eukaryota > Metazoa > Chordata > Actinopteri > Salmoniformes > Salmonidae > Salmo > Salmo trutta. The sequence goes on from NC_042974.1 coordinate 25,068,081, forward strand.
ATGGGCTGTAAAATAGGGAGGCTTACTATTTCATGGTACTGATTAGGCGGAAAATAACATGGCTGGAGAGTGTGACAGTGTGCGGAGGGGGGATAAAATGGGCTTCTGAACGGGCATGTGATGTGATGAGAAGTCTTTTCTAGACACTGAACTCTGTCCACCTGTTGCTGCACATTCAAATCAACAGTCTTTACAACACTGAATCTATCTACAAATCACACGCGCGCACAATCGCTCACGGACAGGCTCACACACACAGACAGACAGTCTTAATACATTTTGAGTCACACTCCCCTCACATGTGAGAAAGTGCACACACACACTAGGGCAGTAAATCAGAAGAAACACATTATGTTGAAGTATTAACTATATTGTTAGAACTTATAATAAATTAGCCATGTACTAATTACCCTAGAAATAACTCTCCTATTTAATTGATCTAACAAGTCAGGTGTTTGGATGAGCCCGGGAGTGTCCTGTGAGGCCAGTGGCCCATGACAGCCGGGTAAGGTTTCCAATGCAAATAGGTTGAGGGATCAATCAACTCAGCATAACGCAATTCAAAGCATTGTTTATACTGCACTCTAGTGCCGGGATACCATTTCACTCCATTGCACATGTGGAGCAGGCAAATGCCCTGCTTTGCCTGAAGATTACTCCAGTCAGTCGGTGCCACTCTGCTGTGTGCCAGCCCAGTGGACTAGAGAAAGCTACCTGGATGCCCATCAGATCCATGCTTATTGAACAAACAGTAACACACATTATTAAATCCTTCTATACAGTAAAGGACAGTCTATATCAGATCATTCATAGACACATTGTAGTGGGGTTAATAAATGCCTAGCCTTGCTTGCCGATATACACTTGTCATTTGTATACTCTGGTCTCATCTGCAGGCAGGGAGTGTGACCGCATGCCTGCTTTGGGAGTGTTTGAACAGAATGTATGTCTCTGATACTAATCAAGCGGTGTCCAAAGAGCCCACTTTATTTCCGGAAGCTGCCTTTCAAGGAAAACCCTGAAGCAAGGGCTTGTATCAACAGTAGGCAAGTTCCTTGAGTGGGACACACACACACACATACACACACACACGTGCGCGCGCGCACACACACTTGCAGGATGTCCTTTCGATTGTAACAACCAAAAATGCAGTTAAACAGCTTTGTTCAGGATGTTGCCGTTGCCACCTTTCTGTATCTGATGGCCCGGTTTCACAAGGACCTTCAAACTACCCTCCATAAAAACATAAGCAATCTTATCAAAATAGTCATTCCAAATGTGGTTAGCTGCAGTGCAAGTTGCTTTCCAACACTATCAAGTATAGTGAGACATTGAACTATTTCTCAATAGGAACTCTTTCTGACCCACTGTCTAAACTGTAGCACTTTCAACCACACAGTAAACTTTTTTAAAGAATGTATACCAACGGGGCAAAGATCACTTGTTGATAATATTGATGCTGCAATTCAAAAATCGCTTGCATCATCTATTCCTTACAACAGACATCGGTCTTCTCTCATCTGTTGATAGTGTGTGAGATTGAGAGCAATTACAATATGTGTGCTAAGCTGATATATAAGTAACTTGAGTAGGGGCAGGCTAACATAGTCGTGAGCCTTGCAACGCTACACTATGAGCTCTAGCATACACTGGTGCTGTTCTGTCCCAGTTGCCCTAGGAGTACAGAGTACGGTGCTGCTTTCCATGACGTCACCCAGCAGCACAAGACAGCACACCACATAGCTGGCATGAGCCTGTAGGCCTGCCTAGTTCACACAGCAGGGGCACACCTCTCTCTCTCTCTCATTCATTCTTCCTCTCTCTCTCACAGACACACACGCAAGACACCCCCTCCCCCCCACACACACTCACAGAAAAAAACCCCCACTTAAATCCTGAGGCAATCAACCTGTCCATACATGCCTCAGGGTTAATTCACTGTCATAAACGCACACCGCGAGAGCATGGTGAACAACTGACAAACTAGAGCGCAAATGAAAAAGCCAGCTGACTGCATGATTTCTCTTGACTACTATATCTAACGCATGAAGGGGAGAGACCAACAGGAAATTCTGTGTTTGTGATCATCTTGAGCGCATCTGCATTTGCGTCACTTCCAAACCAAAGCACCGCAAACAATAGTTAAGAAAATAATATGCAAATTTAGAGCAATGTGCAAATTTTCACATTTGATTTTGGCTGTGTTTTTGTGCATCTGAAAGTAAACCGAGAATGTGTTGACTGTCAAACATTGTTAAGGTGGTGTTAGTGTTGGTTTGTGTGTGTGTGACGTGTGAAAGCCGGGAGCACGCTTGACTTTGACACATCCACAGAGTTTTCTAAGAACAATCACTTCTGTCACCACACTCTGTGTGTGTGTGTGTGTGTGTGTGTGTGTGTGTGTGTGTGTGTGTGTGTGTGTGTGTGTGTGTGTTGAACCAACAAAAAAGTGAATTTACCCGAGTCTTAAATAAGCCATATGGTAACCTCTTTTTTCAACTACTCAGTTTAAATCAAAGAACAGGTGACTTGAATGATGACTACAGAAAGCATTAGGGAGAAAATACAAACACCTGTTTGAGTGCAGGCGACAGTGTTTACATTTTTTTTTAATGTGGCTGATCCGAAGGCAGACCTACATCTATGCTAGCTTGTTCTAAAAGGACTTCAAAACGGTTGATAAAAATGCATCCCAAGCCATTACACACAGGTCTCCTATATAAAGCATGCATAAGGTGTGTGACGTCCAACCTTCCACGTGTATCAGTGCATCTCTCGGGCTGTTTGTCTGCATGTGTAACTATATCCTGATCTTTCTGGCTCTGTGTGAATCCACATCTCTCGCTGTTAATGTGACTGTGTGCTTATCCTTGTGTCTACGGCTGTGCTTGTATCCACGTCTCTGTGCGAATGGACGCATATCATTATCAACGTGTTTCTATGGTTGTCTGTGAACGTGTGTATCCGCGCCTCATGACTCAGTGAATGTACGCGTAGCACTATAAATGTTTCTCTCTGGCTGTCTGTGACTGCGTGTGTATCCATAGATCCGAGGCAGCAGCAGGGCCCTCAGCAGCCCAGAGACATAACTATCCCACACACCATGGCCAGATGGTGACCTGGGACGATAAGGAGAGGCAGCATGCGGCCTCTAATCCCTTCCTCACTTCCACCAGATAGGAGATCAAGAGAGAAACGGGCCTACTGAATACGCGCACTGCACTGCACACTACAGCGTATGGATACCATCTCTACTCGCTCACTGCCACTTGCTACCGCAGTGATTCCGTTCCACAAGCTAGGAGAGACATGGGCCTACTGAAGCCCTTTCTAGTCAGAGTCACCCCTCACTGCACACCACTGTAGAGTACACCATCTCTACTCACTCATAGCCACCATAACTTCTCCGCTGTGTCGGTCATAGTGATGGTATAGCCCAGCTGTGTCTAAGTTAAAACACAGTGCTAAGGGAGAAATCCCACACTTTGAAGTGCACTGTTCCAAGACATTAACCTGTGGCGTACATGGCAAGGCCTTTGGTGTAATGTTTTTTGTGTGTGTGTGTGTGCGTGTGCGTGTGCGTGTGTGTGTGTGTGTGTGTTAACCTGAATTAAGCCTAGGTCTAATCCTCTTACCATTAAACAGGTGACCTGTAGCTGCTCTCTGTGCTTCCAGAACCTTGGCTTGGCACATAACCAGTAGGCACAAACATGCATCATTCTAATACACAGCTGGCAACTAAGCTCATGCCACTCTTATTGGCATATAAGGCAATGGTCCATCTTCCTAATGGAATACAGAACAGTAGTACCCTCTTCACACTACTGAGCCAAATTAAGCCGGATCAAGCTGAGCTGTACTGCACTCGCTTGGTTACACATCTGCTACAGTTGCTGGAATGGTGCTGGTAAGGACAATGTGTAAAGAAAACATACGAGAAAAACGTAAATCCAAGACATTCCATTTAGTATGATATGTTAAGTTTTGTATGGTAACCAGCTAGGTGGCTAACATTAGCTAGCTGGGTAATGTTAGCTAGGCTAGAGGTTAGGGTTACGGTAGCGAAAAGTGTTAAAGTTCAGGTTAGGGGAAGGATTAGCTAACATGCTAAGTAGTTGCAAAGTAGCTAAAAAGTTGTAAGTAGTTGAAAAGTTGCTAATTAGCTACAATGCTAAAGTTGTCCGTGATGAGATTCCAACTTTCAACCTTAGGGTTGCTAGATTTTTGCGTTATACGCCCACCCATCCACCCCGACTAACCATCCTACTTTTGTTTTTTGCCTTAAGTAACCATACCAACCATAACATACCTATTTGAGCGTCCCAAATGTACTTTTACTATGTTACGTATAATCTATGAGACCAGGCTGGTGCAACAGCTGTCTATCTATCTGAATTGACTTCCCCTGCTAGAGTGGAAAAAGTTGTGGTTTCTCAGATGTTCCTATGTAGATCAAAGGTAAGATATGACACGGCCTGTGCTCTTTTCTCCTCAAAGCAACTATCACTCAATGAGTCAAACACAGCCACATGACTACGATAGAGCGCTAGAAATGCAAAGAGCAGATGGGCCTAGAGAAGAGTTGTACATGTCTGTATTCAGCACTGTGTCTATATGGAGAGGAGAGGTTCAACGTACCTGGTAGAATTCCCGCAGCCATGTCTTCTGTAGGTTATCAGGCTGAAAACACAAGATAAACTCTGTCAGTCAGGTCATTTTGACATGTATTTTATGACTCTTGAAAAAAATGACCTTGAATTCCTATTGCTAGCGACTCAAATAAGAACTCCCAGTATAAAAAAAGAATTCCTCTTGATCAAAAGAGGGTCATACCAACAATGCCATAATAGAATGGATCTCAACAATATTACAAAAATGACTTTGGGTCTGCTTCAACGGCTTTTACAGGTAGGTAATTATTGTTAAATGAGAACTGATGTCAAATTGTAACAAATGATGCAAATGTAGTATGTCCAAACATGAATATTCAATTACATTGCAATGAATGTGTTTTCAGGTTGTGTATAGTGTAATGTCCTTAACTTTCAAATGATTAAGGTTCTTCCACCATGTTTCCACATTTCCAGACAATACATGACAGTGACGTTTAAATCTTTTTTTTTTTACTATTATGGGCATTATTTTATAGGCGACCTTTCATCTGAATATTGATTAATTGACCCCATGGGTCATGAAATGTGGTTTAACCAATTTGTTACTGATATAGTGCGTTGTCAACAATTCAAATGATATTTTTCACCAAATTTAACCCATACTTTTTACTGACATACACTAACGTTCAAAAGTTTGGGGTCATTTAAAAATGTCCTTGTTTCCATGAAAACACACATGAAATGAGTTGCAAATTGAATAGGAAATATAGTCAAGACTTTGGCGAGGTTATAAATAATGATTTTTAATTGAAATAAGTGTCCTTCAAACTTTGCTTTCATCAAAGAATTCTCCATTTGCAGCAATTACAGCCTTGCAGACGTTTGGCATTCCAGTTGTCATTTTGTTGAGGTTATCTGTAGTTGTCAATTTGTTGTGGTAATCTGAAGAGATTTCACCCTATGCTTCCTGAAGCACCTCCCACAAATTGGATTGGCTTGATGGGCACTTCTTACGTACCATACGGTCAAGCTGCTTCCACAACAGCTCAATAGGGTTGAGATCCGGTGACTGTGCTTGCCACTCCATTACAGACCGAATACCAGCCGACTGCTTATTCCCTAAATAGATCTTGCATAGTTTGGAGCTATGCTTTGGGTCATTGTCCTGTTGTAGGAGGAAATTGGCTCTAATTAAGCGCCGTCCACAGGGTATGGCGTTGCAAAATGGAGTGATAGCCTTCCTTCTTCAAGATCCATTTCATCCTGTACAAATCTCCCACTTTACCACCACCAAAGCACCCCCAGACCATCACATTCCCTCCACCATGCTTGACAGATGGTGTCAAGCACACCTCCAGCATCTTTTCATTTTTTCTGCATCTCACGAATGTTCTTCAAACTTAGATTTGTCTGTCCATAACACTTTTTTCAATCTTCCTCTGTCCCGTGTTCTTTTGCCCATCTTAAACTTTTCTTTATATTGGCCAGTCTGAGATATGGCTTTTTCTTTGCAACTCTGCCTAGATGGCCAGCATCCCGGAGTCGCCTCTTCACTGTTGACGTTGAGACTGGTGTTTTGCGGGTACTATTTAATGAAGTTGCCAGTTGAGGACTTGTGAGGTGTCTGTTTCTCAAATGAGACACTAATGTACTTGTCCTCTTGCTCAGTTGTGCACCGGGGCCTCCCACTTCTATTCTCCACTTTCTGGAAGACCGAGTTTTGAAATCAGTGAAACGTCCGGTGGAAGCAGAGTATAATAGTAAAGACAATTCTGGCATTTGATTGCAAATGTGTGGAGGGAGACGAAAAGAGAAAACACAGAAGGTTGTTGTATAAAACACGTCTCCGGATTACGTCTTCAAACTAAGGGCAACCATGGCCTCCGTGACAGAGAGGGAGATGAGTTCATCCATGTAAACAGGTAAGAGAGTCTAGATAGCGAAATGTTATACGTTTATTATACGTTTCTAATTTTGTCAGAAAGTTGTTTTTGTTGCGAGTTAAAGCGTACTGATAGCTAGCTAGCTAACGTAAGCTGGCTGGCTCGCTAGCTAACATTACATGTATAAACTGTGTAGTAATACTATTCATATCTCAGAGCCATTTGCATTGCTAGTTATAGTCTAATGTTAGCTAGCTAACTAACATTGAACCTAGTTGGTTTGCGCTAGCTACCTGCTGGGTAGTAACGTTATGAGATGGGTATATGGTTTATTCTTTAGCTAGCTAGCTACATGTCTAAACAAAAGTCTCCACTATGCAAGTAACCATTTCACTGTACCGTTTACACCTTCTGTATCCTGTGCACGTGACAAATAAACGTTGATGTGTGTTTACCAGAGAGGGTAATGTGAATAACAACATGACCTGCACCAAAGTCAAATAAGGATATAACGTTAGGCCAACGATAGTGTCCAAGTTCTAAGATTCTCCGGTAGAACGCTCTGCTTTTATTTCGTCACACTCAGAACGGTAAGATATTTTCTGTAATTAGCTCGCCATTAACTTGTAAGTAATGATCTTGTTGTGAGTTCATTTTCCTGTAATAATGAATAAAAATGAGCTAAAGTTAAGAATGTCAGCTATATGATATGGCCATTATTTAAACTGGCTAGTCAGCTAACTTAAACTAGAAACAAACCTCAAAAAAATTTTGAAAGTTGCTTTTAGTTGCCTGGTTTGTTAGATTGACATATACTAAATTCATTTTTAAACTGATGGGTTTATTGGTGTTAAAATACACCAGTTATGCTATTTTGTGTTTATGCTTTTTCATAACAACAAGTTTGATGTTGGACGACAATAGAATGTTCACGATGTCCCTGCGACAACTGTCTACAGACATGTCGATAGACGTAGTATTAAACTTGAAATCTTTGGTTGTTTAGTACACTACCGTACACACTCTGTTTAGCACATGGCCTCACATGTGAATCCTTAAAGAGATGGGTGGGGATAAGGCTTAAGAGGGTGTGAACAATGCTGAATGGGTGTAGACAAAGAAGAGCTCTCCAGTAGGTGTACCAAAACATTCAAGAGCCATTTTCTCAAAAGTGGGGTTACAAGTTTATCAACTTCCAAAGCAGAATTACTTCCCCATTGTTCCTCAACTGCAGTGTATGATATACCATTTTCTAGCTGAGTCTCTACTTTTATCCAATGTAAAAACACACCATTTCAAATTTTGCTACATAAGACCAAATCGTCAGTCACATATGATTAAGCACATTTTTATATTAACTATTTATTGTAATATTCCTACTCTTCAAGGTCACTACTAAACAGGAATGGTGCAATATATTAATCCCACACCAACTGAATTCCTGCCTTTTATCCCATTGGTGATTGAGTTTTCTTACTGCCCTCTGAGTGGGCAAAGTTAAAGTGCCATGACACAGAACTGCAGCAACCGATCGGGTACAAATTATGCTAATTGATACAGGAGGGCTGGAGGAGTTGACCAATCAAGGTCAAGTGAAAATGTTTTTCAAAATCCATTTTCAAAACATGCTCTACCAGCCAGTTGAGAGTAGGGTTAAATGACACATTGTTGAGAAACTTTCTATTCTCCTCCCTTTTTCTCACTGTTGCAAATACACTCTCATATAGTTCTCTCACACAGACAGGCGGAAGGCAGGTAGCCTAGCACTTAGAGCACTGAACCAGTAAATAAAAGGTCGCTGGTTCGAATACCTCAGCAGACAAGGCGGAAAAATATGTCGATGTGCCCTTGAGCAAGGCACTTAACCCTAATTTGCTCCAGGGATGCCATACTATTATGGCTGACCCTGTAAAACAACACATTTCCCTGCACCTATATGGTGTTTGTGAAAATAAAACGTATTTTTTTTCTTGACACACACACACACACACACACACACACACACACACAACAAATGAGGGGATGGTTAGCATTCAGTCATATCATGGTAATACACAGGAAAATAGCCTAGTGGCATACGGCCAATTCCATGGAAAAGTCAACCTGAGCATGTCCAAATAAAGTGAGTCATTTCCAAAACCATGTTCATCATTATCCTGAAGGTCTATACGTACCAACCAACTCGATTTGGTCTTATGTAGCAAAATTTGAAATGGTGTATTTTACATCGGATAAAAGTAGAGACTCCGAGCTAGAAAAGTGTAAATCATACACTACAGTTGAGGAACAATGGGAAAGTAATTCTGCTTAAAAGTTGGCAAACTTGTAACCTCACTTTTGAGAAAATGGCCTTTGAATGTTTTGGTTCACCTACTGGAGAGCTCTTCTATGTCTACACCCATTCAGCATCGTTCACATCCTCTTAAGCTTTAGCCCCACTCATCTCTTTAAGGATTTGCACGTGAGGCCATGTACTAGACAACCAAAGACTTCAAGTCTAAAGGCTGGTTTATACAATGGGTGTTTTTGTAAATTTAAGAGTGTGCTCTGGGCGTTCGAAAACTCAGAGCGCTGTCAGATTGTCTGTTTGTAAATTCAGAGCGTTTCGCTCTTGGAGAGTTCACTGGACGCTCTTGCAGAGGAGTAGGGTTGATCCGAGCGTTCTGTCCTAACAGCAGCAGCGTTGGCTAACGCTGGCTAGCTTGCTAGCTACTTCCAGAGACAAATGAGAGAACAGCTCACTGACCATTTTACTCGCCCTAGCAGAGATGGTTAGGCTTTTTTCATGTTATCCAGGGTGTTGGTGACTGCAACTGTGCTGCAGGCAAAAATTGAATTATGCTTTTTTTGCAGGTAGTTAACCGACCAGGTTTAAAGTTAGCTAGCTAACATTAGGCTATAACTAGCAAAGCAAATGGCTCTGAAATACAAATAATATTACTACACATATCATGCACGTAACATTAGCTAGCGAGCCAGCCAGCTAACGTTAGCTAGTTACCTAACTACCTAACAGTACGCTTTAACTCAAAATGAAAACAACATTCTGACAAAATCAGAAACGTGTAATATCTGAAAATGTAGCTAGCTAGACTATCTTATCCGTATACATGGATGGACACTTCTCCCCTTTGTCACGGATACCATGGTTGCCCTTAGTTTGAAGATGTAATCCGGAGACAGGTGTTTTATACAACAGCCTTCTGTGTGTTCTCTTTTCGACTCCGTCTGCATATTTGCAATCATATTCTCCATCTCCTTAGTTATCATACTCTAATTCCACTGATTTCAAAACTCGTACCTCCAGAATGTGGAGAGCAACACGTGTGCATTTCTACTCCATGATCTCTTTCAAAAAAGCTGTGTTAGAAAGTTTTACCTACCCATACTGACAAGCTCAATTAGACAGAACGCTGCTACATGGCAGACCAATCCAGCCATCTCTCGGCATGTCCAGCCCACTCATTAGCAGGAAGGTTGCTCGCTTTTTCTATGGCTAAACCAGCTAGGCTCGTAATTGACATTTTTTTATTCATATTTACAGATGGAATACAAGTTTGTTATTAAGGCACATGAAAGTTCACATGTTCCAGAAGGCATATCTGGCAAAAAAACACATTTTGTTAAAAAAAATAAAAGTCTACATTCAAATGGCTCTCCTGTGAAGTAGTGACCCGCGACATACGCCTAGTTTCCCGAAACGAGTCACATATGTTGGCGTGTGGGCTTTATTTGAAAAGTTTAAATAGGAAATTGTATGAATTTTAACCATTACAGAGCAGGATGCCAAGTCTAAAATAATTATTTGTCAATCAATCAAATGTCATTGCTTTTAGAAATGGCTCACAGAGCTTGTTTTTCCACTCACAGCTGGCATGTTAGTTATGAAGTTGCGATGTTAATGAAGCAACACAAACAAAATGAAAGAACCTTTGTTTGTGAGCTCTACATTTTTCTGGAGTATAGGTGGTGACCAGGACAGGTAATGTAACATTCTGTACATAAGGTTTTTTAACAAACATTTTTGTAAAACATAGACCTTCCACTGGAGCATATTACAGCTCTCTCTGTAAAGCTAATTTTCATCAAAGTTTAATACAGTCTATAAATTATTTCTCTTTTCATTGTCAGTATCGTTTTCAGCGTCATGATATCTGTTAAATCCTTAATGGTCGTCAATGTGAGAGATATTGATGTATCATATCTTAGCTTCAGAAGCTTGTGCATTGACCAAATTTTGTGAACTTGTTCTGAGATGTAGTTTTCAGACTAACTGAAGCAATTGTTGATATCTTGAAAATTGTTATGTTTTATAGCTAAGATTATCTTAGAACACACATTGGGGTCCGAAATGATTGACACCCTTGAAAAGATTAGCAAAAATGACAGTATAAAATAAATAATCCTAATACTGAGCTATATTGTGTGTGCTTTAAAAAATGTTTTTTTTTAAACAAATATATATATATATATATATATATATATATACACATATATATATATATATACATACACACACACACTGCTCAAAAAAATAAAGGGAACACTTAAACAACACATCCTAGATCTGAATTATTTTTCTTTACATAGTTGAATGTGCTGACAACAAAATCACACAAAAATAATCAATGGAAATCCAATTTATCAACCCATGGAGGTCTGGATTTGGAGTCACACTCAAAATTAAAGTGGAAAACCACACTACAGGCTGATCCAACTTTGATGTAATGTCCTTAAAACAAGTCAAAATGAGGCTCAGTAGTGTGTGTGGCCTCCGCGTGCCTGTATGACCTCCCTACAACGCCTGGGCATGCTCCTGATGAGGTGGCGGATGGTCTCCTGAGGGATCTCCTCCCAGACCTGGACTAAAGCATCCGCCAACTCCTGGACAGTCTGTGGTGCAACGTGGCGTTGGTGGATGGAGCAAGACATGATGTCCCAGATGTGCTCAATTGGATTCAGGTCTGGGGATCGGGCGGGCCAGTCCATAGCATCAATGCCTTCCTCTTGCAGGAACTGCTGACACACTCCAGCCACATGAGGTCTAGCATTGTCTTGCATTAGGAGGAACCCAGGGCCAACCGCACCAGCATATGGTCTCACAAGGGGTCTGAGGATCTCATCTCGGTACCTAATGGTAGTCAGGCTACCTCTGGCGAGCACATGGAGTGCTGTGCGGCCCCCCATAGAAATGCCACCCCACACCATGACTAACCCACCGCCAAACCGGTCATGCTGGAGGATGTTGCAGGCCGTTCTCCACAGCGTCTCCAGACTCTGTCACGTCTGTCACGTGCTCAGTGTGAACCTGCTTTCATCTATGAAGAGCACAGGGCGCCAGTGGCGAATTTGCCAATCTTGGTGTTCTCTGGCAAATGCCAAACGTCCTGCACGGTGTTGGGCTGTAAGCACAACCCCCACCTGTGGACGTCGGGCCCTCATACACCCCTCTTGGAGTCTGTTTCTGACCGTTTGAGCAGACACATGCACATTTGTGGCCTGCTGGAGGTCATTTTGCAGGGGTCTTGCAGTGCTTCTCCTGCTCCTCCTTGCACAAAGGCGGAGGTAGCGGTCCTGCTGCTGGGTTGTTGCCCTCCTACGGCCTCCTCCACGTCTCCTGATGTACTGGCCTGTCTCCTGGTAGCGCCTCCATGCTCTGGACACTACGCTGACAGACACAGCAAACCTTCTTGCCACAGCTCGCATTGATGTGCCATCCTGGATGAGCTGCACTACCTGAGCCACTTGTGTGGGTTGTAGACTCCGTCTCATGCTAGCACTAGAGTGAAAGCACCGCCAGCATTCAAAAGTGACCAAAACATCAGCCAGGAAGCATAGGAACTGAGAAGTGGTCTGTGGTCCCCACCTGCAGAACCACTCCTTTATTGGGGGTGTCTTGCTAATTGCCTATAATTTCCACCTGTTGTCTATTCCATTTGCACAACAGCATGTGAAATTTATTGTCAATCAGTGTTGCTTCCTAAGTGGACAGTTTGATTTCACAGAAGTGTGATTCACTTGGAGTTACATTGTGTTGTTTAAGTGTTCCCTTTATTTTTTTGAGCAGTGTATATGATTTTGCTTAACAGGTAATACTTTATGGTCATATGACATGAAAAGAGAGGTATTTGGCCATGCACACCAGCGGTGGGTTAGGCCTTTAAAAGAGTAATGCATATGCAGAAAATACCTCATCCCTAATGTATCATTTGGTGGTGGAGCTTTGATGTTATTGTGCTATTTTGCTTCCACTGGTCCTGGGACCCTTGTTACGGTTACCAGCATCTTGAACTTTACCAAGTACCAAGACACTAGGAGATGTCGCACGTCACTACTTTACAGGAAAGGCATTTGAACGTAATTATTTTAATTTGATCAAAATAAGGTTTTGGGCAGAAATTCCTTCTGGAACATGTGAACATTCATGTGCCTTGATAACAAACTTGTATGCCATCTGTAAATACAAATATCCTTTGAAATGGCTATCCATGTGTTAACCTAAGACTTACAAACTACAAACTCTTGAGTTTTGATATGTTCATGTAACATCCATAATGCTTCTTATTTGCTTTATGTTTCCAACATGTCACTATTTTGAAGTCTGCTCTTTTGGGTATAACCCCCCCCCACCCACACACCTCAACAGTTTCATTTATATTTTGTTTGTCCATTTTGAGAGATATTAAAGTTGGGATTGTACGTGCATATATAATGTCCATAATGCCGGAAATCGCCCATACACAGTATAAATCTATTATCTGTTTTAACAGAGCCGCCCCACATCCAATCAACTGCCTTTCTCCATGGGAAGGCAATATCCATGCAGTCTGCTGCTCTGGCTCTACTGTCCATCTTTCAAACAGATCCCTATTCACTCTGCCTCTCCACTCGAAAAGGCCATTCCCAGGAACCTGGACTTCATTTCATTTGTGCCGTGGTGGAAATAAAGCCCAGGGCAGTCTACCATTTAAGGAAAGATCTCCCCATGTCAATAACTGGGCTCTGATGAACTGGTGTGTTCTGAGTTCATTCTGCAGCAGAGAGACTATATTAAGAATGCTGGAAAAAAGTCAAGCCCTGCAACTGGTGACTTCAGAGTACTGTACAGTAGTAAGCTGCGGTGCAATACCCCTGGAAAACATCAACAGGGGAGAAAGCATACACCTTTACATTCTTAAATCTTAAAAGACAACCAAAATGTCACCATGGCAACCATCTTAATAAAATAAAAACGTTCTCTTATGCAATATCGGCCCACTGTAACCATCCATGAGGCCTTTGTTTTCCCGTTAAGAACACACTTTGCTTATCCTTAAACCTACTGTCAAATCTGAGGCCAGCATTTCCCCACACGTGCTCTAGCGGACCGTCATTAGGGGGTCAGTCGGTCTGTTGATGTTTCAGGGAGTACCAGAGCCTCTCCAGAGCCAGACAGAGTACACTGGCCACTGAGGGAGAGAAAGTGGCCCGGCAAGCTAGCGTCAGCATCATGGCCACTATAGGGCAGTATGTTTGGTGTGTGTGTGTGTTTGGAGAGCCAGAGCACCATCTGTGTCCCACAGGTGCCAGGGTGAGAGCCATGGCCCCGGACCCAGCCAGATCACAACATAGGGCTATATAAGGACATGAGCACTGGACCCTGTCATTTGTCACACAGGAAGAGAATGAGGGAAAGAAGGAGAGAAAGAAGAAAAAAAAGAGAGAGAAACATAGAAACACAGAAGTAGTGGGGGTCTCACAGTGAACAAGTGTCTAAAGCCACCTGACTGTCTGTTTATGGTGTTGGGATTAAATGCAGTGACCCCTGTGTGTGGACAGGTCAGGTGGACCAATTGTCACCCGTGTACAGTATAGTGTGTTCGTGTGTGTGTGTGTGTGTGTGTGTGTGTGTGTGTGTGTGTGTGTGTGTGTGTGTGTGTGTGTGTAGTTACATGTTTGACTGGTTTTAACAAAGTCACCCCTCTCTTCACTTCATCTCCCCTAATACCACCATCCATTGTGTGTACACCACGGTCATCCAGTCCATTACTAACTAGGGCTTATTCTCTATTTATAGGTCTTTCCATTGTTTAGTTCCCTCTAGGATCTGTGATAGTGGACCGCTCTGCCATTTCAAAGGGTTCCATCTGTGTATAACAACCGTGTACACACATATAGTCCACCGCAGTAGTTTTACTGGGCTAATCAATGTGAGTCTGTCTATTAAAACTCTGCAGCTTAAAAAAACCTTGCATGAGCCGTCCCACTTGGTACATCTGCAGCGTGTTCACAATGAGCCAGCTCGGGCGTAACACACTAATGAGACAATAAAACCTCAACTGTTGACAGTCCTCCAAACAAATCCTAGAGTAAATCATCAGGACTTAAAAGTACCCATCCTCGAGATCTAGAGAGGAGAGAGAAAACAATGCCAAACTTGTTACTTTGTAATCCAACTAAATTTCAGGTGGCCGGGCAGGAACTCTTTCCTAGCTTGAGGTAACTAGGATGATGGTCTTGAGGAACAGACAAAGACCTTGGCATGTTGGCCCCCCCCCCCCCAGGTCCTCTGCTATGTGGGGCTCTAGAGAGCCCCAGAGAGAGAACAGGGCTAAAGTAAGAACATTTTGGGCTTCTCCTAGGTGATCTAAATGTGAGCCCTGCACCTCGGTACCCTCCCACAGCTTATCAAAAGTTAATTGGCAGTTAATTAGAGATGGGCTACACTGGCAGACGGATTAAAATAGATTTTCCTTTCCCTCTCTTTTTTACACCCTCTCTCTTTCTCCCTCTACCTTCTCCTCCCTCTCTTTCTTTGCCCATGTCTTCCGTTCTCTCGGCCGATGGCCTACCTCCAAGACAGCACGGGGAATTAAATATTCCACTCTGGTTTTAGTGAAAATCTACTTTTGTTGTCGTCAAAGTGGTAAATTCTTAAAGCGACCATAAAAGTACTAGATGCTCACAGTGTTGTCAAGCGTGAAAGTATCCTCACAGAGAGAGAGGCAGTGGTTCAAGAGCACTGACAGGCAACCTTGAACTGAGCTCAGCAGCACAATGATGACGCAAAAGACGAGTACATAATTCAGCAGAATATAAGCAAGTTTGGAGGAACTTGTAGGGTTCAGTCCACAAAGAACATCAAAGGCTACAGTAAGTGAAAGCATACTTTTTTTTTTGACAAACATAACTTTCTTGGGTTTTTGCTTTTCCACAGAGTAGCTATCTAAAGCTTCATTAATTAAACAAGTCAAGAGAGGTCATCTATAGGTGATCGACTGTACCATGACCTCCCACAGTGTCACCACATGTAACTTATACTGTATATTATATAATAAATAATAAACTTGACCATGACATTTTGAGCCCAACAATTAAACCAGAGGTCATGACCCCCGTTCCAGGTGTAACAGAGACCCCTCATGCTGCTTCCCGCTGAGGCCCTCCTCTCTGTTTCCATTGCATGGTGTGCCTGGCTCGGACATAAAACACGTATATTGAGATTTGTGGAGATGGGAAATTACGGCATGGTTCTGCCCATCAAAGACAGACCCGCTGATCAGCTGGGAACACATGGTCACCAGATGAGCCTCCCTCCTCATAGGTCACTCAATCATCCTTTCTCCCAGCTTTATTTTCCTCTCCCTCACTCCATTTCTCTCTTCTGTTTTCACTTTTGTCAAATCTGGACATGTTGAGGATCCCTCTATTTCTGCCTCCGTACTATGCGCCATCTTTCTTGATAATCGTCTCTCTTATTCCCCATCACTCTTGCTCTCTGTGTTCTTTCCTCTTTTCTTCACGTCACCGGGTGAGAACGTGAGGGTCGGAGGAGTTGTTTACGTCCATGTGTCAGGGAGAGGTGAGAGACATGCAATAAAACCATGACTGGAGTTATTTTTGCACTTTCCGCTATAAAAGAGTACAGGCTCGACAAGGCCATAATCTTGGAGTCTTAAATCCTTTCACATGACTCCCCAATCCCCATTCCTCGCCCCCCTACCCTGACACCCCTACCCCTATCAACCACTGTAGCATACAACCACAGCAATGGGATAGGAGTGCAGGACAGGAATCCAAGCAATAGGCCACAGCTGCTTGAATACACTGCCATTGACAGATAAAAGTAGGTCTTTAGAAAGAATAGTGTGATACTGTACAATGGTGGCTGTGGGGACTGGGGAGAGATGGGGTTCTATACACTGTACCGCATGTATTTTGTCCAATGTATATTTTTCAATACATTTTCAAGCAAACACTGCAGTACAGAAAAGATCGCCTGACCCCAAAAGAAAATGGAGTGACCATCAGCACACAATGTGAGGTCTATTTTCTCTCGTCTCAATGTTTTATTTGCTGCACATTCTACCTGGACATGTCCTAATTTTGGGGGGGATAAAACCATGAATTTGTTAAAACAGTAAACTGCGTGATCCCTGTAACAAACATGCCTGCCCTGCCGCAGTGCCTGCCTGTTTCGCTGGGGCCGGCTGCTGTAATGAGCTAGCCTCTCACACCGTCACCCCCCCATGTGCCCCTCGTTATTGTATAACATTTTCAAATGCAATTGCGGGGAGAAAACTATTTTGGAAGACAAGTTGTCCATACTAAAGAAAGGATGGTCTTAACTTTGTTGGTATAATTTGTATTTTTCAACAGTAATTATTGAGCTCAAAGCACACTGTTTTACAATCAAGATATCTGATATGTGACTGGTTTCAGGAAACTAGGCTTATGTTGTGGGTCACTACTTCACAGGAGATCCATTTGAACAAAAACTTTTTTTTTGTTCTCAAAATGCATTTTTTTTGTTGGCAGAAATGCCTTCTGGAACGTGAACTTCCATATGCCTTAACACAATTGTATGCCATCTGTAAATACAAATAAAATAGTTAAATTACGAGCCGAGTTGGAAAAAGTCAGCAACCTTCCCCCTAGCCAAGATTGGCTGAGATGATGAGTGGGCTGGACATGTTGAGAGATGAATTTGGATTGGTCTGCCATGTAGCACGCTTCGGTCTATAATGTGAGCTAGTCCGTATGTGTAGGTAATCCTGTCTAACGAGGCTTTAACCTGTTAGGGCTAGGGGGCAGTATTTACACGGCCGGATAAAAAAACGTACCCGATTTAATCTGGTTACTACTGCTGCCCAGTAACTAGAATATGCATATAATTATTGGCTTTGGATAGAAAACACCCTAAAGTTTCTAAAACTGTTTGAATGGTGTCTGTGAGTATAACAGAACTCATATGGCAGGCAAAAACCTGAGAAGATTTCATGCAGGAAGTGGCCTGTCTGACAAGGTGTTGTTGTTCTTGTCTCTGTTTATTGAAGAGTGAGGATCTTAGCTGTAACGTGACACTTCCTACGGCTCCCATAGGCTCTCAGAGCCCGGGAAAAAGCTGAACGATATCCAGGCAGCCCCAGGCTGAAACACATTATCGCCTTTGCCAAGTGGCCGATCAGAGGACAAAGGAATTAGGCGCATGCCCGAGTCGACCCCATGCTGTATTTTCTTTCGGCTGTTTACCTAATTGCAGATTCCCGGTCGGAATATTATCGCTTTTTTACGAGAAAAATGGCATAAAAATTGATTTTAAACAGCGGTTGACATGCTTCGAAGTACGGTAATGAAATATTTAGAAATCTTTTGTCACGAAATGCGCCATGCGCATGACCGTTATTTACCATTGGGATAGTGTCTTGAACGCACGAACAAAACGCCGCTGTTGGAACATAACTATGGATTATTTTGGACCAAACCTACATTTGTTATTGAAGTAGAAGTCCTGGCAGTGCATTCTGACGAAGAACAGGAAAGGTAATCAAACTTTTCTAATAGTAAATCGGAGTTTGGTGAAGGCTAAACTTGCTGGGTGTCTAAATAGCTAGCCCTGTGATGCCGGGCTATCTACTTAGAATATTGCAAAATGTGCTTTCACCGAAAATCTATTTTAAAAATCGGACATATCGAGTGCATAGAGGAGTTCTGTATCTATAATTCTTAAAATAATTGTTATGCTTTTTGTGAACGTTTATCGTGAGTAATTTAGTAAATTGTTAGTAAATTCGCCGGAAGTTTGCGGGGGTATGCAAGTTCTGAACGTCACATTCTAATGTAAAAAGCTGGTTTTTGATATAAATATGAACTTGATTGAACAAAACATGCATGTATTGTATAACATAATGTCCTAGGTGTGTCATCTGATGAAGATCATCAAAGGTTAGTGCTGCATTTAGCTGTCTTCTGGGTTTTTGTGACATTATATGCTAGCTTGAAAAATGGGTGTCTGATTATTTCTGGCTGGGTACTCTGCTGACATAATCTAATGTTTTTCTTTCGTTGTAAAGCCTTTTTGAAATCGGACAGTGTGGTTAGATTAACCTCTTATGGCTAGGGGGCAGTATTTTCACGGCTGAATAAAAAACGTACCCGAATAATCTGATTATTAGTCCTGCCCAGAAACTAGAATATGCATATAATTATTAGCTTTGGATAGAAAACACTCCAAAGTTTCTAAAACTGTTTGAATGGTGTCTGTGAGTATAACAGAAATCATTTGGCAGGCCAAAATGTGAGAAGATTCTGTACAGGAAGTACCCTGTCTGACCATTTCTTGCCCTTCTTTGTCATCTCTATTCATTACAAAGGATCTCTGCTGTTACGTGACACTTCCTACGGCTCCAATGGGCTCTCAGAGCCCGGGAAAAACCTGAATGACGTAATTCAAAGCCCTGGCTGAAACACACGAGCGCTTTTGCTAAGTGGTCTATCAGAGGACAAAGGGCTTCATGCTCGTGCACTGGCCGCCCCCGCCTTTCTGTTTTTCCCTCTTTTTACCGGAAAGCAGATTCCCGGTCGGAATATTATCGCTTTGTTACGAGATAAATTGCATAAAAATTGATTTTAAACAGTGGTTGACATGCTTCGAAGTACGGTAATGGAATATTTAGAATTTTTTTGTCACGAAATGCGCCATGCACGCGACCCTTCTTTACCATTCGGATAGTGTCTAGAACGCACAAACAAAACGCCGCTGTTTGGATATAACGATGGATTATTTGGGACCAAACCAACATTTGTTATTGAAGTAGAAGTCCTGGGAGTGCATTCTGACGAAGAACAGGAAAGGTAAGACCATTTTTCTTATAGTAAATCTGATTTTGGTGAAGGCTAAACTTGCCGGGTGTCTAAATAGCTAGCCCGTGATGGCTGGGCTATGTACTTAGAATATTGCAAAATGTGCTTTCACCAAAAAGCTATTTTAAAATCTGACATATCGAGTGCATAGAGGAGTTCTGTAGCTATAATTCTTAAAATAATTGTTATGCTTTTTGTGAACGTTTATCGTGAGTAATTTTGTAAATTGTTAGTAAATTCCCCGGAAGTTTGCGGGGGGTATGCTAGTTCTGAACGTCACATGCTAATGTAAAAAGCTGTTTTTTGATATAAATATGAACTTGATTGAACAAAACATGCATGTATTGTATAACATAATGTCCTAGGTGTGTCATCTGATGAAGATCATCAAAGGTTAGTGCTGCATTTAGCTGTCTTCTGGGTTTTTGTGACATTATATGCTAGCTTGAAAAATGGGTGTCTGATTATTTCTGGCTGGGTACTCTGCTGACATAATCTAATGTTTTGCTTTCGCTGTAAAGCCTTTTTGAAATCGGACAGTGTGGTTAGATTAACGAGAGTCTTGTCTTTAAAATGCTGTAAAATAGTCATATGTTTGAAAATTGAAGTAATAGCATTTCTAAGGTATTTGAAAATCGCGCCACAGGATTCAACTGGCTGTTACGTAGGTGGGACGATTTGGTGCCACCTGCCCTAGAGAGGTTAAATAAAAATATATTGTGTAGCAGAACTGCATAACTGTTGCTCTCCACTTTCTGGAGGACTGAGTTTTGAAATCCGCTTTCTAGAGGACCGAGTGTTGAAATCAGCGTTATTAGAGAATGATAGCTGAGGAGATTGAGAAAACACCTGTCTCCGGATTACATCTTCAAACTAAGGGCAACCATGGTATCCGTGGCAGCGAGAAGCATCCATACATGATGTATATGGGTAAGATAGTCTAGCTAGCTACATTTTCAGATATTACACATTTTGAATTTAGACAGAAAGCTAGCTATATGTCTTAACAAAAGACTCCACTATGCAACAATCCATTTCAATAGAATGTCACCATCGACAACTGACGTGGCTGGTAAATTTCAGAGCACTCTCGTCTGTGTGTGCCAGAGCAAAGAAGATCTGATGATTTACGAACACCTATTGTATACGGCCGGTGTCAGTAAAATTTGGTAAACAATGTTAATTGTTGCCAGCAGCACAGCTGGTGTACCAACGCTCTGGATAACATAAAAACAGCCTAACCAACTCTGCTAGGGCGAGTAAAATGGTCAGTGAGCAGTTCTCTCATTTGTGTCTCTGGAAGTAGCTAACAAGCTAGCCAACGTTAGCCAGTTAGCTTGGGTGCTTGACTGCTGTTGGGACAGAAAGCTCAGATCAACCCTTAAAGAGATGGGTGGGGCTAAAGCTTAAGACGGTGAGAACGATGCTGAATGGGTATAGACAATTAAGAGCTCTCCAGTAGGTACCAAAACATTCAAAGGCCATTTTCTCAAAAGTGAGGTTACAAGTTTATCAACTTTCAAAGCATAATTATTTTCCCATTGTTCCTCAACTGCAGTGTATGATATACCATTTTGTAGGTCTGTGTCTCTTTATCCAATGGAAAAAAAACACAATTTCAAATTTTGCTACATAAGATCGAATCAAGGCAGTCAGTCAGTGTGTGAAAGTGCACTAGGCCTCATAGCAACATTACATGTACTATTAGATTAATAAATGCCTACTAGCAGTAGGAGGTGTAATATTTAAAGTTTGTGATTTAGCTAATGTGTCGAGTTTCCACTTCCTCAGGTGGTGAATTAGCACCAATTGATATAGGCCTAAATAGAATATTAGTGCAAATAAAGATAAAGGGAAATTCATGTCTATTGAAAAAATATATATAATAATAATTCTGGAGCCCTATATCACACCTGACTAAGATTGAGCGAAGTGGAGTCTTTTGTTTAGACTTGTAGCTAGCTAATCAATTAATTATAATACTAACCCATAACTACGGTACAAACGGATTGTCATAGTTAGTACAGCATTTCATGCATGGTGGCTATGAATCTGCAGGAAGCTAAAGCTAACCAACTAGGGTCAATGTTAGCTAGCTAGCTAACATTAGGCTATAACTAGCAATCCAAACGGCTTTCTGAGATACAAATAATATTACTACACAGATCATACACATAACGGTAGCTAGCGAGCTAACAGTACACTTTAACTTGTAATGAAAACTAAATTAGTAATGTATAATATCTGAACATTTAGCTAGACTCTCACCCGTATACATGGATGACCGCTTCACGGTAGCGTGTCTTTTTCGTTTGGTTTGTAGCGAGCTACAACTTGTTTAGCCCATTATGTGAAGTCACTCCGGTTCACCCTGACCATGTGCAGAAAGTCAACTTTTTCCTACTGATCTTTGTCGATAGCGCCTGCTAAATTCTGGGCAGCAATGTTATTGAGAGCAGTAGCAACACTTTTGCAGTTCTCCATGGTTAACGTTAAATCTTTCCAAAAAATCATGGGAGCAAGGATTATCTACACGTACTGAGCAGCTCACGTTACAGACAGAAGCATACTACATGACAGACCAATCCAAACTCATCTCCAGGCATGTCCAGCCCATCCATTATCTCAGCCAATCATAGCTAGTGGGAAGGTTCCTGCCGTATTCTGTGGCCAAACAAACTACGCTAATAATTTAACAATTGTATTCGTATTTACAGATGGCATACAAGTTTGTTATTAAGGCACATGAAAGTTCACATGTTCCAGAAGTAATTTGAGAAAAAACACATTTTGATTAAAAAAAAATAACGTTCAAATGCCTCTCCTGTGAAATAGTGACATGCGACATATGCCTAGCTTCGTGAAACGGGACACATACAGTTGAAGTCGGAAGTTTACATACACTTAGGTTGGAGTCATAAAAACTCGTTTTTCAATCACTCCACAAATTTCTTGTGAACAAACTATAGTTTTGGCAAGTCGGTTAGGACATCTACTTCGTGCATGACAAGTCATTTTTCCAACAATTGTTTACAGACAGATTATTTCACTTATAATTCACTGTATGACAATTCCAGTGGGTCAGAAGTTCACCTACACCTACAAGTTGACCTACACCTACAAGTTGACTGTGCCTTTAAACAGCTTGGAAAATTCCAGAAAATGATGTCATGGCTTTAGAGGCTCCTGATAGGCTAAGTGACATCATTTGAGTCAATTGGAGGTGTACCTGTGGATGTATTTCAAGGTCTACCTTCAAACTCAGTGCTTCTTTGCTTGGCATCATGGGAAAATCAAAAGAAATCAGTCAAGACCTCAGAAAAAAAATTGTAGACCTCTACAGGTCTGGTTAATCCTTGGGGGCAATTTCCAAACGCCTGAAGGTACCACGTACATTTGTACAAACAATAGCACGCAAGTATAAACACCATGGGACCACGCAGCCGTCATACCGCTCAGGAAGGAGACGCGTTCTGTCTCCTAGAGACGTACTTTGGTGCGAAAAGTGCAAATCAATCCCAGAACAACAGCAAAGGACCTTGTGAAGACGCTGGAGGAAACAGGTAGAAAAGTATTTATATCCACAGTAAAACGAGTCCTATATCAACATAACCTGAAAGGCCGCTCAGCAAGGAAGAAGCCACTGCTCCAAAACCGCCATAAAAAAAAAACTTCGTACTTTTTGGAGAAATGCCCTCTGGTCTGATGAAACAAAAATAGAACTGTTTGGCCATAATGACCATTGTTGTGTTTGGAAGAAAAAGGGGGAGGCTTGCAAGCAGAAACATCCCAAACATGAAGCAAGGTGGTGGCAGCATCATGTTGTGGGGGTGTTTCGCTGCAGGAGGGACTGGTGCACTTGACAAAATAGATGGCATTATGAGGTAGGACAATTAAGTGGATACATTGAAGCAACATCTCAAGACATCAGTCAGGAAGTTAAAGCTTGGTCGCAAATGAGTCTTCCAAATGGACAACGACCCCAAGCATACTTCCAAAGTTGTGGCAAAATGGCTTAAGGACAACAAAGTCAAGGTATTGGAGTGGCCATCACAAAGCCCTGACCTCAATCCTATAGAAAATTTGTGGGCAGAACTGAAAAAGCGTCTGCGAGCAAGGAGGCCTACAAACCTAACTCAGTTACACCAGCTCTGTCAGGAGGAATGGGCCAAAATTCACCCAACTTATTGTGGGAAGCTTGTGGAAGGCTACCTATTACGTTTGACCAAAGTTAAACAATTTAAAGGCAATGCTACCAAATTCTAATTCAGTATGTAAACTTCTGACCCACTGGGAATGTGATTAAAGAAATAAAAGCTGAAATAAATCATTCGCTATTATTCTGACATTTCACATTCTTAAAATAAAGTGGTGATCCTAACTGACCTAAGAGAGAATTTTTACTAGGATTAAATGTCAGGAATTGTGAAAACTGAGTTTAAATGTAGTTAGCTAAGGTGTATGTAAACTTCCGACTTCAACTGTATGTAAAAACAAAAAACACAAATGTAAGTGTTCAAATCAGTTTACTTCGTGGAGTGCCTTTGTTACAACTATTAAACAGAAAGCATATATGTTGGAACACGGTAACTGCTTTTTAATAACGACAAAATAAGATACCCCTACCACCAAGACGAATGGTCAGCAAAAACATCAGTAACCTTAACATAATTTTAAGCGATAATAGGTACGTAGTATTGTCACCAGCTTGTTCTATCCAAACGGGGCGGTCCCTTGCTCTCTCCGGTCTCATCGTTGAATTTGGTGGCGTGGGCACCTGCTTAGTATGCATCGTTCTGGGTTTTTTTTTTTTTTTGCTTAGATATCAGAAGTGTAGGTTCAGATTGAGGTTCAGAAACAGAAGAATAATCAGAAATGTCATGATTAATTTCTTCCCCACCATCTGAAACATTTTAATTCAGATTTTGTAGCAACGCTAACGCAGCATGTGCATCCATTCGTCTTCTTGCCATTGTAAATTAGACACTCTCACTGTGTACTCCAAGTAGGCCAGAGTAGACTTATAAGACTGCTTGGATTCGGTGGACTGGAATAGGAATACATCAAAACAACAGAATGGCCCACCCTGTTCATCATTCACAATTGGTGATTACATAATTATGCATTGTTCGCTTTCCCTCGTTCATCAACTCACCCATTCCCCGTCATCATACTTTACGTCATCTGTTATATGTGTGAAATTAGTTTTGGAATAGTTTATGTTCAGTTTCGAGGCAATTATCGGGATGATTATAAACTGGGCAGGGTACCTCCAGCTGTCAGGAGAAGGAGAGGAGCCCTACTGTCGGGAGGAGGGGAAAACCATTCCAAAAAATGCCATGCCCTCCTAAAATTGGTTAGAATTACAGTTCTGTCGGATGGGGGCATAACTTAAAAAATGTCTGATAATGAAAATGTTATGAGCAGTCCAAATCAGTGCTTTAGCGGTTCTAATGTTAACCGTAAAGGCCGAGTGACTAGGGGTTTCCTTCACAATGTTGCATAATCATTTGCTTTCGCTATAGAGCAGCTCATTATAGAATTAATTAGAACAGAGCCACTCGGAATTAACCTCAATGAGCCCGCCTCCTCTGGGGTCTCCCCACCCAACTGACAGGGTGGGGGACTAGAGGTCTGGAGGTAGACAGTATGGAGCAGGGTAGAGCATGGGTCTAGCGCAAATGGTCTCTTCGTCTCAACCCCTTCATCTGCACTTATTGAAAAAAGACTGACAAGTGATGGTGTAAACGCATCATTAGGCTGGCTTTCATCTGGTCAGTTCTTTAAATATCAGTGCAATGAAGGAGAGGAGGAGAGAATAGATTTTTGTTCATTGAGAAACAGCCCTTGGCCCCTGTACTGTATCCCGGGAGGAGGAGGACTAGTGTACATCCTTTCAGTGGAGACTCCCACCGTAGACCTCAGAGAGAATCAATAGTGCAATTAGCTAGGCTGAGTAGGTGAGTGTCATGCGAACAGGAAATTACAGCAAAGAGAATAACAACAGCTGTGTGGTGACTGGTGAAGGCGGATACAGACTCAGTCTCACAACATCGTCTCTACAGCAGCACACATGACTGTTCTGTCGCAGTAAGACTTCCACTGTTTTTTGCCAAAAATGAATACAATAGCCATCACCCCACAAAAAAAACCACACAAGACCAGAGAATCTGACACTGCTAGCCACTTGTGATTCAACACAGACACTAGGTCTCCCACAATCAATATGCTGCAGCTACTGTATCTAAGCAATCACCTCTGCCTACCACAGTAAGGTGGAAACCAAGACGTCAAAACAAAGATTTAAAGACATACAAGGCATCAATGTGCATTTTTCCTCACAGTAAATAAGTGGCTGAAATGTCAGTAGTTTCACTCTCTATGCCCATGTTACACAAACAACAGGAAACCCTGTCATACCGCATCTATCAGACATGCATTTAGTCTTACTACAGTAAATAAATGCTTCAGTCAGAAGCGTTACACATGGAGACCCATGAGTCTAAAGATATGACAGAGGCCTGTGAAAGTCCAAGTGAACGGTGTGCATCATTTAGCTTATGAGAGCTCGAGGAGCAGGCATGTGTATACCACTCAGCTTGGAGCACAAGAGACATCTAAAGAATAACCACAACTCTTCCAAAAGACCTGGGTTCAAACAACTTAAAATCCTTTAAATACATTGAGTGTTTGCTTTAGCCTACCTGGAGTGCCCGGTGGGTGGGGTTTGCAATTTTGGGACTTGTCAATTGGTCCCATCGCAACAGGCATGCTTAATCGAGCACAGCTAAAGGATTTGAAGTGATTTCAAATAGTATTTGAACCCAGGTCTGTCTCCTAGGAGGGTCTAAGACGACCATAGATAGCACATAAGACAAGAGACTATGAGAGAGTACTGAGGATGTGAGGTCAGTCAAGGTCTCCGCAGTGTCTGGAAGCTCACAAGCCCATTCATTATCCTATACACACACAATGTATGGGAGGATTGTGTAATTAAAGGGTGTCACTGCGACAGACTGTACAGCTGACAGGAAAGCTGCTTGGTTTTAGATCTGCTCTTAAAGGGATTCGTGAAAGTCAGAACAATCTCAGTTTTTTTCCCCCAAACATTTTTCTTAATATTAACAAATTAGAAATAAATATTTTGTTAGACCAAAGTATCTGTCAACTCCATGTAGATTTAGAAAATTAAAAAAATGTAAAGCAAACATTATCCCTCAAGTCAAGTAGAGAAAATACTTCAAACAGTCATAAAAAAAATGTTTTCTTAATATTGACAAAACATCTATATTAAAAAGGGTAAGCCAGCAGTGACAGAGTTGACAAGCCACTGACAGAGTCGACAGCAGATACTCAAAACAGACATATTTTGGCCTCTATAAAAGTTCCATTACAAACATTGTAAAATATGGAAAAGTATTCATTTGAAAATCATCAATAAAAACAACCATTCTAATAGAACTTTCAGCACTGACGGAGTTGACATTATACAAAAATTTGACACAGTTTACATTTTACTGAGTTGACAAAAAAAAAATCACGTTTTCTTCTTAATTCAAGTGGTGTACAAAGTAGCAATTTTGTTTTGTTCATGAATTTAAAACCTAATTAAATAGAATATGCCTTTTGGTTCAAATATGTTACATCTTAATCTATCAGATGGAGTTGACATTTTATGGTTGTGACCATGGTGATTTAAATAGTGTTTGTTTAAATCTATAAAAAGTAGAGAACTTTACTGACTAAATGATGTTGGTGTACTACATGTAATGAGGACATGAAGAAGGGGTCCATTCGTTTCCCTGGCGCCGAAGAACATGGCTGACGTTTTACAGTCTCTCAACCAACTGTGCAAATCTTTTTCATTTTTGTTTGCGTTTTTTGTAAATCATTTTTTAAGATATTGTGTACATAATGTTGCTGCTACCGCATCTTATGACTGAAAATAACTTCTGGACATCAGAAAAACAATTACTCACCGCGGACTGGAAGACACTTTTTCCTTCAACAAGTCTGACGATAAGGATATCCTGCTTTCACTGGAACAGGCCCAGATTCACGCCTTTTGCGTGAAGAAAAGAGGCTGGAAAAGAGGCCGCAGATCGGGCACCCTTCTGAGAATCCGGAGGCGAACAAGTAAACTCCCATTGCTTTCCATTCTTCTTGCTAATGTACAATCATTGGAAAATAAAATTGATGACCTACTATTAAGATTATCCTACCAACGGGACATTAAAAGCTGTAACATCTTATGTTTCACTGAGATATGGTTGAATGAAGACACGGACAATATAGAGCTAGTGGGATTTTCCATGCACCAGCAGAACAGAGACGCTAACTCTGGTAAGACGAGGGGTAGGGGTGTGTGTCTTTGTCAATAACAGCTGGTGCGCAAAGTATACTGCTCAAAAAAATAAAGGGAACACTTAAACAACACATTGTAGATCTGAATGAAAGAAATAATCTTATTGAATTCTTTTTTCTTTACATAGTTGAATGTGCTGACAACAAAATCACACAAAAATAATCAATGGAAATCCAATTTATCAACCCATGGAGGTCTGGATTTGGAGTCACACTCAAAATTAAAGTGGAAAACCACACTACAGGCTGATCCAACTTTGAAGTAATGTCCTTAAAACAAGTCAAAATGAGGCTCAGTAGTGTGTGTGTCCTCCACGTGCCTGTATGACCTCCCTAAATGCCTGGGCATGCTCCTGATGAGGTGGCGGATGGTCTCCTGAGGGATCTCCTCCCAGACCTGGACTAAAGCATCCGCCAACTCCTGGACAGTCTGTGGTGCAACGTGGCATTGGTGGATGGAGCGAGACATGATGTCCCAGATGTGCTCAATTGGATTCAGGTCTGGGGAACCGGCGGGCCAGTCCATAGCATCAATGCCTTCCTCTTGCAGGAACTGCTGACACACTCCAGCCACATGAGGTCTAGCATTGTCTTGCATTAGGAGGAACCCAGGGCCAACCGCACCAGCATATGGTCTCACAAGGGGTCTGAGGATCTCATCTCGGTACCTAATGGCAGTCAGGCTACCTCTGGCGAGCACATGGAGGGCTGTGCGGCCCCCCAAAGAAATGTCACCCCACACCATGACTGACCCACCGCCAAACCGGTCATGCTGGAGGATGTTGCAGGCAGCAGAACGTTCTCCACGGCGTCTCCAGACTCTGTCACGTCTGTCACGTGCTCAGTGTGAACCTGCTTTTATCTGTGAAGAGCACAGGGCGCCAGTGGCGAATTTGCCAATCTTGGTGTTCTCTGGCAAATGCCAAACGTCCTGCACGGTGTTGGGCTGTAAGCACAACCCCCATCTGTGGACGTCGGGCCCTCATACCACCCTCATGGAGTCTGTTTCTGACCGTTTGAGGAGACACATGCACATTTGTGGCCTGCTGGAGGTCATTTTGCAGGGCTCTGGCAGTGCTTCTCCTGCTCCTCCTTGCACAAAGGCGGAGGTAGCGGTCCTGCTGCTGGGTTGTTGCCCTCCTACGGCCTCCTCAACATCTCCTGATGTACTGGCCTGTCTCCTGGTAGCGCCTCCATGCTCTGGACACTACGCTGACAGACACAGCAGACCATCTTGCCACAGCTCGCATTGATGTGCCATCCTGGATGAGATGCACTACCTGAGCCACTTGTGTGGGTTGTAGACTCCGTCTCATGCTACCACTAGAGTGAAAGCACTGCCAGCATTCAAAAGTGACCAAAACATCAGCCAGGAAGCATAGGAACTGAGAAGTGGTCTGTGGTCCCCACCTGCAGAACCACTCCTTTATTGGGGGTGTCTTGCTAATTGCCTATAATTTCCACCTGTTGTCTATTCCATTTGCACAACAGCATGCGAAATGTATTTTCAGTCAGTGTTGCTTCCTAAGTGGACAGTTTGATTTCACAGAAGTGTGATTGACTTGGAGTTACATTGTGTTGTTTAAGTGTTCCCTTTCTTTTTTTGAGCAGTGTATAATATTAAAGAAGTCTCGAGGAATTGCTCACCTGAGGTAGAGTACCTTATGATAAGCTGTAGACCACACTATCTACCAAGAGAGATCTCATCTGTATTATTCGCAGCCGTCTATTTACCAGCACAAAGCGAAGCTGGCACTAAGACCGCTATCAACCAACTCTAAGGCCACAAGCAAAGAAGAAAATGCTCAT
Source organism: Salmo trutta (assembly GCF_901001165.1). Classification (NCBI taxonomy): domain Eukaryota; kingdom Metazoa; phylum Chordata; class Actinopteri; order Salmoniformes; family Salmonidae; genus Salmo; species Salmo trutta. The sequence goes on from NC_042974.1 coordinate 25,097,872, forward strand.
CCAGAAGCGGCGCTCCTAGTGGTCGGGGACTTTAATGCAGGCAAACTTAAATCAGTTTTACCAAATTTTTACCAGCATGTCACATGTGCAACCAGGGGGGGGAAAAAAATCCTATACCACCTTTACCCACACACAGAGATGCATACAAAGCTCTCCCCCGCCCTCCATTTGTCACATTATTATGTAGCTTATGGTAGCTGACAAGAAGTACATGGCTGAGCTCTAATCACCACTTCATTAAGTCAGGATTCCTATTTGACTCAGCCATGCTTCCTTGCCCGTCCAACATTTCCTTATCTCCCACCCCTTCTAATGCGACTATCCCCGAAGCTTCTCCCACTTTTTCCCCTGCCCCGCAACAAAGTTTCTCCCTGAAGGCAGTCACTGAGTCCGAGGTGCTAAAAGGAGCTCCAGAAACTTGACCCCAAAAAAACATCTGGGTCAAATGGTTTAGACCCCTTCTTCTTTAAGGTTGCTGCCCCTATCCTCACCAAGCCTATCCCCAACCTTTTTAACCTGTCTCTCCATTCCGGGGAGGTTCCCATTGCTTGGAAGACAGCCACGGTTCATCCTTTATTTAAAGAGAGAGATCAAGCTGATCCTAACTGTTATAGGCCTATTTCTATTTTGCCATGCTTATCAAAAGTGTTGTAAAAACTTGTCAATAATCAACTGACTGGCTTTCTTGATGTCTATAGTATTCTCTCTGGTATGCAATTTGGTTTCCGCTCAGGTTATGGATGTGTCACCACAACCTTAAAGGTCCTAAATGATGTCACCATTGCCCTTGATTCTAAGCAATGTTGTGCTGCTATTTTTATTGACTTGGCCAAAGCTTTTGATACGGTAGACTATTCCATTCTTGTGGGCCGGCTAAGGAGTATTGGTGTCGCTGAGGAGTCTTTGGGCTGGTTTGCTAACTACCCCTCTCAAAGAGTGCAGTGTATAAATTCAGAAAATCTTCTGTCTCAGCCACTGCCTGTCACCAAGGGAGTACCCCAAGGCTCAATCCCAGGCCCCACGCTCTTCTCAATTTACATCAACAACAGCTCAGGCAGTAGGAAGCCCTCTCATCCATTTATATGCAGATGATACAGTCTTATACTCAGCTAGCCCCTCCCCGGATTTTGTGTTAAATGCTCCACAACAAAGCTTTCTTAGTGTCCAACAAGCTTTCTCTACCCTTAACCTTGGGTCATGTGGTTTGGTAAGAATAATGCCCCTCTTCCCACGTGTTATTACTACCTCTGAGGGTTTAGAGCTTGAGGTAGTCACCTCATACAAGTACTTGGGAGTATGGCTAGACGGTGCACTGTCCTTCTCTCAGCACATATCAAAGCTGCAGGCTAAAGTTAAATCTAGACTTGGTTTCCTCTATGGTAATCGCTCCTCTTTCACCCCAGCTGCCAAACTTACCCTGATTCAGATGACCATCCTACCCATGCTAGATTACGGGAGACATAATTTATAGATCAGCAGGTAAGGGTGCTCTCGAGCAGCTAGATGTTCTTTACCATTTGACCATCAGATTTGCCACCAACGCTCCTTATAGGATATATCACTGCACTCTATACTCCTCTGTAAACTGGTCATCTCTGTATACCCGCTGCAAGACCCACTGGTTGTGGCTTATTTATAAAACCCTCTTAGGCCTCACTCCCCCCCCATCTGAGATATCTTACTGCAGCCCTCATAAGTTAAATCAAATTGTACTTGTCACATGTGCCGAATACAACAGTAACCTTACAGTGAAATGAAAATACAAAAAAAGTAAGAGATAAGAATAACAAATAATTAAAGAGCACCAGTAAATAACAATAGCGGGGCTATATACAGGGGGTACCGGTACAAAGTCAGTGTGCGGGGCATCGGTGTTGAGGTAATATGTACATCTAAGTAGAGTTATTAAAGTAACTATGCATAGATAATAACAGAGAGTAGCAGCAGTGTAGAGGGGTGGGGTGGGGGGGGGGGCAATACAAATAGTCTGGATATCCATTTGATTAGATGTTCAGGAATTATGGCTTGGGGGTAGAAGCCTCATGGACCTAGACTTGGCACTCCGGTACCGCTTGCCGAGATAACAGTCTATGACTAGGGTGGCTGGAGTCTTTGGCAATTTTTAGGGCCTTCCTTTGACACCGCCTGGTATAGAGGTCCTGGATGGCAGGAAGCTTGGCCCCAGTGATGTACTGGGCCATATGCACTACCCTCTGTAGTGCCTTGCAGTTGCCGTACTAGTGGTTAGCTTCCTCCAAAAGCAAGCATTCACTTGGTAACAGCAGAGAATCCCCTCCTGGATCAATAGCCTTGCTGGCTAATATTAATTTTGTGTGTACAGCAAACTGAGTAGCATTTTTGAGTTACTTGTATAGTTTATGTCAGAAACTACAAAATGTTTGCAATGCGCTCGTTATCATTCTCTATGAGGATTCCTTAGTACTTGTTAGCATTTTGTTAGCATTCTGGTAAGTGATCATTTTTTGGCCTTTGAATATTAGTACTTTTTAAATAAATACCTGTAGTCAACTTGCGCTCTAGGTTATAAATAAAGCAGACCACGCGTTCATCATTTCGCCCGTTTTGATCATTTTTCATTATGAAGCTTTCATAACCGGTACTAGTTTCCCGAAACAGAGGTTTGAGACAGTCACGTGTGTTTGTTTACAAAGAAGAACAACGAGTAAAACGAGAGCTTCGTGAGGTGAGTCACTCCTGCAGCGCAACTTAAGTGAGGTGATCAAGTTAAAATATATAGCTGGCAAACAATTTAACTATGAAGTTAACTACTAAGTGCCAAATAAATTCTCTCCAGCTGGGTTTTGCTAAGTTGCTAATGTTAGCTGCAAGATCAAGCTTCTTGGTAACAGCAGCAGAGACAATCCCCTCCTGGATTAAGGTCCCTGCTGCCTAATATTTATTTTTTACATGCTGCAAACTGTGTTTTGAGATACTTGCATAACTTTATGAGCTGGGTTGTCTGTCCTAGCAGTAAATGTTTGCATGCGCTCCTTAGCATTTACCTAGCATCCGCCATGAGAATTCCTTAGTACTTGATAGCATTTTTATTTATTTTTTTACATTTGAAAAAAAGCTGAGCTTAAAGGCAGTGTCGGCTCAAGGGCTGCAGGTTAACCCCTGTGTTAATTTTGCCCCTACTGTGTCTCTGCCTCAAAAAGGTGCTTTAAAGCCAGTCAGTAAACCAGAGTCAGTAAACTGAAGAAAGTGTTGGCGTCATCGGTAGGATCTGGTTGGCAGAAGGAAGGAAAACATATCATATGATGCAAACACATCAGTTTTTGATTTGTACCGATTTGTCTTGAAAACTTTACTGCTGACATAGTTTGTTTGACCATATCAACAGTGAGCTAACAAACAAAATACAAAAATGTTTGAGTAAAATATCCCTTTAAGTAACATTCCCACAGCCAAGTAATTTTTTCCCCTACCATCACCCCGCCAATAAAATAATATCTAGGGGAAACACTGACAAGCTCACGCAAATTGGACAACGCAAAGACGTCAACACGCAATATTTTTGCAGATGTTAGTGATTGGAGTTAGACAATGTTCAGGCAAGGAAGATAAGGGCCCTGGGAGCAGGAAACCCCCCACTGTCTTACAAGACAAAGAGCCCATCCTAATGACCACAGAAGACATCCTTTGATACAGATGCTACATCCAAGAGGAGAAAAGCAGATGACTGTGGAACATATAGAAGCCATATGTTATGTGACCAAGTCCCAAAGTAGTAGGCTATGCAATTACAGTCCTAAATCAAAAACTGCAGACCCATAGAGAACTACACTGAATAAAAATAAACGCAACATGTAAAGTGATGGTCCCATGTTTCATGAGCTGAAATAAAATATCCCAGGATTATTCCATACACACAAAAAGCTTATTCTTCTCAAATTTTGGGTACAAATGTATTTACATCCCTATTAGTGAGCATTTGCCAAGATAATCCATCCACCTGACAGGTGTGACATATCAAGAAGCTGATTAAACAGCATGATCATTACACAGGTGCACCTTGTGCTGGTGACAATAAAAGGTGACTTTAAAATGCGCAGTTTTGTCACACAGATGTTTCATGTTTTGAAGCAGAGTGCAATTGGCATGCTGACTGCAGGAAAGTCTACCAGAGCTGTTGCCAGAGAATGTAATGTTCATTTGTCTACCATAAGCCACCTCCAACGTCGTTTTAGAGAATTTGTCAGTATGTCCAACCGGCCTCACAACCGCAGACCAAGTGTAAGTAACCATGCAAGCCAAGCTTTACAACTGGCTTTATTTTTTCCTGAGATGGCCATAAACAATGACCAGCAAGCTTAGTTCTAAAAATGTCTGGAAATCACCTTTCTAGTAATTTTTAAAAATAAATTGCTGAGGTTTTAATAAACTGTAAAATAAAAATGATCATATTTAGTGAGTCCAAATTTGGCCCCATTTCATATAACTGTTTGTAAGCTTTTAAATGATATCAATCTCGAACCATTTATCTTTTTCAGTGATGAAGACAGGGACGTCTCATGGTATGGCGGGATATGAAAAATGGGTCGACTTTGAGTGCCTTTATCTCTTCAACGTTTTCTACAATGGGCAAATATGTATGTTTCGTTCAAATCAAAAGGGGTGCCTTGCAAAAAGTGCTCGAATTCAAATGGAATTACCCGTATGAGTCTTATTACCTAAGCCACAACCAGGTCATTGTATTTTTAGGACGCATTTGGAGAGTGCAGGGCCTTCACCCCCTAATCATTTGACCTCTAGTAACCCCAGGTCAGGACAGAAACCATCTGACCTCTAATGTCCTCAAAATACAAGGCCCATCAACAAACTTCTCTCAAGAAGGCACTTCACAGTCCCCAAAATCCATAAGGTGCAGTAAGTGACAAATCCAGATTCTACCAAAAGTAGTCCTCTATGTTCAAAAAGGAAATTGTTTCAAACATGGCCATACTTAGCAGGCCATGCATAATTCATGGGGGGGAGATACACCACATTACCAAAAGTATGCGGACACCTGTTCGTCATACATCTCATTCCAAAATCATGGGCATTAATATGGAGTTGGTCCCCCCTTTGCTGCGATAACAGCCTCCACTCTCCTGGTTAGGCTTTCCGCTAGATGTTGGAACATTGCTGTGAGGACTTGCTTCCATTAAGCTACAAGAGCATTAGTGAGGTCAGGCACTGATGTTGGAAGATTAGGCCTGGCTCATAGTCGGCGTTCCAATTCATCCCAAAGGTGTTCGATGGGGTTGAGGTCAGGGCTCTGTGCAGGTAGGTCAAGTTCTTCCACACCGATCTCAACAAATCATTTCTGCATGGACCTTGCTTTGTGCTCGGGGGCATTGTCATGCTGAAACAGGAAAGGGCCTTCCCCAAACTGAATCGTCTAGAAAGTCATTGTATGCTGTAGCGTTAAGATTTCCCTTCACTGGAACTAAGGGGCCTGGCCCTTGTGTGTGGCTGCGAGGCCATGTTAACACATTTCATGAAGCTCCCAACGAACAGTTCTTGTGCCGACGTTGCTTCCAGAAGCAGTTTGGAACTCGGTATTGTGTGTTGTAACCGGGGACTCGGGCGGTCCCGTTCTGTGAGCTTGTGTGGCCTACCACTACCGCTATTTGTCACTACCCCCGTTTTCCACTACTTTTTCTCTCTGTCCCATGCCGCCCTCTCCTCCCTTTTTCCTTCCTTAAGTTGACTGTCTGTTGTTCTTATCTGGTGCTGCTCTCCTGCACACTGTATCCTGTTTGCACTGGAGCAGGGCAAACATCGTCTCTGTGGCGCGGAAGACATTTCACAGAGTATCAGGTTTTCTGCATTGGCCTGATATCTCTATAATTGGGCCCTTCCTGCTGGCCAGGGGGGGGGGGGGGGGGGGGGTGAGAGAGAGTGAAAGAGTGAGTGAAGAGGGACAGAAATGGAGACAAGGACATTCATTTTCCACAAGTCTTTCCATCATCACACACTGCCTTACCCTCACAAATATCAACATTGTTTCCATATCATTACATAAGGTAATAACAACGTCTAAATCCCCCCTGATGAGACTAAGACCCAAAACAGGACTGGTACTGTCGGCACAAAAAAGAATAAGCCCATCTACGTGTATGTCCAAAATATGTCCAAATCTGGTCCAAATCCCCAAAAATCTCTCTCATACCCTCCTGGGCACATCCTGCCATAAAGGGCCCTCCAAAATAAACACCAGAAATCAGTGGGTTTAGTTGACCTCACCCAGAGCTAGGCTAGGTAACCACACACCCACACACAGTCAAAAGTTTGCCACACCTACTCATTCAAGGGTTTTTCTTTATTTTTACAAATGTAGACTTTGAAGAATAATAGTGAAGACATAACTATGAAGTAACACATAAGGAATCATGTAGTAACCAAAAAAGGTTAAAACAAATCAAAATATATTTTATATTTGAGGTTCATCAAAGTAGCCAAACTTTGCCTTGATGACAGCTTTGCACACTCTTGGCATTCTCTCAACCAGCTTTACCTGAAATGCTTTGCCAACAGTTTTGAAGGAGTTCCCACATATGCTGAGCACTTGATGGCTGCTTTTCCTTCACTCTGCGGTCCAACTCATCCAAAACCATACCAATTGGGTTGAGGTCGGGTGATTGTGGAGGCCAGGTTATCTGATGTAGCACTCCATCACTCCCCTTCTTGGTCAAATAGCCCTTACACAGCCTGGAGGTGTGTTGGGTCATTGTCCTGTTGAAAAACAAATGTCCCACTAAGCCCAAACCAGATGGGATGGCGTATCGCTGCGGTAGTCATGCTGGTTAAGGTGTGCCTTGAATTCTAAATAAATCACAGACAGTGTCACGAGCAAAGAACACCCACCCCATCACACCTCCATGCTGCATGGTGGGAACTACACATTGGGAGATCATCCATTCACCTACTCTGCATCTCACAAAGACACGGCGGTTGGAACCAAACATTTTCACCAGTCTAATGTCCATTGCTTGTGTTTCTTGGCCCAAGCAAGTCTCTCCTTCTCATTGGTGTCCTTTATTAGTGGTTTCGTTTCTCTTTGCTTTATTTGAGCTGTTCTTGCCATAATATGGACCTGTTTTTTTTTACCAAATGGGGCTATCTTCTGTATGCCATCCCTACCTTGTCACAACACAACTGATTGGCGCAAACGTATTGAGGAAATAAGTTCCACAAATTAACAAGGCACACCTGTTAATTGAAATGCATTCCAGGTGACTACCTCATGAATCTGGTTGAAAGAATGCCAAGAGTGTGCAGAGCTGTCATCAAAGCAAAGGGTGGCTACTTTGAAGAATCTCAAATATATATTTGTTTAACACTTTTTTGGTTACTAAATGATTCCATGTGTGTTATTTCATAGTTGTGATGCCTTCACTATTATTCTACAATGTAGAAAAATAGTACAAATAAAGAAAAACCCTGGAATGAGTAGCTGTGTCAAAAGTTGTGACTGGTACTGGACTTTTTCCACATTTTGTTACGTTAGAATTATTCTAAAATGGATTAAATCAATACACACAATGCCCCATAGAAAATGTTAGGAAATGTATAAAAAATGTAAAGTATTTAGACCATTTGCTGAGACTCGAAATTGAGCTCAGTGCATCCTGTTTCCATTGATCATCTTCGAGATGTTTCTACAACTTGAATGGAGTCCACCTGTTGTAAATTCAGTTGATTGGTCGTAATTTGGAAAGGCACATACCTATAAGGTCCCACAGTTGACAGTGCATGTCAGAGCAAAAACCAAGCCATGAGGTTGAAGGAATTGTCCGTAGAGCTCTGAGACAGGATTGTGTGGAGGCACAGATCTCTGGAAGGATACCAAATAATGTCTGCAGCATTGAAGGTCTCCAAGAGCACAGTGGCCTCCATCATTCTAAAATGGAAGAAGTTTGGAACCACCAAGACTCTTCCTAGAGCTGACCGCCTGGCCAAACTGAGCAATCGGGGGAGAAGGGCCTTGGGTCAGGGAGGTGACCATTTACTCGAGTCACTCTGACAGAGCTCCAGAGTTCCTCTGTGGAGATGGGAGAACATTCCAGAAGGACAACCATCTCTGCAGCACTCCACCAATCAGGCCTTTATGGTAGAGTGGCCACACTCCTCAGTAAAAGGCACATGACAGCCTGCTTGGATATTGCCAAAAGGCACCTAAAGGACTATCAGATCATGGGAAACAAGATTCTCTGGTCTGATGAAACCAAGATTTAACTCTTTGGCCTGAATGCCAAGCGTCACATCTGGAGGAAACCTGGCACCATCCCTACGTTGAAGCATGGTGGTGGCAGCATCTTGATGTGGGGATGTTTTTCAGCGGCAGGGAATGGGAGACTAGTCAGGATCGAGGGAAAGATGAACAGAGCAAAGTACAGAGAGATCCTTGATGAAAACCTGCCGCAGAGTGCTCAGGACCTCCGACTGGGGCAAAGGTTCACCTTCCAACAGGACGAAGACCCTAAGCACACAGCCAAGACAACGCAGGAGTGGCTTCGGGACAAGTCTCTGAATGTCGTTGAGTGGCCCAGCCTGGTCTTGAACGAGATCAAACATCTCTGGAGAGACCCAAAAATAGCTGTGCAGCTCACATCCAACCTGACAGAGCTTGAGAGGATCTGCAGAGAAGAATGGGAGAAACTCCCCAAATACAGGTGTGCCAAGCTTGTAGCGTCATCCAAGACTTGAGGCCTAATCGCTGCCAAAAGGTGTGTCAACAAAGTACTGAGTAAAGGGTCTCAAAACTTACGTACGTAAATGTGCTCAGTTTTTTTTTTATACATTTGCAAAAAAAAATCTAAAAACCTGTTTTTGTTTTGTCATTATGGGGTATTGTGTATAGATTGAGGAGGGAAAAACCATTTTAGAATAAGGCTGTAACGTAACAAAATGTGGATAAAGTCAAGGCGTCTGAATACTTTCCGAAGTCACTGTATATACGAGTCATGCCCTCAAAACCCCAAGGACACCACCACAGTAGAGGGCTCAGGACCTGGGCCAAGACACCGGACAGACAGCTTGGGTCTATCACCCACTGTGATGGGAGTGGTTATGGTCTGGAAGTCTGCATGCTGGATCATGGATGGGTCTGGCAGCTGTGGTTCTCAGTATAGCCCAGGCTACTCAGGCTAGGAAAAAGGAACTTGTGAGCTGCGTCTACTCTCTATTCTCACTCTGCTGTGCGTGTGTCCATGTCTGCTGGTTATTTCCCATGGCCTGTGCCCTGTCACTGAACTTAGCTACGCCTCCCTCCCTCTTCCTCCTCCTCTTCTCCCCGTCTTTCCTCTCACACTCATTCCCACTGGCCCATCCCCAGGCTATTTTCAGACATTTCCTTGAAAATATATTTTTTAAAAACAACATTGAACTGCTTCAGAAGCCCAAACTTAGAAAAGAGGGGTGAGCCCCGTTCTTTGAGATTGACAATCCCCCTCTGCGGGAGTTGTGTAAGCTGTTGTTTATCTGAACTATGCTGTGGTTCAGAGTGTACGCCAACGGTCTGATAGAAGTCTCGAGGAACTCCCTCTTGTCGAACACAACCCCTAATCTTATAGTACGATTGCAAATATTCTTTGATGGTGCGCTGTTTCCACTTCTAATGAAATGGTGTATGATGACACACAACTTAGCAATGTTGCAATTCCAAGTCACAACTCTGTCATCACAGGAAAGCGAGTCATGAAAGTGTTAGGCGGTCTAGGTTTCTGTGGAAACGTAAAGTGTCTCAGATAAGACCATCAATTAAAGGGTTATTTTGGAGCAAGACATTTCGTGTAATTTAGAAATACACTTGAGATATGTGACAGAATGGACTAGGGTTAGGCTCATTTCTCTCCCTGCCCCAAAACTGTGCCTTAGGATCTAGCGAAACCATCTTCACGCTATTTGTGACTGTCACCTCGCATCTCAGCTCAGTGCCATGGGCCTTCGCTCACATTCAGCCTAATCAATTTCACAGATCCAGCCAGACGGCCACCTATTCACCGCAGATGTCTGCTCCCATCTTTCATCTGCTCTAACCACACCACTGACAGCCCAATCCGTCTCCACTGACATCCCAACAACATCTAGACCAGGAATAAAACAGAATGAAATGGAAAACACACACACACACACACACACACACACAGGATGTGCAGTACACACTTAATATCATGAGGGAGTCGTAAACAGAAATTGAGAGACAAAGTGCTGTCTAATCTCTGTGTTCCAGATGCACAAGTGTACACACACACACACACACACACACGAAGCAAATAAAGTCATTGCGACAGATGTAAATCTTAGAGCACCTAAACCTCCACTACGGTGTGTATCACACATTGTGCTGACTGAGGCCAGGCGACAGAGAGAGGGGGACAGCTGGGAGAAGGGTTTCTGGTTCCTAGAGGTACTAAACACAAACACAGGTGTTGAATCCTGATGGGCAGGCAGACTATTTCTGACACAGCAGGACCACTGCATGGTTAAACCTTGTTTATCACTTCAGCCGAAATCTTCAACAAATCCAAAATGTCTAGAGTCTATCGAGCCATGAAAGCACACACAGAAGTGAGTATCTTCTCATCACGGTGAGCTGCTCTCCTCACATCACAGCTCAGTCAGGCAGTCAAGGCTGTCTCAAGTAGCTAGCCTATCGCTTCACACACTTATCCCAACTATCACAAACATGACACGGTCGATTGGAGAGCCGGGCAGCAAGTGGCTCGTCTTCCAGATGCCTGTGTAAACAAATACTGATCGTCAGAGACAACCACTCCCAGGACTAATGTCCAGTCAGAGATAACACACAGTGTGTGTGTGTGTGTGTGTGTGTGTGTGTGTGTGTGTGTGTGTGTGTGTGTGTGTGTGTGTGTGTGTGTGAGAGAGCGAGAGAGCGAGAGAGTGTGCGAATTTCAAGGAAGACATGATGATGACCCAACAATGAAACAGGAAGAACCTGTGGATTCCTAAGAAGTCAACCACTCCTATGCCTAACCCTTTAAAAATGTGTACACGTTACGGTTTACATTCAATTCTGCTGATGAAAATGCCACACTAAAAGAGTGTAAAGAACATGCAGTATCTAAAGTGACTAGCTGACTTGGTTCAAAAACTGTGGCCTAGGAAATATTTAAAAATCAGTCGTCTTCAAATGAAGGGGATAATGATGCAATCTTTGCGCGAGGGAGGGAATCGGATTTCATTGGTCCTGAACTCGCGGCACCCGGAGCAGGTTAGTTCCGAAAGATCCGTTGCCATAGAAATTTACATGGCTAAAAGGTGAGCCACTTTCGGTTATTCTGAAGTTCAACTGAGAGCTGACCAAAGTCACCTCACTAACTCCTCGAACCAGATTCGTAGTATGGGCTCATATCTAACAAGCTGAAATGCACAACGCACACATACCACTCAAAAACATATGTAGACCTAGGCCTACACACGTGTGCAGAATATTCACGAAAACGTTATTGAGTTGGAGCTAACGATTAGACGTACAGAGCTGTGATCCAGTTCAGAGGCGTTAGCAATAACCTACATTGTGTAAGTCACATTGTATGGTTGTATGTTAGTGGCGCGTGTAAACAGTTTTGTAACCCTTCACAATAGCCTGACTGACAGCTTCCCTTGGGGGTCCAAGGGAGGCCATGTAAAACAAGACAGAGAGGAGAGCAGACAGACCAGGCCACCTTGTCAGTCCTCTCAAGGGTTTTTCTTTTACACAACTTTCACTCTGCTTGCGCCCAATCAGATAAGTCATTCCCATCTCTTCCCACAACACATTGCTCCTCAGTGGCCTGAGAACAGGCAGCGAGCAACACACTCCTGGACGGCTCATGTAACCGCCAGGCTACAATCTGAAGTCATCTGACATTAAATCACACTGTGGCAGAGACAAGGTTGTGTCCATTAGGCACCAAACGAATGAGACTGAAGGACTACCTAGACTTGTCAAATAAGAAATGATCATTCTTGATTTCCATTGCAAAATGTTTTGCTACGGTCTTCCCTGATGAACACGGCGAGGTTAAAGGAGTCATTTGGTGAGGCGGGGTGGGCTCTATTCCCTTGCTTTCCCCTGGTAATAAAAGCCAGACATGGTGTGGCTGATCAAACAGTCAGCCAAGTTACTGAGCCTAGCTCAGCCTGGAGACAGGACTATTCAGGAGACATTGCTACTTATAACACCTAGCACCAGCTAGATCATCCTGGGTTGTAGTCAATCAGGGATGCAAACTCGTCACCTTTCGGCAAAATTCGCTGTTTTGAATCCAAAATAGGTGACCTACGTGATTCGTGTAGATCTGATGACAAAGTTTGGGCAAGGGGGGGGGGGCTTTGGATGGCGACTGGCTGTAAGCGAACTAGTGAGCCGCATTTGGAGCAATACTGGCTGTATCCAAGGCTCCGCCAAATCATTCACATAACAACAGAATGTAGCACGTGACTGAAGAGAGAAGAGATTGGCTAGTTACAGCATCAGCGCGCGCTCCGGAATGACAGCGGGAGAGTTGAAAGGCAGTTTAGCAGTTAACTTACAGCAGCGCATCCCCTGAACGATAACTAAGAGGTCGGTGAGAAGCCTGACCATGGAGACGGGGGTGAGAAGGTGATGAAGCGTACTTCATGAGCTGTAACCGAAAAACAAACTGGCATTTGGAAAGTTTGAGGTGAGGGAGAAAGTGTGGTGGAACAAGTATTGTTAGCATTGTTAAGCATCTTGATAGCTAGCTGGATCAAATGACCCGTTTGCTAGCTAGCTAGGTAACTCTTACTGACAGTTGCGGCTGCTTTGTATGATGTATTGTGATCTCTACCTTCTTGACCTTTGTGCTGTTGACTTTACCCAATAACGTTTGTACCATGTTTTTGTGCTGCTACCATGTTGTGTTGCTACCATGCTGTGTTGTCATGTGTTGCTGCCTTATGTTGTTGTCTTAGGTCTCTCTTTATGTAGTGTTGTGTCTCTCTTGTTGTGATGTGTGTTTTGTCCTATATTTATATTGAATTTATTTTTTTATTTTTTTAATCCCAGGCCCCCGTCCCCGCAGGAGGCCTTTTGCCTTTTGGTAGGCAGTCATTGTAAATAAGAATTTGTTCTTAACTGACTTGCCTAGTTAAATAAAGGTTAAATAAAACAATTCAATAATTTGAGCACGCAACGGAAAACGGTCTAAAACATTTCGCAAACGGAAAACAAAAATGAGTGTTTCTTAGACTAGGCCAGGTAGTCCCTTCCCCATTTCAGTCAGTTCTCTTCCAATCGGTGCCTAATGAATAGGACCCAGGTCTTATGAGATCCTTATGGAAGCCTCTCCTGTGTTATTGCTTCATTAGCCTGCCCTAATAGTCGCTACATGAAGACTAGGTCTGTCACCAGCACTTTAGAGAGGTGGAAACTCAAAGCCCAGGGCTGCCTTTCTTCACTGACTTATTATTTACATTAGCTTATATAAATGTACAACAAAGCAGCTGTATAGGTTTATATAGATTTCCTGAGTAAAACCATTTCAGCCATACACAGAGTCAAAATTAAGTGGTGCAGTTGGTGCGTAGGACTACAGGAATTTCACCTGCTTTGCCTCTTCCAACGGCAGAAAAACCAGAACAGGCATTTCCATGTAAAAGGACCCATGAGCACCAACGTGAAGTTCATAGGAGCATATCAAAAGAGAAGAGTCCACATTTTTGGAAAACAAAGTCAAAGACACGTTTTTCTACCATTTTCAATACTTAAAAATAAGGCATATGCAATGGCTTCGATTTCTGGTCAAACAGGTGGAAAGGGGTCTTAGAAAACATCTACCAGTAAAAGTCTTAAAGGTATTAGAAATACATCAAAAAACAGTCATGTTGAAATAACGACTGCTGACCAGTTATTTGACTTGTAATTCCGTTACCAAAAAAATCACATATCTTTACGATATTTTCTCATTTCTCTCGCTCATGAGGAAGGAGGATAATGAGAGTTCCCATAAGTAACAAGTAAAGGAAAACCTACCAATTAGTTAGTGTTTTTACTGATATCAATTTGTTTATGAATTATGAAGTTATTAAAACTTAATTCTGTTTACCAAACTGGGGACAGAGTTAATGAAAAATCTTTAACGGAATTACTGCAATTGAATTGGCTACAATGGGAAATCATAATAGTCACAAACCACCGTTGGGTCAGCTGCTGCTGTCCTCCATTCCACTGGCATACTGTTATGTTCAGCTCATAACTGTTTCCTTTCTATTGTGATTATTACAACAATTTCCACTCTCATCACTGAACATTGCTCCCCTAACGAAAAGGCCTGAGTTAAACATAATTGAAAATAAATGATTATAACATTTTACCAGACTTTTTCCCAATTTTACCTTTTTAGCCATTTCATTAAATGTGAAGGCCAAGTGGGGTAAAGGTTTTTTTTGAGAATAAAAACCTAATTCTGACGGTATATAAGCAAATAAATGAACTACTCCTCTCCATGATGGGTGAATAAAACTATGTACAAATTTTTTAGTTTTTACTGGAACTTGAAAAAATTGTACGTAATAAATTCTATAGTTAAATGTCAACTTCAACTAGTATACAATTTTTATGATTTATGGACAAACCACAGCAACACGTGTTTTATTCAAATAAGCTCAGTTTTTCAAAAATACAATTGTATAAAATGACCCAAGAATTTAATCTGGACCTATGTCTGGGGTCAAAATGTACAAAATTCAGGCAAAAATGTAAAACGTATTTAAAATAAGACACTTTGACAAAAACTAGACATCTTAGTTCTCAAAATGATAGTTAATTTTTTTCAGATGCATCAACTCAATTTGCTACAGACTTTCAAACAACTGGTTTAATCAGAATTACCCATTTCAGGACACATGCCCATTGATTTAGTTATAATGTTTGAGCAGAGGAGTACAGCATTAACCATGGCAAAATGCATAGAATTTCAGGAAATTAGCTTTAAATGGCTAAATTGTTTATCAGCTCCATGCCAAACTGTATAATTGCTAGAAATTAGCTTTAAAATGGCAACATTTTCTCTCAGCTCAATGGATTGTTTTTGTTTGCCAAGATAGCCTATAAGCTAGAAAGGTAAGCTAGAGTTTACACTTCCAATGAACTGTGGGGAGGTCAAAATAATAAAACTGTCTAACAAATCTATTATTTTTAAAATGTTGATTACTTCCACTTGCCATTATCATTCAACTGATAAGACAAGATGTGATATTCGTATAATTTTTTGCTAATATATGATGGGGCTCCCTAGGTTGCCAGTTTGCCTGGGCAGGGGTCCCTGGGCAAGAGCACACTAGAGTAAAGTTCAGTTTAATGTACTGTACAGAACTCTGCTTTGTTGTCCAAACTTGTGAAACATAGACGTCTATGATAGGTTCATATTTGGTTTTTGGACCAACCAAATTTGGTCTTGTTTGGGGTCAGAGCTCATTAAAATAATAGCCAGTGTGTAGAACAGGGGTTCTACACCTGGAAGACCAGGTGTGTTGAATTTAGGCAATCACTGAACTAGTTCAGTTGGCCAGGTGTGGTGGCTAATTGGAACAAAATCCTGCAGTAACTGTGGCACTCCAGGAACAGGGTTGCCTAACCACTGGTGCAGACTAATGTCCATATTCAGCAAAGGATGATATTGCATATTTCTACCTTTGTATCTTGAATAGGTACACATCACCATGAAGAGAATGACATTCATATCCATAATTTATGGATTTCTGTGTAGTACAGATCAGGGACCCATGATGCAATTCCGTTACCGGGTGTAAATCCACTTCACTCACTGTAGTTAAATAACCAAAATATATTTTTTTCAAACTCAAGGTGTCATGTCATAGCTGACACACCATTCTTTCTGCAGACATCTTTACATTTTAATTCAGAGCAGATATTTTTGGGAAAATTAAAGGAGATTGTATCATAATTATGTTATTCTGTCATTCTCGTGCATAGAGTTATACATTTGTTCAACTTCAAAATATTTGTATTTTTTTTTACATACATTTTAAAAGTGAAAAATTGGAGTTTGAGCGTAATTCCGTCAGCTTGGAAATGCCCAACTCCCAAAACAAGACTAGATCCCTATACATCTGACATGACTATTTTCAGTTGTACTACTGTCCCAGAAAGCATCTTCTGAGCCAATCCAACTGTCCCCATCCAAAACGTCCAATGACGGGCATGTTTACCAGGAATGCTAGCAGAGTACCATCTGCCAAGCGGTATGAAGATTGGAATTTCTGGGTGGGTGAGGGCCAGTCAGCTAGACAGTTTTGGAGGAGCTCCTACTGCCCTGAGGTAGATGGAATGGGCACTTCCTAGAATGAAGCATGTCTGTCCGTGTCTGTCTGTGTGCGCAAGGGAGATTTATGAGGACAGTGACCAGTGGCTGCTGCCAAACTCTGATAACATCTGTCCAATCCATCCACCTTTGATCAGTGGGACTGGTTTTCACCACCAGCTGCTCTCTAAATCCATACTTAGACATCTCACAAACCACAGATGCTAGCCTATACACTCACAGACACCAATTAACTAAAGGTCTACATGCAACATAAACAATGACAGGTCTCAAGTTACATAAGACAAGTGAGCTAGGGCTGGGAGATATAACCAAAATATATCACACAATGTTTCTTAATTCTTGGTGGTATGGCTGTATTTGAGTATTCTTTTTTCTGAATAGTAAAGTTCTAAATATGTTTCATGAGTAGCGCATCACCCTTGGATGACAACCAATGAATTCTAAGTGGTTTTAATGGGCTCTCTCCATTATGATAGTTTAATACTCAACCAAACTAGGACAAAACTGACAGTGAAGTAGTCCAATTTGCACAACGTTTCATTTATTTAGCACTGTATCAAAATAACTTCATAAAGGTAATTTAAAAAATCCATACCAGTACACCATAAAAAGGACAATATATTGTCCAGCCTTAAACTGAGTCACAGAGAGGGAACAGTCCTGCTTAGAACCACTCAGTGAGCATGTTTACACCCACAATAATAATTTGATATTAAACTGATTATGGCAGTAGGCAGATTATGCAATAGTCATATAAACACTTTACTCTGCAATCTAGAGAATTATTAGGACCTGTAAACACCTGAATCAGAATGCCAGCTATGTATTTCATCTGCGCATTTTAACCGAGCGAGCCTCACTCTTTAGCACGAGTGAAGTGAGTTCGGAACAACTAAATGTATGCGTCTTAGAAATAGAAAGTTTGCATGGGAACTATGTCCGAACTCAGAATCAAATTATGCTTCCCAAAAATATCAATGTTGCTGCGGCAGAATGTTTATTTTGATTGCCGATTTTCTGCATCAGAGTGCCATCAGGTAGTCAGATTTCAGATGTGTCCATGTAAAACGGGATTATAAGGGAAATCGGTCTTCTTGCAAAGCATGTAAATGTTTTAATCAAACTATTATTAGACTATGCACAATAATCACATTATTGTGTGCATGTAACCCTATTCCGTGTAGCAACAACAAAAATGCACATGGGGCCTTCTCACTCTACCAAGCTGTGAGGAAGCGCTCATCTGTGCTCCATGCTGCACAAGGGGGAAAACATATCACAGTATAAGAGGGAAATCCAACAAAGAGCGAGAACAAGGAAGCTACATTTTGTACAATCCAAATCTCAGCTAAATGCAGATGACCCCAAAACTTCTATTTATTCTCACTACGAGAGGAAATTAGGGCCTAAGTCTTAATTGTCAGTCAATTTTCCCAGACCAAGGGGCCTTTTCCACCGCCGCCATCGCCCAATAAAAGGATGTCTTCAACAAAGATACACTTGTGAAAGCTATAAATAGACCCAAAGGAGAAGCGGTGAGGGAGGGAGAGAGAGAGAGGAAGGGTGGGGGATCAAAAGTTTCAGAGGGGGTCGTGTATTGTTTGAGTGGTCCAGAGTGGAAACATTGGCGTGCAGACTAAACAGGGCTGGGTGAAACAGTAAAGTGATAAGCCCTCTCAGTGGGCCAAAAGGCTGAGGAGATATAGGCAGGGAGAGGGTCTCACGCAGTTTCAGCGCTATCAAGTTCACTGACAACACAAAAATAGTAGGCTTGATTACCAACAACGACGAGACGGCCTACAGACAGGAGGAAGAAACTCTGACGCCATGGCGCCAGGTGAATTCTAAATAAATCACTGACAGTTTCACCAGCAAAGCACCCCCACACCATCACACCTCCATGCTTCACGGTGGTAACCACACATGGAGATCATCCGTTCACCTACTCTGCATCTCACAAAGACATGGCGGTTGGAACCAAAAATCTCAAATTTGAACTTATCAGACCACAGGACAGATTTCCACCAGTATAATGTCCATTGCTTGTGTTTCTTGACCCAAGCAAGTCTCTTCTTATTATTGGTGTCCTTTAGTAGTGGTTACTTTGAAGAAAATCGACGATGAAGGCCTGATTCACACAGTCTCCTCTGAACAGTTATTGTTAAGATGTGTCTGTTACTTGAACTCTGTGAAGCATTTATTTGGCCTGCAATTTAGGAGACTGGTAACTCTGGGTCTTCCTTTCCTTTGGCGGTCCTCAGAGCCAGTTTCATCATAGCGTTTGATGGTTTTTGCGACTGCGCTTGAAGGAACTGTCAAAGTTTTAGAAATGTTCCGTATTGACGGACCTGTCTTAAAGTAATAACGGACCGTCATTTCTCTTTGCTTATTTGAGCTGTTCTTGCCATAATATGGACTTAGTCTTTTACCAAATAGGGCCATCTTCTGCATACCCTACCTACCTTGTCACAACATAACTGATTGGCTCAAACGCATTAAGGAAAATTAACTTTTAACAAGGCACACCTGTTAATTGAAATTCATTCCAGGTGACTACCTCATGAAGCTGGTTGAGAGAATGCCAAGAGTGTTCAAAGCTGTCATCAAGGCAAAGGGTGGCTATTTGCATTATCAAAAATAAAATATATTTTGATTTGTTTAACACTTTTTTGGTTAGATGATTCCAAATGTATTATTTCATAGTTTTGATGTCTTCACTATTATTCTACAATGTAGAAAATAGTAAAAATAAAGAAAAACCATTGAATGAGTAGGTGTTCTAAAACTTTTGACCAGTAGTGTGTGTGTGTGTGTGTCCGGTAGTGCGCGTGTGTGTGTGTGTGTGTGTGTGTGTGTAGTCCTCAAGGTTTTTAGGCAAGACATTGTAAGTCACCTTGGTTTTGCACCTGTGGGTTTTATCAGTTTCTTTATGAAAATATTTAACAAACTCCATGACAGTAGCTAAAGCAAGGGGCTATAGCAGCACACAAATAGACTACAAATGCATGCTGGGCCAGGCATGCCCTGAGCTCATGAAGTTAGCGCTATTGGAGAGGGCGAGAAGGTAAATGCTCCAGCCTTTGGAAATCTCGCTGGGGTCTCCAGGCATAATTTGGTTTGTTCTGCTCCAGCTCCGCTCACATACTCTGACTCCAATGTGCTCTGCAGAGATTGGGTGTTAAGTGCATAACACATCGTGTCCTTAGGACACTTTCATACAATTCTGATCGGCGTAGCCAAATTGTTTGATAGTGATTTTGACGCAATCTTTTTTTTGCTTGTCCATTTGGACAACAATCGATAAAACTGCTTGTCTGGCAAATATTTTTAATTGCTACGGAGAAGCGGACAAGCATTAATGTCGAGCCTTGCCCATCAACTCGATATTGGTACTAGTGTATTTAGCCATGTTATTGTTCCTCATATTGTTACATGTTTTACTTTTCTATCATTTCTCTTTAGTTTCTCTGCGTTGTTGGGAAGGGCCAGTAAGTAAGCATTCCACTTTTAGTTTACACCTGTTGTTTCCGAAGCATGTGACGAATAAAATTTGATTTGGAGTGACAGACACAGTCAAACATAATACGGACGTACACAGACACATATGCACGCAGTGTCAAACACACACACAGTAAGACAGACACACACCGACGCGTGACGCTTAAACCCCCTACTAGTATTTCCACTACTGGGAGGTTTCTAGTGGGACATGGACACACTGACGTAAGCCTGTGTTACTACATATGACGATCATCAGCACATAGAATGGTTTCCAGTTAGACATCCTGCTATTTCAGTTGCCCTCTCATGACTGAGTACATGCACAAAGCACATTCACATCACTTAGGAGGGGCCTTAAACAAGGGACTGCGGGATTCAGTGGGAGGAGTAATGATGCAGTAATTAAGCATGGCGCCAGGATACAGCAGCCCCACGTCCATGGTGAGTAATACTATAGAGAGAACCATTCGTTGTCCCCCTGCTTCTCTCTCGCCTCTCTCCCTCCATCTTCCTGCAGCTGGCCTTCTATTTGTGTCACTCCTGAATAAAGCCACAGCGTTGGCGGATTAGATACAGGACTGGCAACCCCCACCAAACAATCAACACATACAAAAACACACAATTTTCTTTCTTGAGCACAACAGACTATACCAAACTTTGTAAACAGGCATGTGACATGAAAACAGCAGCGAGGCGTTAATAAAATGTATAAGATGGAATACAAACAGTGTGCGTGTCTGTGTGCATAAGTTTGAGCGTGCGTCGTGTGTGTGGTCACAGATAAGCGTAAATGTATTGTCACGTAAGTGTACATTTTTCCTTAAATGGGCACCTGTAAATATCAAACAATGAGATACTAATGTTCATCTAGATTATGGTTCTGCTCGTTAGTGAGGGAAACCAGGCACGGCAGCAGCAGCTTTTCCAACATGCAGATTTGACATTTATAAAAATGCACAACACACACACACACACACACACACACACACCAAAAGACAGACATGACATTTGCAAAAGTAAAGAAAATGACATGAAGTATCACCCAGCAGGTGATTTGGCTATAACTCTTCAGTAGGGTTGACCCAATTTAGTCGACTGGTCAATAGTTTGGTCTATAGGCTGTTGGTCGACCGAGATTTAGCAAAAAAATATTTACATTTTACTAGACACTCTTATCTAGAGCGACTTATGAGTGCATCATGTGTAATATATAAAAAAATAAAAATACTGGTCCCCCGTGGGAATCGAACGCAACCTTGGCGCCGCAAGGGCCATGATCTACCAAGTCAGTATTTGTCTGTAATAAAGCCATTTCGTTGGGAAAAACACATTCTGATCGGCATATGCCCTCCAAGGCCCACCCATGGCTGCACCCCTGCCCAGTTATGTGAAATCCAGAGATTAGGGACTAATGAATTCATTTCAATTGACTGATTTCTTTATATGAACTGTAACTCAGCAAAATATTTTAAATTGTTGCATGTTTTACTTATACTTATATTTTTGTACAGTTTATTTAGTGTTGTTTACACTGTTCCAAATTGTCCAAAAAATAATGTATAATAATAACAATTGTCCTTTTTCTTGATTTCATTATTACTATTTTTATTCTGATCCACATTATAATAAGTAATGTCAGTATAATTAGCAGGCTTAGTATAGCAGCTTTGTATAACAAACATCAAGCTGTAGGCCTAAGAGCACATCCTGTTTAGCCTTAATACCATCACGTAGGCCTACATTTCAATTAGGTACAGTGCCTTTGAAAAGTATTCAGTATTTTTGTTACGTTACAGCCTTATTATAAAATGGATTAAATAAAAATACAAATCTAAGCACTCAACATCCCATAATGACAAAGAAAAACAGGTTTAGACATTTTTGCAAATGTATTAAAATAAAAAACAGAAACACCTTATTTACATACGTATTCAGACCCTTTGCTATGTGACTCGAAATTGATCTCAGGTGCATCCTGTTTCCATTGATTATCCTTGAGATGTTTCCACAAATTGGAGTCCACTAGTGTTAAATTCAATTGACTGGACATGATTTGGAAAGGCACACACCTATCTTTATAAGGTCTCACAGTTGACAGTGCATGTCAGAGCAAAAACCAAGCCATGAGTTTGAACGAATTGTCCGTAGAGCTCCGAGACAGGATTGTGTCGAGGCACAGATCTGGGGAAGGGTATCAAAAAATGTCTGCCGCATTGAAGATCCCCAAGAACACAGTGGCCTCCATCATTCTTAAATGGAAGAAGTTTGGAAACATCAAGACTCTTCCTAAAGCTGGCTGCCCAGCCAAACTGAGCAATCGGGGGAGAAGGGCATTGGTCAGGGAGGTGACCAAGAACCCGATGGTCACTGACAGAGCTCTAGAGTTCCTCTAGAGATGGAAGAACCTTCTAGAAGGACAACCATCTCTGCAGCACTCCACCAATCAGGCCTTTATAGTAGAGTGGCCAGATGGAAGCCCCTCCTCAGTAAAAGGCACATGAAAGCCCACTTGGAGTTTTCCAAAAGGTACCTAAAGACTCTCAGAAGCATGGTGGTGGCAGCATCATGCTGTGGGAATGTTTTTCCACAGCAGGGAATAGGGGACTAGTTAGGATTGAGGCAAAGATGAACAGAGCAAAGTACAGAGAGATCCTTGATGAAAAGCGCTCTGGAGCGCTTAGGACCTCAGACTAGGGCAAAGGTTCACCTTCCAACAGGACAACGACCCTAAGCACACAGCCAAGACAACACAGGAGTGGCTTCGGGACAAGTCCTTGAGTGACCCAGCCAGAGCCCGGATTTGAACCTGATCGAACATCTCTGGAGACCTGAAAATAGCTGTGCACCGACACTCCGCATCCAACCTGACAGAGCTTGAGAAGATCTGCAAAGAAGAATACAGGTGTGCCAAGCTTGTAGCTTCATACTCAAGACTAAGCTGTAATCGAAGCCAAAGGTTCTGAATACTTAAGTAAATGTAATTTGTTTTGTTTTTTTATTTAAAATTTGCCAAAAAAATGTTTAACCTGTTTTTGCTTCGTCGTTATGGGGTAATTAATGAGGAAAGACCCCAATGTAATACATTTTAGAATAAGGTTGTAACGTAACAAAATGTGGAAAAAGTCAAGGGATTTGAATATTTTCTGAATGCACTCTTACCAACTTTCTTGGTGTGTTTGGACTGTGATAGTTTGTTGGTGATGTGGACACCAAGGAACTTGAAACTCTCGACCCACTACAGCCCTGTCGATGTGAATGGGGGCGTGTTCGGGCCTCCTTTTCCTGTAGTCCACAATCATCTTCTTTGTCTTGCTCACGTCGAGGGACAGCTTGTTGTCCTGGCACCACCCTGCCAGGTCTCTGACCTCCCTATAGCTGTCTCATCGTTGTTGGTGAGCAGACTCATACTGTGATACTCTATTAGTCATGTAATAGGGTAGTCTATATTCCAGTTGTGACAAGCCCCAGTCAGGTTAATCAGCAAGCCTCCACAGAAGGAGTCTCTACTTTACCTGCTTTATTTAATATGGGCAACACATGTTAAAAAAAAAAAAGGTAAAAATCGTTCTGCCTCTGAACAAGGCAGTTAACCCACTGTGCCACGGTAGGCCATCATTGTAAATAAGAATTTGTTCTTAACTGACTTGCCTAGTTAAATAAAGGTTATATTAAAAAATGTTGACATTCTTGTGACAAGGCAAGTATCGACATGCATGTCATTAAAGGAGTACTGAGTCAGGCTGTTCTCACAAGGTTCGGTAGACACAAGAAAGCTGGATTCGGTGGACATTGTGCACGTCTATAGGAGTGCATGGACATAGCCAGGGCACGCCCCGGCCTTTTGGGGGCCCTAAACTAGATGTGGTTGGGGGGCACTAGTCTGGCTAGCACCTAACACCTAACTTCAGAGTCTGGAATGGCTCTTTGATATTGTCGGCACAATGAGTAGATAATGAAGGGAGCTGTGCTTTTACTGGTTGGCTCTCCTCTTCTCACTCAAACACCCACACAGAGCCCCCGCCCTCTTCATTACAACACTTGGTTTTTCTAATCCAAAACAATGAGGTCTCAACGCCTGAGGAAAAAAAGAATACTTTTTTTTTTTTCAGAGAACCAATCAAACCCCGTAACTACATTTCTGAGGGACCAGTGTGTCACAGCTCTCCCTGCAGCTGTGAATCGTGGATAGAGTCAGCCAGGCTAATGGGGGGCCCACCACCTCCCGGGCAAAACATTTTAGTGGCCCACCTCTTGGTCAGGGCCCCCTAGCAGATGCAGGGGCCTAAGCGGACGCTTATTCACTGGACCTGCACTGGACATAGCCCTATACAGTCTCTATACTAGCCCTGCTGTGGCCAACAGGTAGACTGGAAAAGGAGCAAAAACTTTTCAGACATGAAATGAAAACATTCTGTTCATGACTTTCTCTATATGAGCGTAGTTTCCTCCTTCAACAAGACAGTCATGAGAATCTGTGTTAGGCTCACTCAAAAGTGTTGACACCTTGAGGAAAAGTGTGAGGCATTTCCATTCCCGCCAACAATCTTTTTTTATGTCGATACTATCTACATTTTTTTGATATACTAACATTTTGAAATACACAAGTGAATTTTTTTAGATAGTAGATCATTCAAATACAAATGAAAAAACATGTTCTAACATTGTGTGGTGATTTCAGAAGTAGCATCACAGGTCCCAGAGTGGTGGTGGGGAAATGGTTTTCCTGGGGCCCAATGTTTTTCCTGATATGGTAGGCTAACCAAACCAGGTAAAATGCAGGGTATGACCATAATAAATAAGCTATAAACATTTTTTTAAGTTTATATTTGTAAAAAAAAAAAAAATCCTGGAAAAGCCTTTGGCCCCAAGACGGATATAAACAAAAATCCAGACAAACATATCATGAGGCGAATCAGTCTGAACAACAGTTCTTTGTCACTCTGTTTAATGCTGATGTCAATATTTTTATCAAACCAAATCAAAAGTGCTGGTGCAAATTCCAGCTCGCCACACGTTTGCCGGCGGCCCTGCTGTGCTGATCTCTGCAACGTGGATAGATGTAAATCTCCACAATGCTAAAAATAAAGAAACAACCTATATTTATTTATTTATGACCTACATGTATTTTATTTTGGAGTGGAAGGAATGAGCTTCGAAATAAAAACAGCTCAGCATCTCAACTCCCCTTAGCCGGTTGGGGTAGAAGAAAGCCGTTTTCACTGTAGTAATAGTGAAACCATGATGCTAACGAATCTACATTTGCTTGTACAGCGAAACCTTATCATTACATTATGAGAGATTTCTTTTTTTTTTTTTTTTCATTAGTCGCACAGTGCTCCCAAAATAAAACTAGGTCGCACAGCAAAATATTTTGCTGCATTCGTGACCAAATTGTACAGTACCAGTGAAATGTTTGGACACACCTACTAATTCAAGAGTTCTTTATTTTTACTATTTTCTACATTGTAGAATAATAGAAGACATTACAACTATGAAATAACACATGGAATCATGTAGTAACCCATAAAGTGTTAACAGGTGTGCCTTGTTTAAAGTTAATTTCTTTATGCGTTTGAGCCAATCAGTTGTGTTGGGACAAGGTAGAGCTGGTATACAGAAGATTGTCTTTTACCAAAAAGGGCTGAGTCCATATTATGGCAAGAACAGCTCAAATAAGCAAAGAGAAACGACAGTCAAATCATATACAAATTTATTGGTCACATTGTAACGCTTTTGACTTGAGGTTATCATTTATAGGGGTGCCAGGTAGGTTGTGCCTACCAGAGAAAATATTGGTTTCTCCTTTTAGTTTGGGAGAGAATGAGTCCCATCTGGTCCGTCAAGTCTACACCAATACAAAGGACTCATGTAAAAGTCAGGATGAAAATCACTTTTCATAAACCCTTAAAACATTGGAAAGAACTTACAAAACAACTGTATTCTTTTGCGTGGTTGCATTACTAACAAATGATCACACACACACACAAACACATATAACAATATACAATAATGAGCTTTAACCAGCTCTAGTTCCTCCAGAAATGTCCTGTACCTCGGGCCTAAAAAGAGTCCAGCCCGGTAAACAAGTTCAGGGAACTCAAGTGACCTTAGTCACGCAATGTTTGTCCATTCATACAGTGTAGCGTAAACCCAGTGTCAATCATACAACCAAAAGAACACATATTTTACCACACAACTATAAAGCGTATCACACCTTAATAAGTCCTCAACTACAACTAACTACATAAATCATCACGGTATACATCACACCAAAACAAATGAAATACCGTATACATAAGGTTGTAGTCAGTCGGTCAGTCAGACAATCCAATCCGCCGACAGATCTCCAGCGGAGAAAGGCCACGAAGAACAACGGAGAGGTGTAGTCCACGGATGCAAAGAATGGATCTGATCCTGGGTAGATTTGCTATTAGGCTACACAAAGCACACTTTTAAAGCAACACAACAAACGGAAGAGAGAAGCTTCAGAACTGAGGGTTGAACACATCCTCATTCACGTTTCCATCACAACCCCACTTTTGCGCAGCTGATGCTGACTATTTAATTGGGAATTAAAGGGGAAGCGCCCTATTGGAAGGAGAAGCATTATTTAATTAAGAATTAAAGGGAAGCGCCCTATTGGAAGGAGAAGCATTATTTAATTAAGAATTAAAGGGAAGCGCCCTATTGGAAGGAGAAGCACTGAGACGGTTCAGGAAAATTCAGGGCCGTCACAACATGCACATGGTTAGCAGATGTTAACCCGAGTGTAGCGAAATGCCATCATTACCTTAAGACATGAAGGTCAGTCGATACGGAAAATTTCAAGAACTTTCAATGTTTCTTCAAGTGCAGTCGCAAAAACAATCAAGCGCTATGATGAAACTGGCTCTCATGAGGACCGCCACAGGAAAGGAAGACCCAGAGTTACCTCTACTGCGGAGTACAAGTTCATTAGAGTTACCAGCCTCAGACATAGCAGCCCAGATACTTGAACTCTTTGGAGCATTTAACAGACATCGCAACATCAACAGTTCAGAGTAGACTGTGTGAATCAGGCCTTCATGGTCGAATTGCTGCAAAGAAATCACTACTAAAGAACACCATTAAGAAGAAGAGACTTGCTTGGGCCAAGAAACACGAACAATGGACATTAGACAGGTGAGATCTTTGGTTCCAACCACCGTTTCTTTGTGAGACGCAGAGTAGATGAATGGATGAATTCTGCATGTGTGGTTCCCATCGTGAAACATGGAAGTGGTATGATGGTGCTTTGCTGGTGACACTGTCAGTGATTCATTTAGAATTAAAGGCACACTTCACCAGCATAGCTACCACAGCATTCTGCAGCAATACGCCATCCCATCTGGTTTGCACTTAGATGCACTTAGATGTGTCACGGAGGCTCTCCGCACTGCTAAAGCTAACTCTCTCTCCTCTGCGCTCATCCTTCTAGACCTATCTGCTGCCTTTGATACCGTGAACCATCAGATCCTCCTCTCCACCCTCTCCGAGCTGGGCATCTCCGGCGCGGCCCACGCTTGGATTGCGTCCTACCTGACAGGTTGCTCCTACCAGGTGGCGTGGCGAGAATCTGTCTCCGCACCACGTGCTCTCACCACTGGTGTCCCCCAGGGCTCTGTTCTAGGCCCTCTCCTATTCTCACTATACACCAAGTCACTTGGCTCGGTCATATCCTCACATGGTCTCTCCTATCATTGCTACGCAGACGACACACAATTAATCTTCTCCTTTCCCCCTTCTGATAACCAGGTGGCGAATCGCATCTCTGCATGTCTGGCAGACATATCAGTGTGGATGACGGCTCACCACCTCAAGCTGAACCTCGGCAAGACGGAGCTGCTCCTCCTCCCAGGGAAGGACTGCCCGTTCCATGATCTCGCCATCACGGTTGACAACTCCCTTGTGTCCTCCTCCCAGAGTGCTAAGAACCTTGGCGTGACCCTGGACAACACCCTGTCGTTCTCCACTAACATCAAGGCGGTGACCCGATCCTGTAGGTTCATGCTCTACAACATTCGCAGAGTACGACCCTGCCTCACACAGGAAGCGGCGCAGGTCCTAGTCCAGGCACTTGTCATCTCCCGTCTGGATTACTGCAACTCGCTGTTGGCTGGGCTCCCTGCCTGTGCCATTAAACCCTTACAACTCATCCAGAACGCCGCAGCCCGTCTGGTGTTCAACCTTCCCAAGTTCTCTCACGTCACCCCGCTCCTCCGCTCTCTCCACTGGCTTCCAGTTGAAGCTCGCATCCGCTACAAGTCCATGGTGCTTGCCTACGGAGCTGTGAGGGGAACGGCACCTCCGTACCTTCAGGCTCTGATCAGGCCCTACACCCAAACAAGGGCACTGCGTTCATCCACCTCTGGCCTGCTGGCCCCCCTACCTCTGCGGAAGCACAGTTCCCGCTCAGCCCAGTCAAAACTGTTCGCTGCTCTGGCACCCCAATGGTGGAACAAGCTCCCTCACGACGCCAGGACAGCGGAGTCAATCACCACCTTCCGGAGACACCTGAAACCCCACCTCTTTAAGGAATACCTGGGATAGGATAAAGTAATCCTTCTACCCCCCCCCCCCCCCCCCAAAAAAGATTTTGATGCACTATTGTAAAGTGGTTTTTCCACTGGATATCTTAAGGTGAATGCACCAATTTGTAAGTCGCTCTGGATAAGAGCGTCTGCTAAATGACTTAAATGTAAATGTAATGTAAATGTCGATGGACTATCATTTGTTATTCAACAGGACAATGACCCAAAACACACCTCCACGCTGTGTAAGGGCTATTTGACCAAGAAGGAGAGTGCTGCATCAGATGACCTGGCCTCCACAATCACGTGACCTCAACTAAACTGTGATGGTTTGGGATAAGCTGGACCAAAGAGTGAAGGAAAAGCAGCCAACAAGGGCTCAGCATATGTGGGAAGTCCTTCAAGACTGTTGAAAAAGCATTCCTTATATAGTTGGTTGAGAGAATGCCAAGAGTGGCCAAAGCTGTCATCAAGGCAAAGGGTGGCTACTTTGAAGAAACTCATAAAATATATTTTGATTTGTTTAACACTTTTTTGGTTACTAAATTATTCCATGTGTAACTTCATAGTTTTGATGTCTTCACTATTATTCTACAATGTAGAAAATAGTCAAAATAAAGAAAAACCCTTGAATGAACAGGTGTCTAAACTTTTGACTGGTAATGTACATATGTCAATTGAAATTGTCCCGACAACTCTATTCTGTGAGAATAAGCGCCTTGAAAAGCAACACCACACCTCTGATGTAACCAACCAGTCTGAGATCCACAGAAGCACTCACTACAGTACTTATTCTCTCCCTCCTCTCATCTACTGCTGATGCAACGTAGTGAGACACCACCAGGCCTCCAATTTCCCCACGGCAGGCTGTTGTGCCCTTGAGCTGAATATAATAATTCAATTCCCTTCTCCCGGCTGCCAATCGTCACACACCGAAGCACCGCTCACTCACATGGCGCTCTGATATCTTAATTATTATTAGCCAATGCCCATCACGTTTTCAGGTCCTTCTCACAAGCATCTCAGCGCCAAAGTAGGCTACAAATGAAGACAGACACATCGGGGATGCAACAGCAATGCATTCTTATCGAATTCCGAGGCGCATATTGAAGATGTTAGAAGAACTGTCCACATTTACTTTTTGTCAGCCAATAAGATGAGCAGACCTAACGAATAGCATAAGCACTAGCCTGTCTATCTACGCTCCCTGTTAGTAAAAAAAGTTCACCTATTCTATTGGCCAGCTTGTCCTTCTGTGCGAGAAATAAATATTCCAAAAATACTCTGGGACAATTGTGGGATGCGAAAGATCCCAAATTAATACAACCACTGTACATCAAAAAACATTTTAAAGTAAATGAGACTGACGCAACAGATGAGAATGTTGAGCTTAAAATTTGATAAACTAAAAGGCTATTTCTCCACATTATAAGCGCAGCAATGCGCACACGGCAGTAGGATATAACCAAAATGCAATGTGGGAAAACACCTTTCTTAAATGTGCACCGAAAACACGAGCGGTTTCATCTGACAGAGATGAAAATATCCTCCCAAGCATGGGTTGTTAATATGACTAGGTCTTTAGCTGCTGGACAAAAAAAAAGTTGAGAACATGAGGGAAATACTGGTTTCAATGGCATGAGGAAATAATACATTTTATTAACATACCTATGGATCGGAACACACTAAGACATGCCTCATAAAATGACAAAACATTTCCAGGTTTTAAACAATTACGTTTATGGTTAAATAGTTTCAACATTTGGACTGCATCCGCTTTTGCAAGGTGGGGGATTTTGCATTGTGCAACAGGCACTGGTCTCTCTCCTATCTGAGCAAACAGTGCCTCAAGTATGTTAACAGAATCAAGCCTTCAGATATTAATAATGATCCTACATTATATTTGTCAAACATGACATTTAGTTTAAACCTTTAGCATATATATATATATATATATATATATATATATATATATATATATATATATATATATATATATATATATATATATATATATATATATATATATATATATATATATATATATATACATACATATACATATACACATATACGTATATATATATATATATACATATACATATACATATACGTATATACGTATATATATATATATACGTATATATATATATATATATATACGTATATATATATATATATATATATATATATATATATATATATATATATATATATATATATATATATATATATATATATATATACGTATATATATATATATATATATATATATACATATATACGTATATATATATATATATATATACATATATATATATATATATATATATATATATATATATATATATATACATATACACACACATACACATATATACACATACACACAGTGCATTCGGAAAGTATTCAGAGCCCCTGACTTTTTCCACATTTTGTTATGTTATAGCCTTATTCTAAAATGTATTTAAAAAATAATCTACACACACAACAGCCCATAATGACAAATCAAAAACAGGTTTGTAGGAATGTTTGCAAATGTATGAAAAAACTAAAACAGAAATAGTTACATAACTATTCAGACCCTTTGCTATGAAACTCGAAATTGAGCTTAGGTGCATCCTGTTTCCATTGCTCATCCATGAGATGTGTATACAACTTCATTGGAGTCCACTTGTGGTAAATTCAATTTGATTGGACATGATTTGGAAAGCGCATGTCAGAGCAAAAACCAAGACATGAGGTCAAAGAAATTGTCCGTAGAGCTCCAAGACAGGATTGTGTCAAGGCACAGATCTGGGGAAGGGTAGCAAAACATTACTGCAGCATTGAAGGTCCCCAAGAACACAGTGGCCTCCATCATTCTTAAATGGAAGAAGTTTGGAACCACCAAGACTCTTCCAAGAGCTGGCCACCCGGCCAAACTGAGCAATCAGGGGAGAAGGGCCTTGGTCAAGGAGGTTACCAAGAACCTGATGGTGACTGACAGTGCTTCAGAGATCCTCTGTGGAGATGGAAAAACTTTCCAGAAGGACAACCATCTCTGCAGCACTCCACCAATCAGGCCTTTATGGTAGAGTGGCCAGACAGAAGCCACTCCTCAGTTAAAGGCACAACTGCCCGCTTGGAGTTTGCCAAAAGGCACCTAAAGACTCTCAGACCATGAGAAACAAGATTGAGCTCTTTGGCCTGAATGCCAAACGTCACGTCTGGAGGAAACCTGACACCATCCCTACGGTGAAGCATGGTGCCAGCATCATGCTGTGGAGATGTTTTTCAGCGGCAGGGACTGGGAGACTAGTCAGGATCGAGGCAAAGATAAACGGAGCAAAGTTCAGAGATCCTTGATGAAAACCTGCTCCAGAGTGCTCGTGACCTCAGACTGGGGTGAAGGTTCACATTCCAACAACCCTAAGCACACAGCCAAAACAACGCAGGAGTGGCTTCGGGATAAGTCTCAATGTCCTTGAGTGGCCCAACCAGAGCCCAGACTTTTACATCTCTGGAGAGACCTGAAAATAGCGCAGCAGCGACGCTCCCCATCCAACCTGAGAGCTTGAGAGGCTCAGCAGAGAAGAATGGGAGAAACTGCCCAAATACAGGTGTACCAAGCTTGTAGCGTCATACCCAAGAAGACTCAAGGCTGTAATCGCTGCCAAAGGTACTTCAACAAAATGTCGTGGAAATACTACCCAGGGACACTCAGTCAACAGTAAATTAATCATTGTTTATTATCAGCACTCTGGAGAGGTTCCAACAAACTCAATGCACCAGTGAATGTCTGGCAGGAGCTCTCGCGGGGCAGTTCTCTTACATACTGCAGACAAGTCATATTTGCATGATTAAGCTTATTCATCATTGAGAATGAATTAACATTTGCTTCCTTCATGTGACCGGCCAATACTGGTTCATGCATGTGGCAGACCAATACCTCACGAGGCTTCTTCTCGCCAAGGTGAGACCTTGAAACTGAGATATTGTTCTCAAAACAAGGGTCTGGGCATACTGCCAAATTGCAGATACTAAAGTGAGGCGTTCAGTCAGTCACTTACATGAACACAGAAATTGGTTTACAGAAAAGCACAAACATAAAAATTATATTCTAGATCATTAATGACAGAAGTCTTATTTAAATATTAAATGTTATTATCATTCGCCTACTGAGTAACAGAATAAACATGCAAACTCAAATAAAGTATTTTTATAAACCCATGCTTTGTATTAATCTCACACCTTTTAATGTGCCAGTACAGGCTCTATGAAAATGGTACCTCCTCCTCGTTGTCCACAAAAGGACACAGGGACTGGACAACTTGACCTACAGCTACCCAAGCCTTGTCATCCTTGGCTGGCAAGATGTACACAAATCCTGTGTGGTCGTTTCTCCTCAAGAACTGCATTTCAACAGCATCAGAGTCAGTCTTTATCTGTTACCAGGCCCACAAACTGCCTGTATATACACCGAGTCTACCAAACATTAGGAAGGTTGTCCTATTTCCTCAGCCCGGTCGTGACTTTTTCATGTGTAAAGTAATTCATCCGCATGAAATGGTTGGATGGAAACCTTGTTTGTGCATTCATTTCTCCAAAATATAGACTCCTTGCATTCATTTGACACCCATTTTGATACGCTCCTATGAACTTCACATTGGTGCTCATGGGTGATATTACATAGAAATGACAGGAAAGCACTAAGTGACACAAAGGCAATACCTCCCATGCAGATACAGAGCAGAACCACCTGAAAGAAAAATGTATTCACGGTTCTTTTGAATGGTGGACTCCTCAATAACAACGCTCAGTTTGCTGAATGCTGCTGAAATTCCTGAAGCTATCAAAGTGTGATATCTTATACAGTTTTAAAGCTGGTAATGTTAGAGGAGTTCAGGTCATCAAGGGCTTGTTCTTTACTAGAAATCTTTATTAGCCCAGCACCTGTTTTTAAGGATGTGCATATGACCAGTTCTCATCAATGTAATGGCCGTGATCTGAAGAGATCTACTGAACAGCTCAGATTCTCGTCCAAAGAAATTACGGGTGGTAAAAGAGAAGCAGAATGCCACTAAACTCCCAGCTGTACCAATTAGAGAAGAATCAACTAAATGTCCAGACAACTCACCATTTTCCTTATTAAGTGAATTGTACAAATGCAGCGACGTAAGAGTTCAGTATTCTTTAACAGAAAATTATAAATGGTGTATAAAATCACCGCAGCATAATCTAGGCCCAAAAAGTCAACATATTATTAAATAAATAACATTGGCGAGGAATAAAGAGGGCTCAGGCAATAGAAGCTGATTATTCTGGCTTCTAGATGCCAGCACAATTCATCTTACTCAATCTTCCATTTAAAAATCTAATTTCATGTTCTGAGGGGGCAGGAGGAGAGCGCAAGCTGGGAGCGCACCAAAATAGCACCATCTGATACTTCTTTCAGAAACCTTCCATTCCAACATCTAACACATACTGGAACTCTCTAAGACTGAAAACACAAGGAGAGATGGTGGTGTCATCAAAAGCAATTGTTTGAAAGTCTCAACTTCCAGGAACTCTGCAATTGTGGCAAGTCAACCATTGGCTGGTAAGGTCAGTGATTCAGCAAGCCTAGTCATTTGAAGTCAATTGGTCAGGACACGAAGCTCTTCACCCATTATAGAGGTCATTATTAGCTACCCTTTTCTCAAAACTTTTCATTGTCAACCTCCTCTCTGCAAATACACTATTAAACATCTCTCGCTAGCCTTGAAATCTCTTCAATCTGACTGAACTGTGGGCTAGACACTAGGGCTGGCTCGTTTTTACAAGCGTGTACGTTGTCTTTTTGGTCTCGTTTCTTTCGCTAGTTCTGTGCTGTTTACAATGACTGTAGGCTGTGTGCACCTTCCCACTTACACACACACCAAGCTCCTCCCTCTGCCACTCACAACAAAGACGAGAGATCGCGTCTTCCTCTCTGACAAGTGTTTCAACTCGCTATTTGCATTTGAGCTTGGGTCCAACTGAAATCGTTCATATGGACACCGAAACGCGTCAAGACATTATTTTAGTGTAATAGAGAAGTTAACCTTTCTAACGATACACTTTTTATGTCTCAACTCCTCAAATTGTGCGGAGAGCAGACACGACTAAAACGGGAGTATCAATGAACATTGAATGTGGAAAATGCTTAGTTTGTCAAGCGCGGCATTGCAGTACCACGCACAGCTAGCAGCATTTTAGCCAAATTCTGTTAAACTAGCTGTCTAGTCTATTTTATACATGTTCAATAAGCATAAAAACACTATTACATAAAGGAATTGGCAACTCATTTTCAGTCTGAGAAATAAGGTAGGTCACTTGATTTCAACATCTGAACAAAGTGGACAGGCTAGCATGCTGTTCAAACAGTTGGAGATAGTTGAATTGTTTTGAACATACCCTTCTGTTCTAAATTGTTAGTTAGAAAATAGGTTTGCTAAAATTGAAAAATAAGATTAGCTGGCTACTCACTAGCATGTAGGCTTCTGCGAGTTTATGAGACCTGTGTTCATTTTCTATAACGACTGCTACAAATAGTTAATCATTATTAGTGAATGTGCATTATGCATGCATTCTGGTATTTTTTTTTTACAAAACAAAAATTCTGACTTGAAAGCCAGATCATTGATAATTGCAAAAAAGCAGGTTTAAATGTTTTTGATAAATGAAATTAGTGGGTCTTAAAGTTGTCGGAGGCTTATATTTTGCCTAGGTATAATTTCACAAGCCCTGAATTCATTACATTATTTCTGGCTGGCTGAAATGCAGATTTGATCTTTAAAATTGTACAACAACGCTTATTTAGAGAAAATATACTGTATATCGTGAATCGCACATAAGTTTGAAGAAGAAAATTGACATATGATTTTTAGGCCATATCGCCCAGCCCTTCTAGACAACGTGACGAAACAAACAAAAAAGAAAAATTCTAAATGATGTTCACAACAGATTTAATGTTCAGCACCATAAACCAAAACACACATATTGCAGTCTAATACCCCTCCACCACTCTAAAGACTTACTGCAGACTATTATATCATATTATTCACTTAGCCGCACCATTACCTAGCATCAACCATGTGATCTGGGACTAAATATAAACACACAGATTTTCCACAAGCTATTTCTGTTCCATCTGAGATTAAACTATAACATTCTTATCTGTTTACCAGAAAAGCACAATTCTCTCCACAGGCCCTCCTCTCCGATTGTTAACAAAGCGTTAGCAGTGGGCCCACCTACGGTAGCAACATGAAAAATCAACAACCTCCAAATACACACGCTGTGCTTGATTATGGAGTCATTCAAGGTTCCAATCCAGCAGGAGCAGCAGCTAGGCCTAGAGTGCATTCGGAAAGTATTCAGAGCCCTTTAGTTTTTTTCAGATTTTGTTACGTTACAGCCTTATTCTAAAATGGATTAAATAGTTTTCCACATCAATCTACACACAATACCCCATAATGAAAAAACGAAAACCGTTTTTTAGAAATTGTTACAAAACAAATTACAAATAAATGAAATATCTTAAGTATTCAGACCCTTTTCTATGAGCCTCGAAATTGTGCTCGGATGCATCCTCTTTCCAATGATCATGCTTGAGATGTTTCTACAACTTGATTGGAGGCCACCTGTGGCAAATTCAACTGATTGGACTTGATTTGGAAAGGCACACACCTGTCTATATAAAAGGTCCCGCAGTTGACAGTGCATCTCAGAGCAAAAACCAAGCCATGAGGTTGAAGGAATTGTCCGTAGATCTCTGAGACAGGATTGTGTCGAGGCACAGATCTGGGGAAAGGTAACAAAACATTTCTGCAGCATTGAAAGTCCCCTTCAATTAAGTTGTAGAAACATCTCAAGGATGATCAATGGAAACAGAATGATCCTGAGCTCAATTTCGAGTCTCCTAGCAAAGGGACTGAACACTTACAGAAATAACGTATTTCAGATTTTTTATTTGTAATAAAACATTTCATTTAATCAGTTTTAGAATAAGGCTTTAATGTAACAAAATGTGGAAAAAGTTAAGGAGGCTGAATACTTTCCGAAGGCACTGTATATAAACTCAGCCCAAAAAAATAACACACACTCTCACTGTCAACTGTGTTTATTTTCAGCAAACTTAACATGTGTAAATATTTGTATGTACATAAGATTCAACAACTGAGACAAACTGAATAAGTTCCACAGACATGTGACTAATATAAATTGAATAATGTGTCCCTGAACAAAGAGGGGGGAGGGGGGGGGGTCAAAACCAAAAGTAACAGTCAGTATCTGGTGTGGCCACCAGCTGCGGCCACCAGCTGCATTAAGTACTGCAGTGCATCTCCTCCTCATGGACTACACCAGATTTGCCAGTTCTTGCTGTGAGATGTTACCCCACTCTTCCACCAAGGCACCTAGCCCTCACCCTTCGATCCAACAGCTCCCAGACGTGCTAAATGGGATAGAGATCCGGGC
Source organism: Salmo trutta (assembly GCF_901001165.1). NCBI lineage: Eukaryota > Metazoa > Chordata > Actinopteri > Salmoniformes > Salmonidae > Salmo > Salmo trutta. Next base: position 25,134,725 of record NC_042974.1, read on the forward strand.
TCTTCGCTGGCCATGGCATAACACCGACATTCCGGTCTTGCAGGAAAACACGCACAGAACGAGCAGTATGGCTGATGGCATTGTCAGGCTGGAGGGTCACAGAATGAGCCTGCAGGAAGGGTACCACATGAGGGAGGAGGATGTCTTCCTTGTAACGAACAGCGTTGAGATTGCCTGCAATGACAACAAACTCAGTCCGATGATGCTGTGACACACCGCCCCAGACCATGACGGACCCTCCACCTCCAAACCGATCCAGAGTACAGGCCTCGGTGTAACGCTCATTGCTTTGACGATAAACGCGAATCCGACCATCCCACCTGGTGAGACAAAACCGTGACTGGTCAGTGAAGAGCACTTTTTGCTAGTCCTGTCTAGTCCAGCGACGGTGGGTTTGTGCCCATAGGCAACGTTGTTGCCGGTGATGTCTGGTGAGGACCTGCCTTACAACAGGCTTACAAGCCCTCAGTCCAGCCTCCCTCAGCCTATTGAGGACAGTCTGAGCACTGATGGAGGGATTGTGCATTACTGGTGTAACTCGGGCAGATGTTGTTGCCATCCTGTACCTGTCCTGCAGGTGTGATGTTCGGATGTACCGATCCTGTGCAGGTGTTGTTACATGTGGTCCGCCACAGCGAGGATGATCAGCTGTCCATCCTGTCTCCCTGTAGCGCCGTCATAGGCGTCTCACAGTACAGACATTGCAATTTATTGCCCTGGCCACATCTGCAGTCCTCACGCCTCCATGCAGCATGCCTAAGGCATGTTCACGCAGATGAGCAGGGTCCTTCTGGGATCTTTCTTTTGGTGTTTTTCAGAGTCAGTAGAAAGGCCTCTTTAGTGTCCTAAGTTTACATAACTGTGACCTTAATTGCCTACCGTCTGTAAGCTGTCAGTGTCTTAACGACCGTTCCACAGGTGCATGTTCATTTAATTGTTTATGGTTCATTGAACAAGCATGGGAAACAGAGTTTAAAACTTCTTATGGATCAAATCCCGTTAGCGGGATCGATTTGACAACATCCGGTGAAATTGCAGTGCGCGAAATTCAAAAAGAATTATTAGAAATATCATACATTCACAAGTGCAATAAACCAAATTAAAGCTTAAACCCTTTACAATGAAGATCTGTGAAGTTATTTGGATTTTTACGAATTATCTTTGAAAGACAGGGTCCTGAAAAAGGGACTTCTTTTTATGCTGAGTTTATGCATGCATGCATGTACATGCATACATACACTACCGGTCAAAAGTTTTAGAACACCGACTTATTCAAGGGTTTTTCTTTATTTTCTACATTGTAGAAAAATAGTCAAGACATCAAAACTATGAAATAACACAAATGGGGTGGGATGCACCAATATGGATTAACTTCTAAACCTTTTAACCCAATTTATCTATTTTTCTTGTTGCACCAAATTTTAAACCTAGTTTTAAATGAATCCTAGTGAAATTAAATCCTTCCTCTAATCTAAGTTTAGTTTTCACTTTAAACCTAGATTAAATTTAAGCCTGTAGATAAAAAAATTAAAAAAATATAAATGTAGATTGGAGATACATTCTAAACGGAGGTGGTTTAACTGATAATATTTACTGTGGAGAGACCAAAACTAATTCCTCAGAGAATAATTAGACAAGTTGAATCATGTTGAGTTTTCTGATAATTAACTAAATTATCAGTAGGCTATTTACGTGCCCATTTTGTACAACAATTGAATTGGTGCTTATGATATACCCAGCCTTGGTACGAATGATGTTAAGCAACATGCTGTAAAGGGCCTGATAATGATAACATTGTAGTGAAGTAACATGAGCGTTAGTTTTAACGTGCATTATAGGCATTGCTATTTACCAGTTATTTATGCTTACTAAATAATGGTGGGTCAAGTTGTCTGTCGTCATCATCGTCGTCATAGGAGTTACAGAGAGGGGCAAACTGCTGGGAAATCTCGCATCTATTCTGGGTGATAGGATCAATTCCCTTGGACAGAGGTCCCCCTCCGGCTCCGGTCAGAAATAGCCCACGCTTCTCCTCTGCCGCATCAATTTTGGATTTTGCTTGTAATTGTTTTCCAGCACTGTTTCATCCGATTTGGGTCCCTCTTCTCTTTAAATCTGTGTTGATCCATTACATTTGTTGCATGAAATGGCCCAGGTGTCGGTCTTCTTTTTGACAGTCGTGTTGTCTGTCTTTTTAATCCTCCAGTACATTACAAAATATCTCCATCAGCCCCGACAAGAGTTTTTTTTCCACAAGCTGAGAAATCTGAACTGCTTTGACGTGCCATGATCAGGTGGTTAGCGGACAAATAATGGCTAAACAACGTTAAGTAATGACAATAATAAATAACATTGTATGCTAGCTAGCTTGGTTTATAAACTAGCTAGCTACAGTAGCTAACGTTAGCTAAATAATTAGTTCTGTCTAGTACTGGCAAATAACAGATTTTATTTCAAAATCAGCCAACCCATGACAACCTTTCACAATGGAGTTGCAGTAGTTCTAATTGTTATTATCTTATCAACGAACAGAAATGTGTGGCCTCATTTGTCAAGTAGGCTAGTTACTTGGTTTCAACTCATGAAATACCTCATATTGGTGTACCAGGTCACCAATCATAGTTTAAAACCGATCATTTTAAATCTGGATCAATGGATCTATGATTAAGTGGTGCAACACATCTGATGAATTATAAACCTAGATTAGCTCAAATCCTATATTATTTCACCCATGAAATCATATATTAACCAACAAAAAAAAGTGTTAAATAAATAAAGAATTTGAGATTCTTTAAATAGACGCCCTTTGCCTTGATGACAGCTTTGCACACTATTGGCATTCTCTCAACCAGCTTCATGAGGTAGCCACCTGGAATGCATTTCAATTAACAGGTGTGCCTTCTTAAAAGTTAATTTGTGGAATTTATTTTCTTCTTAATGCGTTTGGGCCAATCAGCTGTGTTGTGACAGGGTATGTGTGGTATACAGAAGATCGCCCTATTTGGTAAAAGACCAAGTACATATTATAGCAAGAACAGCTCAAATAAGCAAAGAGAAATGACAGTCCATCATTACCTTAAGATATGAAGGTTAGTCAATATGGAACATTTCAAGAAATTTGAAAGTTTCTTCAAGTGCAGTCGCAAAACCCATCAAGCGCTATGATGAAACTGGCACTCATGAGGACTGCTACAGGAATGGAAGACCCAGTTACCTCTGCTGCAGAGGATAAGTTCATTAGAGTTACCTGCCTCCTAAATTGCAGCCCAAATAAATGCTTCACAGAGTTCAAGTAACAGACATCTCAACATCAACTGTTCAGAGGGCACTGCATGAATCAGGCCTTCATGGTCCATTGCTCTAAAGAAACCACTACTAAAAGTACACCAATAAGAAGACACTTGCTTGGGCCAAGAAACACGAGCAATGGACATTAGACCGGTGGAAATTTGTCCTTTGGTCTCGAGTCTAAATTGGAGATTTTTGGTTCCAACCGCCACGTCTTCGCGAGACACGGTGTGGTTGAACAGATAATCTCCGGATGTGTATTTCCCACCGTAAAGCATGGAGGAGGTGATGTTATGGTGTGGTGGTGCTTTGCTGGTAACACTGTCGGTGGTTTATTTGTTTTGTGGGACTATCATTTGTTTTTCAGCTGGACAATGACCCAACACACCTCCAGGCTGTGTAAGAGCTATTTGACCAAGAAGGAGAGTGATGGATTGCAGCATCAGATGACCTGGCCTCCACAATCCCGACCTGAGTTGGAACGCAGAGCGAAGGAAAAACAGCCATCAAGTGCTTATCATGTGGGAACTCCTTCAAGACTGTTGGAAAAGCCTTCCAGGTGAAGCTGGTTGAGAGAATGCTAAGAGTGTGCAAAGCTTTCATCAAGGCAAAGGGTGGCTACTTTGAAGAATCTAAAATATAATTGGATTTGTTTAACACTTTTTTGGGCAACCATTCTCTTGCTCATTGTGGACTGACCGGCACCGGACGTCCGCGGACATTGAAATTTGGTCAGTCCGCAGACGCACAGAACACAGATGTCTGGACCGGCCTTAATTTGGCCGGATCATCTGAACCAATCATACACGTATATGTTTCACAAGTTTGGACAGTACAGTAGAGCACAGTAAAGAAAATGTATGATAGTTCAGATCAGTACATTGCAGTACAGTAGATCACAGTAAAGAACAGTAGCATATAGCACGCTAGAGTAGAGTTCAGTACAGTACACAAGGCATACTAGAGTTGAGTACACTATAAATGGGGGGGTTGATACAGTTAGAAATCGGGGTATTATCTTGACAATATCATATTGTTTTGACAATAATCGCAATATTATGCATTAGTTGGCCTTCACCTAAACCAAAATTCCAGTATTTTCCCTTCAAGATTGTTATTTTAAAATTAGGTAGGCAATTTGTTTTCAGCGCTTTTATTTCCATGACTGATCAAAATGAATTTTCTCATGGCTCTCTTGCTCCTCTGCAGCAGACATATGGTGAGCAATATGTTTCGACCATCGAATCACAATACATATAGAAATGTGAGAATCGCAATACAGATCGTATCGGTACCTAAGTATTGTGATAATATCATATTGTGAGGTCCCTGACAATTCCCAGCCCTATACTAAACTTTACTGTACTCTTTTATGTCCAAACTTGTGAAACAGACAGCTATGATTGGTTGAGATTTGGTCCGGTACAACCAAATTTGGTCTTGTTTGGTGGTGGAGCTCGTTAAAATAATAGCCAGTGTGTAGAATAATTATCCAAATATGCGAAGGAGGATATAACATATTTCTACCTTTTGTACCTATTTAGAATATATTACCATGAAGAGAATGACATTCATATCCATAATTTTGCATTTCTGTGTAGTACAGATCAGGGACCGATGATGAAATTCTGTTAGAGGGTAAATCCACTTCACTTACAATAACCAAAATAAAAAATGTTCAAACTCAAGGTGTCACATCATAGCTGACATCCCATTCTTTCAGCAGACATATTTAATCCTGATCCGGAGCAGATATTTAACATAAATTGAGAGATATTTTACGAAAATTCTGATACCAAACTTCGCACCTGCAAAGTTCCTCAAACAAATGTGTCTTCGTAAAAAAAAAAAAAAAAATCTGTGTAAATTGTTTAAAGTAGTCCTTGTGCATAGAGTTGTATGGTTTGTTAAACTTTGAAATCAATGGTTGTTGCTGAGTCTCACCGCAATTCCGTTACTGTGGAATTGCCCATATAGTTATTTAAAAAAGTATACACTAACCCTACAATAGGCCTAGTTATAACAAACATGTAGCCAATGAAATGTTTTGCGGTTTTTTTGGGGGGGGGCGGGCGGGCGGCTTCAACAACGTCTACACCAGGCCTGGGCAATTAATTTCCATGGAGGGCCACATTAGAATATATTCTAGCCATCGTGGGCCAGAATCATATTACAGGATTCTACATCATGTGTATGACTGTGTTGGCAGATATATCTACTGTAAATCACGTCCAGATATGCTACTTATTTAACTTTTTTAACATGCACAGAAATAAAAACACATCCATGTTCTCCTTGTGATTGGTATTTTCATTATTAAACATGCAATGAACTACATGGAGGGAAAAGTACACTGCATTCAGCACAAGAAAGAGAGCTCAACATTACATTTAAACTACTCAATCAGTGTGAGGATTGAAGCCTCTGATGGGCATTGACTAGAGTAGTGAAGTCAGATATAGTTTCTGACGTCGCTATGCGTAGGACTGCTGAGAGGTGAGTCAGTAAGAGATTATCTGTGCCTTGACTTGTTATATTTCATCACTGAAAATGTCTGTTCACATACATAGGTTGACCCAAACAGTACAAACATCGGAGCGACTCCTAATCTTTGTTTTGTTCATCAAGAGATGCATGAAACCTTGTCAGTGACATTGTTTTGAATAGTTCTCCAATCACTGCATCAGACTGAAGATGGATAAGCTCAAGTTGCAGGTCAGTGGGAGCATTATCCACATTGAAGAGGAAAGGAGAGGAAACCAACACCATGTCATTTTCCAACACTTTGAAAATCCTCAAAATGAACAGAAAACTCACCGTTCAAAGCACACAGAAGCGATGTATACGTCTCCCACTGGTCATCTGATAGGGAACAGACTAGTAGTGTCAGAAGGTGGGTGAGATTGTTGGCTTCTACTTGGCGGGTCAGGAGGAGTAATTTTCCCTTGAAGGCTTTGACAAGGCTGTACATCTGATGTGCAAAAAGGCCCTTCCCTTGCAGTTTGGAATTCAGTTCATTCATGAGGCCATGATGTCCACGGTGAAGGCAAGATCAGCCAACCATTCATTATGTTGAGGGGAATCCACATATATATCTTTAATTTGTAAAAACTCACCAATCTCCGACTTCAGGTCACACACCCTTTTAAGCACCTTTCCCATACTCAGCCATCTCACGTTTGTGTGGTAGGGGAGATCAACATGATCCAACTCTGTCTCTTCCAAAAGTGAGACAAACTGCCTGTGGTTTAAAGATTTTGCTCTTATGAAGTTCACCACTTTAGTGACTGTATCCACAACATGGCTCATTTTCAGAACACGTTTACAGAGCACCTCTTGATGAATAATGCAATGCAGGAAAACATTCCTATCTATGTTCAGCTCAGCTACTTGATCTTGTATCCTTTGCAAAAGGCCAACGTTTTTTTCCAGTCAAGTTTGGGCACCCATCAGTGGTCACACTGGATAAACTTTTGAAAACTCAGTCCCAGCTTTGCCACACGCTTATTAACCTCCTCCAATAAATCTTTCCCTGTGGTTGTGGTCTTCATTGACTGCATTGAAGCAAGCTCCTCTGTAATTTCAAAGTCTAGGGTTTTGCCTCGTAAGAATATCAACAACTGCGCCGCATCACGTGCATCACTGCTCTCATCTAGGGCCAAGGAGAAATCCTTTACCTTGTCTTTCACCTGTTGTTCCATATTCTCTGCGATGAACAATGGCACGGCGTGTTGAGGACGTCTTGACAGGGAAACATTTTCAAACAGCTCTTTCTTGTCGGGGCAAAGTATTGCTGCAGAGTCAATTAAGTATTCTTTAATTAGTTAGCGAATGGTTTATGTTTAGCAATTTTATTGGACATTACATAGCTAGCTCTTGCAATTCCATGATTTGCTGAACGCAGTTTTGTGAAAAGTCCTTGCTGCTTTTGCAACTGAGAAAGCAGCTCTTTTGAAGCACTTGCCCTCTGCTCAGAAGACATATTCCTATATTTCTCTGCATGGTTCGTCTGGAAGTGTCGGGACAAGTTGTAGTCTTTCAAGGCAGCGATGCTCTCTTTGCACACTAAGCACACAGCTTTCCCTGATACCTCAATAAAGAAATATTTCGATGTCCACTCTTGCTGGAACACCCTACATTGATTGTCTACTTTCCTTTTCTTGTGTAGACTAGGCCCGGGCCGGATTCAGCACCAAGGACAGCGATCGAAATTCCTGCGATTGACAGTTAGGTCCAACAGATGAAAGTGTAAGATACTATTGTTTTACAAAATGATCAAGGAAAAACAATAACTTGATGTCCCTGAACATACTTCCTACAGTCACTGACACCTTTCATTCAATGGGAATCGTACATAGGCCTACTGAGTCCAAACTTTTCACAGAAGCTGCATGGACAAAAATAATGTCCAATAAAAAATTTTTTTAAGAGGAATGTCTGTTGACAGTTTTGCTGATTTCCCTATTTTAATAAAACAATACCAATTAGCCTACTGTGTGCCTCCACTGGTAAAAATCGATGCCATAACCAATTACGTTACTGCTAAGACAAGCTTTTGGTGTGTCTTAAATATCACCAGTAGCGCTGCTTGAAATTGGCACACATTAAGGGCACACCTCAAATATTTCCACCCCTCAGCGCAAGCGAGCTGATATAAGGCAGGTAAATGACCAATCCTGGCACCAGGGTTGGAAAATAGCAGAGCGCGCGTTTGACTAGTACCGCCTTAACATCAGCTGATCCCCTAATGTTAGATTCTGCCAAATAGGTCACAAAACACCAGAACTTGTGATCTCAACACAAAGCCTGTATTTGTTTCATGTGTGTAATTAAAAAAACATCACGAACAACTTACAGTCAAAGACTCCATCCAAATGCCCAAATTCAACATCTGGAGTCTGGAAAAACATTTAATGTTTCAATGTCACTGCACGCCCACTAAAAACATGCCCAGTGTTTACTAGTTGAATGTGCATTATGGCTCACATTAAAAGTCTGTTCTAAAAACAATAACCTAGTATCCATAAGACACCCATAACTCAGCAGTCATGACAGGCAGTCTAATAACAGCCAGAGTGAAAAAACCCTTAGAGGCTCTTGAAATGTTGACACAACACTGAAAGTGATACAACTTGTTTGGAGTTGTAGCGTTCATATAAAAAGGTCAGTATTAACACGGAATTATGAATAAAAACACAGCTCTTATTCCTAACTGGGCTTACTTTGCAATTCTGTTCCAACACATCCAAATGTCATTGTACTGCTTACACTGTACTTAGGTTTAGGGTCTGTGGTACTCCATAGTCATTGCAATTTACTTAAAGGAAATACACAGTAAAAAGAACATGGTAATGTAAAGTGTTATCAAAGATTCTACTGGATGCTGAAGTTGTAGGAGCAGCCGAAGCAAAGACCATAACAACAAGTAGTCTGCCAAATATCCCTCTATGATCATCAAGTTAGCCATTCTAAGTTGAAAGGGTCATAAAAATGATGAACCAGCAGCTATTAGAAGGAAACTAGGATATAAAACAGGTTTATTTAATACAGCATGAGAAACTTCAACAAAACTCTAATTCAAATAATCTACAGTCTACTCCACAACATGTCGGTTTCACTTTGTACATATTTACTATGATTGGCCTACAGGCTATACCTGTCAAGAAAATGCATCCAAATCCTTCTCACTGGACCCATACTGAATAGCAGATACAGTGCCTTCAGAAAGTATTCATAGCCCTTGACATATTCCACATTTTGTTGTGTTACAGCCAGAATTCAAAATGGAATAAATATAAAATGAACAAAAATGTAAAAACGCAACAATGTCATATAATGAAATCAGTCAATATAAATAAATGCATTAGGCTGTAATCTATGGATTTCACATGACTGGGAATACAGATATGCATCTGTTGGCCAGATTCCTTAAAAAAATAAAGTAGGGGCATGGATCAGAAAACCAGTCAGTATCTGGTGTGACAACAATTTTACTAATGCAGCACGACACATCTCCTTCGTATAGAGTTGATCAGGCTGTTGATTGTGGCCTGTGGAATGTTGTCCCACTCCTCTTCAACGGCTGTGCGAAGTTGTTGGATATAGGCTTGAACTGGAACACGCTGTCGTACACGTTGATCCAGAGCATCCCAAACATGTTCAACGGGTGACATGTCTGGTGAGTATGCAGGCCATGGAAGAACTGGGACATTTTCAGCTTCCAAACATTTTACAGATCCTTGCGACATGGGGCCATGCGTTATGTTGAAGCAGGAGGTGATGGCGGCGCATGAATGGCACGTCAATGGGCCTCAGGATCTCGTCACAGTATCTCTGTGCATTCAAATTGTCATTGATAAAGTGCACTTACTTGTGTTCATTGTCCATAGCTTATGCCTGCCCATACCATAACCCCACCATGGGGCACCCTGTTCACAACGTTGACATCAGCAAACCACTCACCCACACGAAGCCATCTGCCTGGTACAGTTGAAACCGGGATTTATCCGTGAAGAGCACACTTATCTGGCATGCCAGTGGCCATCGAAGGTGAACATTTGCCCAGTGAAGTCTGTTACGACGCCGAACTGCAGTCAAGTCAAAAGACCCTGGTGAGAACGGCAAGCAAGCAGATGAAATTCCCCGAGACAATTTCTACACAAACTATTCGGTTCTGCAAACCCACAGTTTCATCAGCTGTCTGGGTGGCTGGTCTCAAATGATCCTGCAGGTGAAGAACCCTGATGTGGAGGTCCTGGGTTGGCGTGGTTACACGTGGCCTACGGTTGTAAGGCCGGTTGGTCGTACTGCCAAATTCTCAAAAACCATGTTGGAGGTGGCTTATGGTAGAGAAATTAACATTAAATTCTTTGGCAACAGCTCTGCTGGACATTCCTGCACACTCCCTGAAAACTTGAGACTTCTGTGGCATTGTGTTGTGTGACAAAACTGCACATTTGTGTGGCCTTTTATTGTCCCCAGCACAGGGTGCACCTGTGTAATGATCATTCTGTTTATTTAGCTTCTTGATATGCCACACCTGTCAGGTAGATGGATTAACTTGGCAAAGACAAAATGCTCACTAAAGGGATGTAAACAAATTTGTGCACAACATTTGAGAAAAATACATTTTTGCAAATTATTGAAAATGAAATATACAGAAATGTAATTTACATAAGTATTCACACCCCTGAGTCAATATGTTAGAATCTCCTTTGGCAGCAATTACAGCTGTGAATCTTTCTGGGTAAGTCCAAGAGCTTTCCACACCTGGATTGTACAATATTTGCACTTTATTTGTTTTTTAATTCTTCAAGCTCTGTCAAGTAGGTTGTTGATCATTGCTAGACAGCCATTTTCAAGTCTTTTCAAAGATTTTCAAGACGATTTAAGTCAAAACTGTAATTAAGTTAATTTCTTTACCACATTTTTTGCAAACAGGATGCATGTGTTGGAATATTTTTATTGTGGAGTAACTACAATGTTGTTGATCTATTTTCAGGTCTCTCCTATCACAGCCATTAAACTCTAACTATTTCCAAGGTCACCATTGGCCTCATGGTGAAATCCCTGAGCGGTTTCTTTATTCTCCGGCAACCGAGTTAGGAAGGATGCCTGTATCTTTGTAGTGACTGGGTGTATTGATACACCATCCAAAGTGTAATTAATAACTTCATCATGCTCAAAGGGATATTCACTGCTTTAATTATTTTTACCCATCTACCAATAGGTGCCCTTTTTGCGAGGCATTGGAAAACCTCCCTGGTCTTTGTGGTTAAACCTGTGTTTTAAAAATCACTGCTCGACTAAAGGACCTTACAGAAACATTATATATGTGGGCTACAGAGATGAGACAGTCAAAAAAAATTATGTTAGATACTATTATTGCACACTTATGTGATTTGTTATGCACATTTTTACTCCTGAACTTATTTATGTTTGCCTTAACAAAGGGGTTGAATAGTTATTGACTCAAGACATCTCAGCTTTTCATTTAATTAATTTGTGAACATTTCTAAAAACGTAATTATTTTACATTATGGACTATTGTGTGTAGGCCAGTGACACAAAATATCAATTTAATACATTTTTCATTCAGGCTGTAACAATATGGAAAAAGTAAATGGGTGTGAATACTTTCTGAAGGCAATGTATATGTTGCCCATCTGAACGCATGAGGAAAATGTATTATCTATGGACAAACAGACAACAACAAAAATACACCTCTCTCTCTATTTAAAAAAAATAGTGGACTTCTATGAGAATTTAAAGCCCCTAGGTGAAAGTCAAAACAGGCACGCTAAATCTCCGCCTCCACTCCTTAGCTATGTCACAATAATGTTTTCAAGTAGTCTAGGCCATGATGGTAGACTACTACTACCATTTTACAGCAAGCTGCAGGACAGAATGATCGATGTAACCCGAGGCAACGTCCCAACAAATCGTTGTTTCCCCAAATCACTGTTAGTGCAATGATAGAGGCTACAAACATGATCAATCTTGACGGCTATAGAGGCCCACGCTGTGGTTGTGCTCATACGTGAAGTAAGGTAGGTTACTTACGACGCTATAATAAAAGACTACCTGACATATCGAGGGCCCAGGGAACACAAATTGAAAGCGGCATTGTTGAATACATTGTAACCAACACATGAGGACAACATTCACATTAGTTACAAAGAAATAGTGTAGCAGACACCGTGTTTCAAGCTGTCGCAGGCGCAGCAACTCACATCTTCAAAGAGCGATCCAACGTTGGCTGTCACGAGCAGTATTCCCGAGCCTGCTGTCACCTTCCCCGCCATAACTCTTTCAGAATCAAAAGTCTACCGGACTTTGACTGTTTTAGAATTTAAAGTAGCACAAGTCGTTAAAGGTTTGAGGCTGATTCGGTTAAAATACTGAGGAAAATACTGCAGCCAGGTTTGTGACCGCTCTGCTCGCTCATACTAGCAAGGCTCGTGCATCTAGTTGCTTGCTGAAGGTCTGCTGATGTTTTTGCCTACTTTTTCACATTAACCGCCATCGTAAAAGTTTCTGTTTTAATCCATAGCGACTGCTGGCCTCTGGTTCATTTCAACGTGGAGTGTTTTTCCCTGGCTTTTGCAGTGAAAAAGTCTCACTCGTAAGCCGCGACTCAGTCAGGACCATTGCCTTTGATTGTTTAGAGAGGATAGGCTAGAGTCCTTCACTGTCCTGACGTCACCAAGCGAATGGAAAGATGGAGCTTTTTTAAAAGGGCAACGCACCGCTAGACACGCCGAGCAAGAGATTGCCTTTCAGAGCGCTTGCAAAAATGCCACTTGACTTCTTGTTGCTCAATAAAAACAATTCACACAAAATGGGGGGGAAATATAACTGTCCTACATAAACAATTTAATGCCGTATGTATGAAGCTTCTGTCATAACAATGTCATAACAGTGACAGGTTATTACTAACCTTCTGTAGAGACACAGAAGCTACATGATAGAAAACTGTGCTGGTCAGCTTATAAGCAAGGTGAAAGCACTATAGTCAACACCTTACCTAAAAACGGGGTTGTTATTGAAAATTGCAAGCAACTGGTGTTGCAGCTGCAGTGTGCTTGAGTCAGTGTAGGAGATATGAATGGCCTACATCATTTTTTTATTGCAGATTACACTATCTTTACTGTTCTTTTCTAAACCAGTAGTTAGTTATTGTTGACCTGATAATAGATACATTGTTTGTTTTCCAATTTACATATATGCCTAGATAGGTTTGGCATTGAATAGCGTATATAGGATACCATCATTTCTACATCTACAAACTGGGAAATTGAAACGTTTACCTCTTTAAGAGACCAGTGCCTCCTCCCATGCCATTTCATTGTATGAAGTTGGTGGGGCCCACCTGACTTTTTTTTTTCTTCCAAAGTTATCGAAGTGGTTAGAGGCCTTTTTAATCTCTAATCGTCATTCAGTTTTAAGATGGTTTCTCAATGCTCATTCAAAATGTACCTAAAAGACAACAAGTTTGTGAAGGCCTTGCAACCTTCATCTTACTAAATAGCCCATGACATAAAAGTGATTTGCTGTTACACGCCATTACCTCCCCTAATGGTCTGGAGGAACAAGTGAGGTCACAAATTGGCCTCTTCGCTCAAATAGTTCTCGGCTGGCAAGAATGTCAGATACATGAGAACATACAAGAACCAATCAGGGAGGGTCATATTTTGTGAGGAGATGACAAGATGGTGGAGGCATGATCCAAAGGGGAGGGGAGATAAGCAAACGGGGACACGGTGGAAGTTCCTTAATGTTTTGGTGTTTCCACCTTTGGGGGTTGTGGGATAGTGGGGAAGGATACATGGCTCATTGAGATTTTGTGAAGAGAGCAAGAAGATTATCACCATAAAATGTTCAGTGTCAACAGCTGTGTCTGGCAGTGTGTGTGTGTGTGTGTGTGTGTGTCAATGACTGTATATGAATGGACAAAGCCACTGATCACATGACACCATTCATTTTTATGTGAAGACTCAATAGCACATTGAAGCCAAATTAAAACTGTCCAGATGGTGTCTAATGGAGACAGAACTCGCGCAGATGGAGCTAATCCAGGAAGTGACGTTGCAGGCTAGCTCAGTGAGTGGCTGCAGTCCAAAAACGTTATTTTTACCCCCTCAGCCCTTGCGCTATCCACTTTCCCTTGAGGGAATCCCCGTCGAAACCGGATACAGTTTGATTGCCATCTTAAGTGGAAGTCCAATTCACTAACGTTGCTCCCTCGGCCCTCAATTTAGAAATCGAGGGAGTGATTGAACAACTTTGGTCACTTATGGGGTTGATATGACCCACAATTCAATGCAAACTGTAGTCACATGTCAAACTCTGGTGGGCGTGAAATGTCAAATGTAATCAACAAGGCTGCAATTTCAGCATGTCAGAAAAAAGTATGAAGCTAGCTTGCAAACATAATATTGGGCTCACTTAGAAATGTCCTTGTTTTTGAAAGAAAAATAAATAAATTGTTCAGTAAAATAACATCAAATTGATCAAAAATATAGTGTAGACTTTGTTAATGTTGTAAATGACTATTGTAGCTGTAAATGGCTGATTTTTAAAGGAATATCTACATACAGTTGAAGTTGGAAGTTTATATACACCTTAGCCAAATACATTTATACTCAGTTTTTCACAATTCCTGACATTTAATCCTAGTAAAAAGTCCTTGTCTTAGGCCAGTTAGGATCACCACTTTATTTTAAGAATGTGAAATGTCAGAATAATAGTAGAGAGAATGATTTATTTCAGTTTTTATTTCTTTCATCACATTCCCAGTGGGTCAGAAGTTTACATACACTCAATTAGTATTTGGTAGCATTGCCTTTAAATTGTTTAACTTGGGTCAAACGTAACGGGTAGCCTTCCACAAGCTTCCCACAATAAGTTGGGTGAATTTTGGCCCATTCCTCCTCACAGAGCTGGTGTAACTGAGTCAGGTTTGTAGGCCACCTTGCTTGCAGATGCTTTTTCAGTTCTGCCCACAAATGTTCTATAGGATTGAGGTCAGGGCTTTGTGACGGCCCCTCCAATACCTTGACTTTGTTGTCCTTAAGCCATTTTGCCACAACTTTGGAAGTATGCTTGGGGTCATTGTCCATTTGGAAGACCCGTTTGCGACCAAGCTTCAACTTCCTGACTGATGTCTTGAGATGTTGCTTCAATATATCCACATAATTTTCCATCCCCATGATGCCATCTATTTTGTCAAGTGCACCAGTCCCTCCTGCAGCAAAGCACCCCCACAACATGATGCTGCCACCCCCGCGCTTCACGGTTGGGATGGTCTCCTTCAGCTTGCAAGCCTCCCCCTTTTTCCTCCAAACGATGGTCATTATGGCCAAACAGTTCTATTTTTGTTTCATCAGACCAGAGGACATTCCTCCAAAAAGTACCATCTTTGTCCCCATGTGCAGTTGCAAACCGTAGTCTGGCTTTTTTATGGCAGTTTTGGAGCAGTGGCTTCTTCCTTGTTGAGCAGCCTTTCAGGTTGTGTCGATATAGGACTCGTTTTAATGTGGATATAAATACTTTTGTACCTGTTTCCTCCAGCATCTTCACAAGGTCCTTTGCTGTTGTTCTGGTTTGATTTGCACTTTTCGCACCAAGGTACGTTCATCTCTAGGAGACAGGACGCTTCTCCTTCCTGAGCGGTATGACGGCTGTGTGGTCCCATGGTGTTTATACTTGCATACTATTGTTTGTGACAGATGAACTTGGTACTTTCAGGATGAACCAGACTTGTGGAGACCTACATTTTTTTTTCTGAGGTCTTGGCTGATTACTTTTGTTTTTCCCATGATGTCAAGCAAAGAGGCATTGAGTTTGAAGGTAGGCCTTGAAATACATCCACAGGTACACCTTCAATTGACTCAAATGATGTCAATTAGCCTATCAGAAGCTTCTAAAACCATGACATAATTTTCTGGAATTTTCCAAGCTGTTTAAAGGCACAGTCAACTTAGTGTATGTAAACCTCTGACCCACTGGAATTGTGATACAGTGAATTATAAGTGAAATAATCTGTCTGTAAACAATTGTTGGAAAAAGTACTTGTGTCATGCACACAGTAGATGTCCTAACCGACTTGCCAAAACTATATTTTGTTAACAAGAAATTTGTGGAGCGGTTGAAAACAAGTTTTAATGACTCCAACCTAAGTGTATGCAAACTTCTGACTTCAACTGTAGGCTGCTGGCCTTCTAGGCAGAGTTCCTCTGTCCAGTGTCTGTGTCCTTTTGCCCATCTTAATCATTTATTTTTATTGGCCAGTCTGAGATATGTTTTTTTCTTTGCAACTCTGCCTAGAAGTCCACCATCCCAGAGTCGCCTCTTCACTGTTGACGTTGAGACTGGTATTTTTGCGGGTACTATTTAAGGAAGCTGCCAACTGAGGACTTGTGAGGCATCTGTTTCTAAAACTAGACACTCTAATGTACTTGTCCTCTTGCTCAGTTTTGCACTGGGGCCTCCCACTCCCCTTTCTATTCTGGTTAGAGCAAGTTTGCACTATTCTGTGAAGGGAGTAGTACACAGCGCTGTACAGGATCTTCAGTTTATTGGCAATTTCTCGCATGGAATAGCCTTCATTTCTCAGAACAAGAATAGACTGACGAGTTTCAGAAGAAAGGTCTTTGTTTCTGGCCATTTTGAGCCTGTAATCAAACCCACAAATGCTGTTGCTCCAGATACTCCACTAGTCTAAAGAAGGCTAGTTTTATTGCTTCTTTAATCAGGACAACAGTTTTCAGCTGTGCTAACATAATTGCAAAAGGGTTTTCTAATGATCAATTAGCCTTTGATAATTAATTAAATTAACTTGGATTAGCTATCACAAAGTGCCATTGGAACACACGAGTGATGGTTGCTGATAATGGAACGCTGTACGCCTATGTAGATATTCCATAAACATTTGCCGTTTCCAGCTACAATAGTAATTTACAACATTAACAATGTCTACAATGTATTTCTGATCAATTTGATGTTATGTTAATGGACAAAACAATTGCTTTTCTTTCAAAAACAAGGACATTTCTAAGTGACCCCAAACTTTTGAACGGTAGTGTATATACATTAAAACTAGCTAGCCAGCTATGGGTAACTGTAGCTATCTACCTGACAGGAGTGCTAGCTAGATACGTTAGCTTACTTGGTACATTAATAGCTTTAGGTTGGTTGTTTTTAAGCTCAACTTGAAGATTTCCACCAAGGATGTTGCCTCTCCGATCATCGCTCTCCCTCGCTTGGGCAAGGGACATTTAATGTACACTCGGATGTGACGATGTAAAACGCCATTCTAAGGGCTGAGGGTTTAGGGCGTGATGTTTCCAAGATGGTGTAGCAGTCAGATGTCTTTGTCTTCGTCTTGTCATGTCCCGTGTATATATATTTTTATATATTTTTTCTTCGCATGTATTTTTAAATATTTTTCTTAACCTCAACTTCAACATACTGTCCTGCAATCCGCCTCTCCCAATGTGATATGGATCTGCTATTTTCTTTACTTTTTAACCGGAACCCCCAACAGAAGCTAGCCAGCTAACTAGCTACTAGCTAGTAGTCAGCTAGCCACTTCTAGCGGTCATCAGCTAACCTTTAGCCCGGACAACTCTTGCCAGTCTGCACAGCGCGATTCAAACCAGAGCAAATCTGACTTATTTTTCTCCATATCTCCGGATTCCTACCGCAAGCTCTGAACCTTCTCACCTGGATCATGACAGCTAGCTAGCTGCTATCCGAGTGGCCACTCCTGGCTAACGTCTCTGTCCCGAAGCAAGAACCAATTAACCTGGAGCTAGCCTTTGCTAGGCCCATCTCCCGGCTAGCCGAAGACGTCAATCAGCCACTCCTTGGGCTACAATACCTATTTTGCCAATTGGCCTGGACCCCTTTTACTGCCGACAAGGAGCCCCGCCGATCCATCACGACTGGACTACTGACGTAATCTGCCAGAGGGGTTTTTTCAACTGGCTCCTCCGTCACGACGTCCCCTGAATGCCCATCTGCTAGCCTGCTAGCTGTCTAGAGAATATCGGACTGTTAGCTGAAGAGGCCCATCGGACAAATTCTTTGGCCACTATACCTATTTTGCCAATTGGCTTGGACCCTTTTACCACACGGAGCCCTGCTGATCCATCACGACTGGTCTGCCGACGTAACAGCAAGAGGGGGCTACAACAGACTTCTTCTGTCGTGACGTCCCTCTAAGGCCCTTCTGCTAGCTTGCTAGCCCCGGCCCGCTAGCTGTCTGAATCGCCGTGTCTCCAGCCCGCCGTGCTACTCACTGAACCCCTATGATCACTCGGCTATGCATGCCTCTCCCTAATGTCAATATGCGATTGTCCATTGCTGTTTTGGTTAGTGATTATTGCCTTATTTTGGTGTAGCGCCTCTAGCCCTGCTCAATACACCTTAGCTAACCCTTTAGTTCCACCTCTCACACATGCGGTGACCTCACCTGGTATAAATGATGTTTCTAGAGACAAAATCTCTCTCATCGTCACTCAATGCATAGGTTTACCTCCACTGTATTCACATCCTACCATACCTTTGTCTGTACATTATGCCTTGAATCTATTCTACCGTGCCCAGAAACCTGCTCCTTTTACACTCTGTTCTGAACGTACTAGATGACCAGTTCTTATAGCCTTTAGCCATACCCTTATCCTACTCTTCCTCAGATCCTCTGGTGATGTAGAGGTTAATCCAGGCGCTGCAGTGCCTAGCTCCACTCCCATTCCCCAGGCGCTCTCATTTGTTGACTTCTGTAACCGTAAAAGCCTTGGTTTCATGCATGTTAACATTAGAAGCCTCCTCCCTAAGTTTGTTTTATTCACTGCTTTAGCACACTCTGCCAAACCGGATGTCCTAGCCATGTCTGAATCCTGGCTTAGGAAGACATCCAAAAACCCTGAAATTATCATCCCTAACTATAACATTTTTCAATCTACTGCAGAGATAGCCTGCAGAGTTCTGTCTTACTATCAAGGTCTGTGCCCAAACAATTTGAGCTTCTACTTTTTAAAATCCACCTTTCCAGAAACAAGTCTCTCACCATTGCCGCTTGCTATAGACCACCTTCTTCCCCAGCTGTGCCCTGGACACCATATGTGAATTGATTGCCCCCCATCTATCTTCAGAGCTCGTGCTGTTAGGTGACCTAAGCTGGGACATGCTTAACACCCTGGTCATCCTACAATCTATGCTTGATGCCCTCAGTCTCAAACAAATTATCAATGACCCTACCAGGTACAACCCCAAATCCGTAAACACGGGCACCCTCATAGATATCATCATAACCAACCTGCACTCCAAATACACCACTGCTGTCTTCAACCAGGATCTCAGCGGTCACTGCTTCATTGCCTGCGTCCGTAATGGGTCTCCGGTCAAACGACCACCCCTCATCACTGTCAAACGCTCCCTAAAACACTTCAGGGAGCAGGCCTTTCTAATCGACCTGGCTCGGGTATCCTGGAAGGATATTGACCTCATTCCGACAGTAGAGGATGCCTGGTTATTCTTTAAAAGTGCATTCCTCACAATTTTAAATAAGCTTGCCCCATTCAAAAAATGTAGGACCAAGAACTGATATAGCCCTTGGTTCACTCCAGACCTGACTGCCCTTGACCAGCACAAAAACATCCTGTGGTGTACTGCATTAGTATTAAATAGCCCCCGCGATATGCAACTTTTCAGGGAAGTTAGGAACCAATATACACAGGCAGTTAGGAAAGCAAAGGCTAGCTTTTTCAAACAGAAATTTGCATCCTGTAGCACAAACTCCAAAACGTTCTGGGACACTATAAAGTCCATGGAGAATAAGAGCACCTCCTCCCAGCTGCCCACTGCACTGAGGCTAGGAAACACTGTCACCACCGATAAATCCACGCTAATTGAGAATTTCAACAAGCATTTTTCTACGGCTGGCCATGCTTTCCACCTGGCTACCCCTACCCCGGTCAACAGCCCTGCACCCCACACATCAACTTGCCCAAGCCTCCCCCATTTCTTCTTCACCCAAATCCAGATAGCTGATGTTCTGAAAGAGCTGCAAAATCTGGACCCCTACAAATCAGCCGGGCTAGACAATCTGGACCCTCCCTTTCTAAAATGATCCGCTGAAATTGTTGCAACCCCTATTACTAGCCTGTTCAACCTCTTTTTTGTATCGTCTGAGATCCCCAAAGATTGGAAAGCTGCCGCGGTCATCCCCATCTTCAAAGGGGGAGACACTCTAGACCCAAACTGCTACAGACCTATATCTATCCTACCCTGCCTTTCTAAGGTCTTCGAAAGCCAAGTTAACAAACAGATCACAGACCATTTCGAATCTCACCGTACCTTCTCCGCTATGCAATCTGGTTTCTGAGCTGGTCATGGGTGCAACTCAGCCACGCTCAAGGTCCTAAATGATATCATAACTACCATCGATAAGAGACAATACTGTGCAGCTGTATTCATCGACCTGGCCAAGGCTTTCGACTCTGTCAATCACCACATTCTTATCGGCAGACTCAACAGCCTTGGTTTCTCAAATGACTGCCTTGCCTGGTTCACCAACTACTTCTCAGATAGAATTCAGTGTGTCAAATCGGAGGGCCTGTTGCCCGGACATCCGGCAGTCTCTATGGAGGTGCCACAGGGTTCAATTCTCGGACCGACTCTTTTCGCTGTATACATCAATGATGTCGCTCTTGCTGCTGGTGATTCTCTGATCTACCTCTATGCAGACGACAGCGTTCTGTATACTTCTGGCCCTTCTTTGGACACTGTGTTAACTAACCTCCAGACAAGCTTCAATGCCATACAACTCTCCTTCTGTGGCCTCCAACTGCTCTTAAATGCAAGTAAAACTAAATGCATGCTCTTCAACCGATGCAAGCCCTGCCACATCTGACAAGTGTCAGAGCCAGTGTATTAGGATTCAATCTTAGTCCTGTATTGAGGATTTGCCTGTTTGATGGTTTGTCTGAGGGCATAGCGGGACTTCTTACAAGCTTCCAGATTTGTGTCCCGCTCCTTGAAAACAGCAGATCTAGCCTTTAGCTCAGTGCAGATGTTGCATGTAATCCATGGCTTCTGGTTTGGATATGTACGTACGGTCATTGTGGGGACGACATCATCGATCCATTTATTGATGAATGTCACACCCTGATCTGCACGTTAGCAGCTGAGAGTGCCTGGAACCCAGAAGCACTGTTTGACATGTTCCTGCATGGAGTATCAGAGGAAGTAAAGGACGAACTTGCAGCCCAGGAACTACCGACGGATCTCGGACCTCTGGCCTGCTCGCCTCTGGCCTGCTCGCCTCCCTACCTCTGAGGAAGCACAGTTCCCGCTCAGCCCAGTCAAAACTGTTCGCTGCTCTGGCACCCCAATGGTGGAACAAGCTCCCTCACGACGCCAGGACAGCGGAGTCAATCACCACCTTCCGGAGACACCTGAAACCCCACCTCTTTAAGGAATACCTGGGATAGGATAAAGTAATCCTTCTAACCCCCCCCCTAAAAGATTTAGATGCACTATTGTAAAGTGGTTGTTCCACTGGATATCATAAGGTGAATGCACCAATTTGTAAGTCGCTCTGGATAAGAGCGTCTGCTAAATGACTTAAATGTTAATGTTAAATGACTCGCTCGTCGCCTTGACCATTCGGCTCAATGGGCGACTACGGGAACGAAGGAAGGAGAGGAGAGGAGATTTCACTCGCCTGCCCAAGGATTCCACCTCGCCTCCAAGGCATCTCGGAAGTCCCTGACAACTCCGTTGCCGAGAGAACCTGAGGCTACCCAAGTTCCCCCAAGAGTCTCCGAAGTCTGCCAATTCACCTCTTCCCGAGCCAATGCAACTAGGCAGAGCAAGGCTGTCTCCAGCCGAACGGCTATATAGGCTTCACAGTAAGAGTTGCCTGTATTGCAGGACTACTGGTCATTTTCTCCAGCTGTCCACTAATAGACCAGCCTCACCGGTAAGTGCGAGTACTCTGGTGGGCCATACGTATAACTTTTCCTCTCCCCTTACTCGCACCCCTTTTCATACCATTTTGCTGTGGGGGAACCAGTCAATCTCTCCAGGTACTCATCAACTCTGGGGCCGATGAGAGCTTTATGGACGCTACCCTGGGTCCGAGCTGGGCATCCCCATTCAGCCCCTCTCCATTCCCATGGATGTTAGAGCACTGGACGGGCGCTGTACAGGGGTCAACCACAATACCACCCTCATCAACCTACGTGTGTCAGAGAACCACAGCAAGACAATCAAATTCCTGCTCATTAAGTCTCCTCAGGTTCCTGTGGTATTGGGATTCTCTTGGTGCCAGCAACACAATCCCTTTATTGACTGGTCTGCTGGTTCCATCATGAGCTGGAGCCCGTTCTGCCATGCTCATTGCCTGAAGTCAGCGCAGCCTGCCCGGGACGTCTTCCCGGGGGCTCAGAAGTTACCCCGGACCTCTCCACCATTCCCGCAGAGCACCAGGACCTCCGGGAGGTGTTCAGTAAGGCCTGGGCCGCTTCGCTTCCGCCGCACCGACCCTATGACTGTAGGATTGACCTTCTCCCTGGCACCACTCTGCCCCGGGGATGACTGTACTCTGCCGGGTCCGGAGACCAAGGCTATGGAGACCTACATTGAGGACTCCCTAGCTGCAGGGTTCATCCGTCTTTCTGCCTCCCCCACCAGCGCAGGGTTCTTCGTTGTGGAGAAGAACGACAAAACCCTGTGCCCGTGTATTGACTACCGGGGCCTCAACGACATCACGGTGAAGAACCGATACCCGCTACCATCATTTCCTCGGCCTTCGAGCCACTCCAGGGGTCACCGTGTTCTCCAAGCTGGACCTGCGGAACGCCTACCACCTGGTGCGGATATGGAAGGACGAGTGGAAGACTTTCCTTCAACATGGCCAGCGGTCACTACTATTTGGCCTACCCAACACCCAAGCTGTGTTCCAGGCTCTGGTTAATGATGTTCTCTGCGACATGTTGAACCGGTTCGTCTTCGTCTACCTCGCCGACATCCTCGTCTTCTCCCCCTCCGCCCAAGAACACGTGCTCTACGTCCGACAGGTTCACCAACACATCCTGGAGAACTAGCTTTTTGTGAAAGCAGAGAAATGCAAACTCCATTGCTCCACCATCCCCATCCTGGGTTACATCATCGCTGCAAGGAGTGTACAGATGGATCCCGGGAAGGTGAGAGTGGTGGTGGATTGGCCCCAGCCTATGTCCAGGGTACAGTTGCAATGTTTGTTGTGATTCGCCAACTTTTATCGCTGCTATATCACGGGTTACAGCGCCCTGGCTTCCCCCTGTCTGCACTCACCTCTCACAAGGTTCTGTTCACGTGGTCCCCAGCTGCTGACCGGGCATTCCGGGATCTCAAACACCGTTTCATGACAGCTCCCATCTTGGTTCATCCTGACCTGTCCCGTCAGTTCGTGGTGGAGGCCGATGCTTCGGATGTCTGAATGGGGGCTGTCCTGTCCCAGCGTTCTGCCCTGTAGCTCAAGTTACATCCCTGCGCCGCCTTCTCCCATCACCTCAATGCCACGGAGAGGAACTATGATGTGGGGAATTGTGAGCTTCTCGCGGTGAAGATGGCGTTGGATGTGTGTTGGCACTGGCTGGAGGGGGTGGAACATCCGTTCAGTGTGTGGACTGACCACAAGAATCTGAAATATCTCCGTACTGCCAAGCGTCTCAACTCCACGCAAGCGAGGTGGGCCCTGCTTTTCACCCGGTTCAACTACTCCCTCTCATACCAACCGGGATCCAAGAATGTCAAGCCAGATGCACTGTCATGCCGCTATAGCCCCACGGCTACAACCCCGGAACCCGAGACCATCCTTCCCACCTCGTGCCTGGCGACAGCACTCAGCTGGGGAATAGGGAAGCAGGTTTGTGAGGTGCAGCGTTCCCAGCTGAACCCCGGGGGGGGGGGGACCCAGATAACTGGATGTTTGTTCCTGACGTGGTCCGCTCCTCGGTCCTGGAGTGGGCCCACTCCTCCAGGCTTGCCTGCCATATAGTCTCCGGTCGGACCCTGGCCTTTGTGCGACAATGCTTTTGGTGGCCTACCATCGTTCCTGATGTCTCTGCATTCCTCGCCGCTTGCACGATCTGTGAGCAGAACAAGACTCCTCGGCAAGCTCCGGCTGGTCTCCTTCAACCTCTGTCTATCCCTCACTGTCCCTGGTCTCACATATCCCTGGACCCCTGTCACGGGTCTCCCCCCGTCTGATGGCAACACCGCCATCCTGACAGTAGTAGACCAGTTTTCCAAAGCCACCCACTTCATTCCTCTCCCCAAGCTACCCTCTGCCAAAGAGACGGTCCAGCTCATAAAAAAATGTAACCTTTAATTTAACTCATGGTGCAGTCTTCCAGATCCATGGATTCCCAGTGGACTTGGTCTCCGACCGGGGTCCTCAGTTCTCGTCCCGGTTCTGGAAGGAGTTCTGCACACTCATTTGGTCGTCAGCCAGCCTGTGCTCTGCATTTCACCCCCAGTCCAATGGCTAGTTGGAGCAAGCCAACCAAGACCTGGAGATGATTCTTCGCTGCCTTGTCTCCTCCAGCCCCACCACCTAGAGCCAGCAACCAATGTGGGTCGAATACGCCCGCAATACCCTTCCTTGCTCTGCCATGGGTCTCTCACCCTTTGAGTGTTCCCTGGGTTATCAGCCCCCCACTCTTCCCTGAGCAAGAGGAAGAGGTCGGAATACCTTCAGCCCAGATGTTTGTCCATCGCTGTCGTGGTACCTGGAAGAGAGCCCGGTCGGTCCTTCTCAAGACCACCTCCAGGTATCAACAACAAGCAGACCACCAGTGGACCCCGTCTCCTCGGTATCGTCTCGTGTATGGCTGTCCACCCGGGATCTGCCCCTCCGGGTGGAATCCCGCAAACTCCCCCCCCCTGTTTTATCGCCCCTTTCCCCATCTCCAAGGTTATTAGCCCTTCTGCTGTCGGTCTTCTGTTGCCCCGTACCCTCCGTATGCATCTTCTTTTCATGTGTCTAGAATTAAACCCATGTCTCACAGCCCTTTGTCTCCTGTTTATACCTGTGTTCTCTGTTTGTCTGTTGACAGTTCGCTTCATTCGTCAAGCCTACCAGCGTTTTCCCCCTTGCTCCTGTCTGTTTCTAGTTCCTGTTTTCCCAGTTTTGACCATTCTGCCGGCACTGAGCCTGCCTGCCGTTCTGTACCTTGTCACACCACACTGGATTATTGACCTCTGCCTGCCCTGACCCTGAAACTGCCTGCCGTTCTGTACCTTTTGGACTCTGATCTGGATTACTGGCCTCTGCCTGCCCTTGACCTGTCGTTTTGCCTGCCTCCTGTTCTAGTAATAAACTTGTTACTTCGACATTGTATGCATCTGGGTCTTCACTAAAACGTGATAGATGAAGCTGGTGACTGAGGTGGTATACTCCTCAATGCCATTGGATGAATCCCGGAACGTATTCTAGTCTGTGCTAGCAAAACAGTCCTGTAGCGTAGCATTTGTGTCATCTGACCACTTATGTATTGAGTGAGTCACCGGTACTTCCTACTTTAGTTTTTGCTTGAAAGCAGGAATCAGGAGGATAGAGTTAAGGTCAGATTTGCCAAATGGAGGGCAAGCAAGAGCTTTGTACGTGTCTCTGTATGTGGAGTAAAGGTGGTCTAGAGTTTTTTTTTCATCCTGTGGTTGCACATGTGACATGCTGGTAGAAATGAGGTAAAACAGATTTAAGTTTGCCTGCTTTAAAGTCCCCGGCCACTAGGAGCACCGATTCTGGATGAGCATTTTCTTGTTTGCTTATGCCTTATACAGCTCGTTGAGTGCGGTCTTAGTGCCAGCGTCGGTTTGTGGTGGTAAATAGACGGCTACGAAAAATATAGATAACTCTCTTGGTAATAGTGGGGTTTACAGCTTATCATGAGGTACTCTACCTCAGGCGAGCAATACCTTGAGACTATCTTAACATTAGACATTGCGCACCAGCTGTTATTGTCAAATAGACACACACCCCCACCCCTCGTCTTACCGGCAGTCCTTCTCCCCTGGTGTATATGTGTGTGTGTGTGTGTGTGTGTGTGTGTGTGTGTGTGTGTGTGTGTGTGTGTGTGTGTGTGTGTGTGTGTGTGTGTGTTGAGGGAGAGAAGATTGGGTGCCAGGCCCTTACACTGTAGAACATCCACTGCAGACTGGACGGTGTACACGATCTCCAGCTACTTTGAATGTGTTGGAGCTGGCATGGCACACCAGGTGTGACCGGCAGCTGGCCTCTCAACCACAGACATGAGGAGGGTAATAACCATTACTATCCTGCTGTTCTCAGTCAGAGCTGGTTGTTGTGGGTGTGTTGTAGCCTATTAAGTATTGCCAAATCATTCTTCATTTAATTTGTTTTTCTATTTGTTCCAAGTGATTAATTCACCAGATGTTCCTACTTTTTACTTATGTAAATAGTACAGAACATGACAAAGTAGCCTATGTTCTTTCATAATTCTGACATATATGATAATGATATCTCTATTCCTTTGAAGCCAAGTACAAGTCCAGTTGTTGAAACTGGTTATACTCTACCTAAGGGTTCGTAATCAGACTGACTGATGATTCTCATAAAGTTAACATTTAGTCAGCAGCTCGGCAGACTCACTGCAATTGCGCTGTGGTTGGGTGATTGAGAGTTAACAGTTTTGTGTAGAAAAGAGACCATTAACAGTGCCCTTAATAGGGAGAAGAAAAGAGGAGGGAGTGAGGCGGAGAGAAGGAGTAGAGGAAAATAAAGTTGGTGTTTTGCCATTTACATTAGCTGAGGCTGGGGGGGTTGTCTTTGCAAAGCTTATAATAGCCTTCTGCCCCTTTCCTTTTATTATTCAAACAGAGAGGGGGGGAAAGCTAGTGGAAATGGCCCTAAAAAAACATTATACATATGTGAGGAGGATTGTGTAGAACGTGATAGCGGTTCAGGTACTGTGATGTTTTCCATGAGCCCCACTAAATACTACATTGTTAGCCCTGGGCAGGATATCCCACAGGGGAATGACGGGTGGGGGGTAGTAGGGTTGTTGTTTGCATTTGCATGTTTGTGTGTGCGTGCGTGTGTGTGTGTGTTTTTGTCCCTTTTGCTGATATCGGACTCCAACTTCCAACTGGCTGAAGGCAGCCCCTCCCTCTCCACCCAGGGTAATGGAAAAAATGATGTAGGGATTCCAGTCTGAGAGCAAATATGTGCACTTTGACCCTTATCCCTCCACTGCAAAAATTCACTCACCTAAAAATAGAAAAACCTGGAAATAATAACACTTTCTCAGGTTTCAAGAGCTGTGATTCAGCCCTTTTAAAACTGTGACAACAATGTCTCAACTGTACATTTTATATTATTTTGTAATTCACTATAGTTCAGAGTCCCAAGTCCCAGTCTCAAGACATAACTTGTTCAATCGCATGGGAATGACCTGCAGCATAAAATCATTTTAACTCTGTGTCTGAAAAAGACAGTGTGCCTCCTTATTTATCAACTTGGAAATCTACATAAACATGTAATGTTCTAAGCAGCATACTTATTTTATATCTTCATCTGACAGCTAACTATAAAGAGGGTAAATAAGAGGCAGACATACAGTTGAAGTTGGAAGTTTACATACACCTTAGCCAAATACATTTAAAGTCAGTTTTTCACAATTCCTGACATTTAATCCTAGTAAAAGTTCCCTGTCTTAGGTCAGTTAGGATCACCACTTTATTTTAAGAATGTGAAATGTCAGAATAATAGTAGAGAGAATGATTTATTTCAGCTTTTATTTCTTTCATCACATTCCCAGTGGGTCAGAAGTTTACATACACTCAATTAGTATTTGATAGCATTGCCTTTAAATTGTTTAACTTGGGTCAAATGTTTCAGGTAGCCTTCCACAAGCTTCCCACAATAAATTGGGTGAATCTTGGCCCATTCCTCCTGACAGAGCTGGTGTAACTGAGTCAGGTTTGTAGGCCTCCTTGCTCGCACAAGCTTTTTCAGTTCTGCCCACAAATTTTCTATAGGATTGAGGTCAGGGCTTTGTGATGGCCCCTCCAATACCTTGACTTTGTTGTCCTTAAGCCATTTTGCCACAACTTTGGAAGTATGCTTGGGGTCATTGTCCATTTGGAAGACCCATTTGCGACCAAGCTTTAACTTCCTGACTGAGATGTCTTGAGATGTTGCTTCAATGTATCCACATAATTTTCCTCCTCATGATGGCATCTATTTTGTGAAGTGCACAAGTCCCTCCTGCAGCAAAGCACCCCCACAACATGATGCTGCCACCCCAGTGCTTCACGGTTGGGATGGTCTTCTTCGGCTTGCAAGCCTCCCCCTTTTTCCTCCAAACATAGTGATGGTCATTATGGCCAAACAGTTCTATTTTTGTTTCAACAGACCAGAGGACATTTCTCCCAAAATTACAATCTTTGTGGAGCAGTGGCTTCTTCCTTGCTGAGCAGCCTTTCAGGTTATGTCGATATAGGACTTGTTTTACCGTGGATATAGATACCTTTGTACCTGTTTCCTCCAGCATCTTCACAAGGTCGGTCCTTTGCTCTTGTTCTGGTTTGATTTGCACTTTTCGGACCAAAGTACGCGTCTCCTTCCTGCGCGGTAGACAGCTGCGTGGTCCCATGGTGTTTATACTTGCAACTATATGTTTTGTGCAAAGAGGTGATGACCTAAGTATCTTATTACGAATTTTGAAATCTGATTTCTGAAATCTGAACAAGGATGAATTGCTCCTGAAATTTTGTTGTTGAACCAATCATTGAATTGTGTTTTATGACTGGGAAGCTACAGTACAAGCATATGGGTCAATATGTCTACAAGCAGTGCTGCTATTTCAGAACTAATGTTGATTTTTTTACCTTCAGGCGTTTGTAAATTGCTCCCAAGGATGAACCAGACTTGTGGAGGTCTACAAATGTTTTCCCCATGATGTCAAGCAAAGAGGCACTGAGTTTGAAGGTAGGCCTTGAAATACATCCACAGGTACACCTCCAATTGATTTAAATGATGTCAATTGGCCTATGAGAAGCTTCTAAAGCCATGACATCATTTTCTGGAATTTTCCAAGCTGTTTGAAGGCACAGTCAACTCAGTGTATGTAAACTTCTGACCCACTGGAATTGTGATACAGTGAATTATAAGTCAAATAATCTGTCAGCAAACAATTGTTGGAAAAAATTACTTGTGTGATGCACAAAGTAGATGTCCTTACCGACTTGCCAAAACTATAGTTTGTTAACAATACATTTGTGGTGTGGTTGAAAAAGGAGTTTTAATGACTCCAACCTAAGTGTATGTAAACTTCCGACTTCAACTGTAGTAGGTAATAAAGGCCTGTGATGTGGTGTGTTTCTCATGCAAACAATTAGGTCTCTCTCTCTCACTCTCTGCATAGTTGTTGAAGTAGATCTATGGCTTAGGCTACACTGAGGCTATTCATGTCTTTTTCCTACACACTATGCACACAATTCAGCACGTGTACTCTGAGCGACTAGGGAGGTCCCTCTACTGATCTGGAACCTGGAAACAGCCCCCATCCCGCTCCTCACAGCATAGCCACAAAGTCTATTTTCTGATGCCGGGGGCGGCAATTAACCCCGTCCATGATTTCAATTTGAGCAGTTCACAAAGTCTGCCTTCTCTGCCTGAACTGTACCCTTAAATTGATGACACATTTCTGCTACTCCCTTTCTTGGCCTGGGTGGATCCCACTGTGACTCCGACCTATTTTGGTGCTCCCTTAGGAGAGGTCTATAATATCCCCCCTTCTAATTTACCCTCTTTCACCAATTAATTTGGAACGCTGCATTCTTGTGGGACAAAATGTCAGTTATTTTCTGAAAGAGGCTGGTGGACTAAATCAGGTTAATTCGAGAGGGATTGCGACTAATGAGATGTACTTGCTTCTTTAAAGTGGTTACTGTACTTCTTTTATAATTTCACAAATTCAGCATGGTTTGACAGATGAATGCAAGGGCTCCACCAAATGGCTTTCACCAGAACAGGGCCCTTATCTGAACCAATGAAGGAACATTTGGAAAGTTTGAACTCTCTTGAAATCATGAGTTTGTATCCTGTGTAAACCTTTTGTTTGCACTTGTAAATTATGGATGCTCCCTCATTTGTGCTATAGAGTTTATTCAGTGCATTCAGAAAGTATTCAGACCCGTTGACTTTAATCAATTTTAGAATAAGGCTGTAATGTAACAAAATGTGGAAAAATTGTTTTTCCCCGTCATCAATCTACACACAATATCCCATAATGACAAAACAAAGTTTTTTTGAAATTTTTGCAAAAAAATAAAATTCTGAAATATAACATTTACATAAGTATTCAGACCCTTTACTCAGTACTTTGTTTTCACATCTTTGGCAGCGATTACAGCATCGAGTCTTCTTGGGTATGACGCTACAAGCTTGGCACACCTGTATTTTGAGAGTTTATCCCATTCTTCTCTGCAGATCCTCTCAAGCGCTGTCAGGTTGGATGGGGAGCGTTGCTGCACAGCTATTTTCAAGTCTCTCCAGAGATGTTCGATCAGGTTCAAGTCCGGGCTCTGGCTGGGCCACTCAACGACATTCAGAGACTTGTCCCGAAGTCACTCCTGCATTGTCTTGGCTGTGTAATTAGGGTTGTTGTCCTGTTGAAAGGTGAACCTTCAACCTAGTCTGAGGTCTTGAGTGCTCTGGAACAGGTTTTTATCAAGGATCTCAGTCTCCCAGTCCCTGCCGCTGAAAAACATCACCACAGCATGACTCTGCCACTACCATGCTTCACCGTAGGGATGGTGCCAAGTTTCCTCCAGACGTGACACTTGGCATTTTGGCCAAAGAGTTCAATCTTGGTTTCATCAGACCAAAGAATTTTGTTTCTCATGGTCTGAGAGTCTTTATATGCCTTTTGGCAAACTCCAAGCGGGCTGTCATGTGCCTTTTACTGAGGAGTGGCTTCTGTCTGGCCGCTCTACCATAAAGGCCTGATTGGTGGAATGCTGAAGAGATGGTTGTCCTTCTAGAAGGTTCTCCACAGAGGAACTCTGGAGCTCTGTCAGAGTGACCATCGGGTTCTTGGTCACCTCCCTGGCCAAGGCCCTACTCCCCCAATTGCTCAGTTTAGCCGGGCGGCTAGAGTTCTGATGGTTCCAAACGTCTTCCATTTAAGGAATGGAATGTGTTCTTGGGGACCTTTAATGCAGCAGAAATGTTTTGGTACCCTTCCACAGATCTGTGCCTCGACTCAATCCTGTCTCGGAGCTCTACGGACATGGCTTGGTTTTTTGCTCTGATATGTACTGTCAACTGTGGGAACTTATATATACAGATGTCTATATAAATCATGTACAATCAATTGAATTTACCACAGGTGGACTCCAATCAAGTTGTAGAAACATCTCAAGGATGATCAATGGAATCAGGATGCACCTGAGCTCAATTTAGAGTCTCATAACAAACAGTCTGAATTCTTATGTAAATAAGGTATTTCAGTTTTTCAAATTTTTTACATTTTCCAACATTTCTAAAAACCTGTTTTCACTTCGTCATTATTGTGTGTCGATTAATGAGGACAATTCTTTATTTAATCAATTTTAGATTTGGGCTGTAACGTAACAAAATATTAACGTAACAAAATGTGGAAAAAGTCAAGGGGTCTGATTATTTTCCGAATGCACTGTAAGTGGGAGCACAGAGAATATGCTAGACCTGTTGTTGTCTTACCATACCAATTCTTGGCTGCAAGAAATGTGCAAACAACTATTTGGGGTGGGAATTGTTCAAAACTATAACCGTACAAAATATATTTCACCAAAGGACAGACAAGCTCCTCACACTTGGTGCGCTTTCATTAGCATACAGTCAATCTCGCACTGTCATTCCATACCTAGAGAAACATCAACCATTTTTAGAAATAGCCGCCCTTACTAAGACACAGAGAGGAGGTAGCATTCAGACCAAGACCACCCCCTTCCCACTCTCTTATTTATTTTCCGCTTCATTCAAAACCTTAACTGGCAATTGTCAAATGACATGTGACCTTCTCCTCCACAATCCAGAATCTTGGTAATGAGAAGGTGTGTTCTAAATATACTCTACAGGATTTAGACTTTTTGTCGCTTGTCAAGCTAAGGGATCCTGAAGGTGTTGAAAACTGGCTTGTGTAGCTAGGTAACCACCATTGCCAAACTGGAAACAAACCCTTCTCTGTGCTCTACTCAGACCCTTTATGCCCAACAGAGTTAGTCTTAATTGACATTAACTTATGGCCTTTCCCAGACTAAAAATGATGGGCTTGTTCCACCTTGTGACTGACAGATGTTTGCGCTGCAGCTCATTTTGTCAACCGTCAACTGATTCTGGCAGATAAAGCATTATGACTATATACAGACAATACCAAACTGGATTATCATAAAAGGGACAACATATGAATTGAGTCTTTACTGTTATAAACATCCTTTCACAGGACACTGTCTATTTCATTGAATTGGTATACATTTCACTGCTACGATAAACAAGCTGAATTTGTATAGAAAGACAGTGTGACATTAATGTCAAATCATGGCCAATCATGTCAAATACTGGTGAAAGATGTTCATTACATTAGTGTGCCACTTGTGTCAATTAATACACTCAATGGCTTTGTCTGAAAAGCTTACATCCTTACTATTCAGACCCTTTACTCAGTACTTTGTTTTCGCACCTTTGGCAGTGGTTACAGCATCGAGTCTTCTTGGGTATGACGCTATAAGCTTGGCACACCTGTATTTTGAGAGTTTATCCCATTCTTCTCTGATCCTCTCCTCCACCGAGCGTTGAGAGGTATTAAGGATAGAAGGATGGAGGAAGCAAAGATTTGACAGCTTGTGGCGTTTTCAGACAAAGTAATTAACATTTTTATCATTGCAATAACCATACTATTCCAGGGGATGGCAGTAATGATTAACACACACAACACAGTCAACAGTGTTGGCCACCAACTACAACTATAATTGTTCACCAAATACAAAAGATAGAGACAAAAGCATACAACCTAAACATTATACTGTTGCTGTTTATGTTGCCACAGAGGTGCATATTGCCCCTAAAGAGAAGGGAAGAACCTGAGGAATCCTAGGTATATCACAGGATTTATCGTAGAATCATAGACCCTATCCTGTACTGGTCCATTCTAAATGTTGGTCCATTCAACTCCACACTTATGTGCTTTATCATAGCCAAGACAACTCTATACCCTGACAGCATCAGAGAAAGTCCCCTCTCCCTTGATCTGATCAGTCAATTGATTAATGATAATCTATTTAAGACTGGAATGGTAACGGAGGATAATTATGTGGTAGAGTGACAGGCATAGCATTGCAAAAGTCTGACAACTTTCCACAAAATGCAATTTTTTTCCAGAAATCCTGGTTTGAGTATTCTGGATTTCCTACTTATTTCCTCCTGATTCTGGGAATCTTCCAACCCTGTTTTCTGGAAAACCTGGACATTTTGGGAACATTTATGACATTTTGCAACTCTAGAAAGGTAGTCTTCCTAGGCATGCGGGTTGCCTTCCCTGTAGCTCAGTTGGTAGAGCATGGTGTTTGCAACACCAGGGTTGTGGGTTCGATTCCCACGGGGGGCCAGCACAGAAAAAAAAAAAATGTATGAAATTGTATGAAATGTATGCATTCACTACTGTAAGTCGCTCTGGATAAGAGCGTCTGCTAAATGACTAAAATGTAAAAAAAAATGTAAATGTAAATTATTAAGTTTCCGACAATTTCCGAGACTACTTTTTGATGTCACTTTCCCTTTATGTCCACTGGGTGGCAGTCTCTTCACAGGCTCTGATAAACTTTTGGCTAACAGAGTAATCAGGAGGTAGGTAATCTTAACAACATTAGGCCATAGACTCCCCACTGGGCACAGATGTCAATTCAACATCTATTCCACATTGGTTCAATGTAATTTCATTGAAATGACCTGGAAACAACGTTGATTCAACCTGTGTGCTCCCAGTGAGTCAACAGCCTCAAAGCATTACGGGTTGTTTGTTTCAGTTTTTGTGAGTTTTCTTCTGCCATGCTAACATATGAAGTGTATTCCTATAACATGCATTACAATTTGCTGTGTTTCACATATTGAAATGAAGTAGCAGATGGACAGAGATGTAGATACTAAACTGGAATTTCACATTATTTAGCCTACAGTAGCCTACACAAAGAAAGTGGCCTCACAAACCTCGTTAACCCCAGGTGGATTGGGTTGAGACATGGTGGTATCAACTTATCACAATGGGTGCTGGGTAAAATCCAATTAGGTTGTTGATATATGATGTAAGATAATGTCACATCTGACAGGTCTGGGACAGCTGTTTGGCCCCCTCTGAATGTCCTCTCTCACAGAGGGATGTATTTGTGCCTCTGTGACAGCTGCCATTACCCCCTCCTCCTCCACCTCCTCCTCCTTCCCCTCTGCTTTCCGCTTCATTACTTCACCTTATAACCTCTCTCACATTACTTTTGATATGCTTTACTAAAATCGCATTGTCCAGTTCAGCGCTGTAATTCCATAATATATGCTATTTACATAACAGTAAACTGAGTCTTTTTCCCTTTAAGGAGTGGCATTTCCAATATCATGCATACTGCCACACACATGCACTCATGCAGGGACACACACACCCCCCTCCTCTGGATCATGTTAACATCACACCCATGCGCAATGCTCATATATCAGGTTTTTATCAAATATCAGGATTGGCTGGCCATGGCTATATGATTCATGGTGAAGTTTCCATGGTATCTTTTGACTTGTATGCTATGCTCATTTCCCATTGTGTTTGACTGTTTGATCTAGGACAATGATCCGGTCAAATTCCTTGATAAAAGAGTACAGATTAGCCAGAGGATGCAGGTTCTAGAAAATGTTCAAGAGCCCACAGGCTACAGCGGACAAACTAGTGTGGCTGAATGAGCTACAGTAAATTACTGTAATAGGTTCTCACACACACATACAGTGCCTTCAGAAATAATTAATCCCCGTGATTTATTCCACATTTTATTGTTACAGCCCAAATTCAAAATGGATTAAATAGATTTTTTTTCTAACCAATCTGCACACAATACCACATAATGACAAAGTAAAAACATGTATTTAGAAATTTTTGTAAATGTATTGAAAATGAAATGCAGAAATATGTAATTTACATATAGTACCAGTCAAAAGTTTGGACAGCAGTCAACAAGTGCTCAACATATGTGGGAACTCCTTGTGAAGCTGGTTGAGAGAATGCCAAGAGTGTGCAAAGCTGTCATCAAGGCAAAGGGTGGCTACTTTGAAGGATCTCAAATCTCAAATATATTTTGTTTTGTTTAACTCTTACATCTAGACGTTCCGCTAGCGGAACACCTGCTCCAATATCCAATGATGGGCGTGGCGCGAAATACAAATTCCTCGAAAATCTGAAAACTTCAATTTTTCAAACATATGACTATTTTACACCATTTTAAAGACAAGACTCACCTTTATCTAACCACACTGTCCGATTTCAAAAAGGCTTTACAGCGAAAGCAAAACATTAGATTATGTCAGCAGAGTACCCAGCCAGAAATAATCAGACACCCATTTTTCAAGCTAGCATATAATGTCACAAAAAACAAAACCACAGCTAAATGCAGCACTAACCTTTGATTATCTTCATCAGATGACACTCCTAGGACATTATGTTATACAATACATGCATGTTTTGTTCAATCAAGTTCATAT
Organism: Salmo trutta; assembly: GCF_901001165.1. Classification (NCBI taxonomy): domain Eukaryota; kingdom Metazoa; phylum Chordata; class Actinopteri; order Salmoniformes; family Salmonidae; genus Salmo; species Salmo trutta. Next base: position 25,170,306 of record NC_042974.1, read on the forward strand.
TTATATCAAAAACCAGCTTTTTAGCATGTGACGTTCAGAACTAGCATTCCCACCGAACACTTCCGGTGAATTTACTAAATTACACACGATAAACGTTCACAAAAAAATAACAATTATTTTAAGAATTATAGATACAGAACTCCTTTATGCAATCGCTATGTCCGATTTTAAAATAGCTTTTCGGTGAAAGCACATTTTGCAATATTCTGAGTAGATTATGGCTAGCTATTTTGACACCCACCAAGTTTGGTACTCACCAAACTCAGATTTACTATAAGAAAAATTGGATTACCTTTGCTGTTCTTCGTCAGAATGCACTCCCAGGACTTCTACTTCAATAACAAATGTTGGTTTGGTTCAAAATAATCCATAGTTATATCCAAATAGCGGCGTTTTGTTGTGCGTTCAAGACACTATCCGAAGGGTAAAGAAGGGTGACGCTTCGTTTCGTGACAAAAAAATTCAAAATATTCCATTACCGTACTTCGAAGCATGTCAAACGCTGTTTAAAATCAATTTTTATGCAATTTTTCTCGTAAAAAACCGATAATATTCCGACCGGGAAACCCTGTTTTCGTTCAAAGACGAAAAAATAAAAACATGGAGTCGTCTCGTGCACGCGCCCCCAGTCTCATTGTTCTCAGATCGACCACTATCCAAATGCGCTACTGTTTTTCAGCCATGGCCTGCAAAGTCATCATTCAACGTTCTGGCGCCTTCTGAGAGCCTATGGGAGCATTAGAAAATGTCTAGTTACAGCAGAGATCCCCTGTTTTGGATAGAGATGATCAAGAAGGCCAAGAAATAGTCAGAGAGGGCGCTTCCTGTTTGGAATCTTCTCAGGTTTTGGCCTGCCAAATGAGTTCTGTTATACTCACAGACACCATTCAAACGGTTTTAGAAACTTTGGAGTGTTTTCTATCCAAAGCTAATAATTATATGCATATTCTCGTTTCTGGGCAGGAGTAATAATCAGATTAAATTGGGTACATTTTTTATCCGGCCGTGAAAATACTGCCCCCTATCCATAACAAGTTAACACTTTTTTGGTTACTACATGATTCCATATGTGTTATTTCACAGTGTTTATGTCTCCACTTTTATTCTACAATGTAGAAAATAGTCAAAATAAAGAAAAACCCTTGAACGAGTAGATTAGGTAATTGTCCTGTTGAAAGGTGAATTAATCTCCCATTGTCTGGTGGAAAGCAGACTGAACCAGGTTTCCTCTAGGATTTTTCCTGTACTTCCCAGTCCTTAATGATTACAAGTATACCATATCATGATGCAGCCACCACTATGCTTGAACATATGGAGAGTGGTACTCAGTAATGTGTTGTATTGGATTTGCCCCAAACATAACACTTTGTATTCAGGATAAAAAGTGAATTGCTTTGCCACATTTTTTCAGTATTGTTTTAATGCCTTGTTGCAAACAGGATCCATGTTTTGTAATATTTTTATTCTGTACAAGCTTCCATCTTTTCACTCTGTCAATTAGATTAGTATTGTGGAGTAACTACAATGTTGTTGATCCATCCTTAGGAGAAAACTATCACAGCCATTAATAATAATATATATATATATATATCTTAGAGCTAGGGTCTATTTTCCTAAATTTTCGTCTGACTGACGTGCCCAAAGTAAACTACCTGTAAACTATCCTGGCCCAGAAGCCAGGATATGCATATAATAGCATTGGATCGAAAACACTTTGAAGTTTCTAAAAATGTTAAAATAATGTCTGAGACTATAACAGAATTGATATGGCATGTGAAAACCCGAAGAAAAACCAACCAGAATAAAAAGAAATGTTCAAGTCCCAGGCTCTTAAAATGGAAAGCTATGGGTCCGATGTAATTCCGGCTCCCAGATTGCAATTCCTATGGCTTCCACTAGATGTCAACAGTCTTTATTCAAGGTTTCAGGCTTGTTTCTTAAAAAACGAGCAAGAATTTTGAGTTTTTGTGAAGAGACCACCAGAACAATATCAGTCTTTCGGCGCACGCGCTTACTAATTTTACTTTCCTATTAAACATACTACTTTCCATATTAAATATTATAGTTTATTTACATTTTAGGGTACCTGAGGATTAAATAGAAACGTCGTTTGACTTGTTTGGACGAAGTTTAGCGGTAGCTTTTTGGATTCCTTTGTCTGCATGTTAAACGAGTGGATTACTGAAATCAATGGCGCCAACAAAATTGACTTTTTGGGACATAAAGAAGGATTTTATCAACAAAAAGACCATTCATGTTATAGCTGGGACCCTTGGGATTGCAAACAGAGGATGATTTTCAAAAGTAAGTGATTTATATAAATCGGTATTTGTGATTTTGTGAACCCTGTGCTGGTTGAAAAATATGTTGATGTGGGGCGCCGTCCTCAGACAACCGCATGGTATGCTTTCGCTGTAAAGCCTATTGTAAATCGGACAATGCAGTTAGATTAAGAAGAATTTAAGCTTTTAAATTATATAACAAACTTGTATGTTCATGAATGTTTAATATTACAATTATTTATTTGAATTGCGTGCCCTCCAATTTCACCGGATGTTGTCAACAGGTGTCCCGCTAGCGGGACGCCTATCCCTAAGATTAAACTCTGTAACCGTTTTGAAGTCAGCATTGGCCTCATGGTGAAATCCCTGTGCGGTTTCCTTCCTCTCCGCCAACTGAGTTAGGAAGGACGCCTGTATCTTTGTCATGACTGGGTGTATTGATACACCATCCAAAGAGTAATTAATAACTTCACTATGCTCAAAGGGATATTCAATGTCTGCTTTTTTTTACCCATCCACCAATATATATATATATATGCTCTTCTTTGCGAGGCATAGGAAAACCTCCCTGGACTTTTGTGGTTGAATCTGTGTTTGAAATTCACTGCTCGACTGAGGGACCTTATAGATAATTGTATGTGTGGAGTACAGAGATGAGATAGCGTTTAACATGATTTTTGAGTGACTACTATTGTACACATAATCCATGATGAGAGTTTGTCACGGTTGTCGTAGGAATGAGCGGACCAAAGTGCAGCGTGTGTGTCGTTCCACATTTTATTATTACTGTGAAACTATGCAATACATAAATAAACTGAATGACAAAAAAATAAAAAAATGTGACGCAGAGGTGAAACATACACTACTCAAAATTAATCTCCCACAAACCCAGGTGGGACAAACACCAACTTAAATATGACCTCCAATTAGAGACAACGATGACCAGCTGCCTCTAATTGGAGATCATCCCAAACACAGCCCAACATAGAAATACAATACTAGAACAACCCAACATAGAAATACAAAACTAGAACATAACATAGAAAACTAAACTAGAAAACCCCCCTGTCACGCCCTGACCTACTCTACCATAGAAACTAACAGCTTACTATGGTCAGGACGTGACAGAGTTGTTAAAGACTCAAGACATTTCAGATTTCATATTTTATTCATTTGTAAAAATGTCAAAAAACAGATTCCCACTTTGACATTAAGGGGTATTGTGTTGGCCATTGACACAAAAATCTAAATGTTATCAATTTTAAATTCAGGCTGTAACACAACAAAATTTGGAAAATGTCAAGGGGTGTGAATACTTTCTGAAGGCACTGTAGATACACTACATACCAGAGAAAAAACAAGAGAAAAAGCAAGGGAGAGGACATATGGTCTGAGAGGTTACATATTAACACACTGTGAAAACAAGCCAAAAGTCAAACGTCTTCCCTCAGTCCCTACACACCCCAGATTCACACACATCTGGCCCATTCGTCATGTGTGTGAAGCTGTTGCAATCCATTTATTGTATTACTGGGAGTAATCTGACTAATAAAAAAGATGGCAGCAGAAAAATATAAATGTGACAGATGGAGATGTTTTGCTAATCATTATGTTATTGCATTTGTTATAATATATTGTATATTTGCATTTATAAAACATACCTAAGACAACCCTTGAAACTACAACACAGTGATTTCAGCAAAACATTACATTTTTAAATGCATACATTTATAGTCTATACATTAGGCATATAGCTAGTCCTATACCAGCCAAACTCTTTCTTTAGTCACAATTACTGAGCATATACTGGCTAGGAGATCCCCCTGATTGTGTATTCAACAATCAGTGTTTACCTGGCTAGCAGGGCTGTAACCAGTGTGTGAGTTTTTGTGAGGTCCGGAAGGAGGGACATTTTTTGAAAGTTGAAGCTCATTTACTGCATTTCTATACAATGAAAAAAATTCTAAATGCTATTTGGAGAACAGCAAAAACAAGGAACAAATGACTCAAGCCACCTTGGCTGCTCTAGGTTCATTCACCTCAGTCGATCAACAAACACATAGCCTATTAGCAATACAATTGTAGCGTTATAACCCTGAAAGGGGGAAATATGAGAAATGATTCACGCTGACACGTAGAATCAGTGACCGTTCAGTCAGTTGTAATGATGAATTGCAGAAAATCATCAAATCTTTACATAGATATCGCTTTTCTCACAATAATAAGAAATTAAAAGCTGAAATGTCTTGCATTAAAAAGTATTCGACCCATTTGTTTTGACAAGCCTAAATAAGTTCAAGAGTAAAAATGTGCTTAACAAATCGCATAATAAGAGGCATGGACTCATTCCGTGTTCAATAATAGTGGTTAACATGATTTTTGAATGACTACCCCATCGCTGTACCCCACACATTCAATTTTCTGCAAGGTCCCTCAATCGAGTAGTACATTTCAAGCACAGATTCAACCACAAAGACCAGGTAGGTTTTTCAATGCCTTTCAAAGGGCACTGACTGGTAGATGTGTACAAATTTTAAAAAGCAGATGGTGAACATCCCTTTGAGCATGATGAAGTTATTAATTAGCCTTTGGATGGTGTATCAATACACCCAGTCACTGTAATAAGGGTCGTCTAAAGGAGACCAAAATGCAGCGTGTGAAGTGCTCATAATTACTTTTAATGAAAACACTTTGCAAAATAACAAAAACGACCATCAACAGTCCCGTCAGGTACAAACAACGAAACGGAAAACAACCACCCACAAAACCACATGAAAAACAGGCTGCCTAAGTATGGCTTCCAATCAGAGACAATGAAAAACACCTGCCTCTGATTGGAAACCATACCCGGCACCAACATAGAAAATACAACATAGAACGACAATCTAGACAACCCACATAGAAAACAGAAAACCCAAAATACATAGACAAAAACACCCCCCTGTCACGCCCTGACCAATCTACTATGGAAAAATGACCTCATACTAAGGTCAGAACGTGACAGTCGCGCCCTGACCAATCAGTCACGCCCTGACCAATCTACTATGGAAAAATGACCTCATACTAAGGTCAGAACGTGACAGTCACTACAAAGATACAGGAATCCTTCCTAACTCAGGAAACTGCTGAGGCCAATGGTGATTTAAAAAACAGTTACAGAGTTTAATGGTTGTGATATGAGAAACCTGAGGATGGATCAACAATATTGTAGTTGCTCCACAATACTAACCTAAATGAGTGAAAATTAGGAAGCATGTACAGAATAAAAAAAACATTCCAAAACATGTATCCTGTTTGCAACAAGGCACTTAAGTAAGTAATACTGCAAAAAATGTGGCAAAGAAATTGTTTTGCCCCAAACATAACGCTTTGTATTCCTGACAAAAAGTTATGTTTGGGGCTAAACCAACAAAACACATCACTCAGTACCACTATTCATATTTTCAAGCATAGTGGTGGCTGCATCATGTTATGGGTATGCTTGTCATCGGCAAGGACTAAGGAGTTTAAGATAAAAAGAAACGGAATACAGCAATAAGCACTGGCAAAATCATAGAAGAAAACATGGATCAGTCTGCTTTCCAACAGACACTGGGAGCCGAATTCACCTTTCAGCAGGACAATAGCCTAAAACACAAGGCCAAATTGACACTGGAGTTTCTTACTAAGACGGCATTGAATGTTCCTGAGTGGCCTAGTTACAGTTTTGACTTAAATCGTCTTGAAAATCTATGGCAAGACTTGAAAATGGCTATCGAGCAATGATCAACAATCAACTTGACAGAGCTTGAATAATTTTTAAAGAACAATGGACAAATATTGTACAATCCAGGTGAGCAAAGCTCTTAGAGACTCAACCAAAAAGACTCACAGTTGTAATCACTGCCAGGTGCTTCTACAAGGTATTGACTAAGGGGTGTGAATACTTATGTAAATTAGATATTTCTGCATTTAATGTTCAATAGATTTGCAAACATTCCAAAAAACATGTTTTCACTTTGTCATTATGGGGTATTGTGTTTTGGGGAAAAAAATCTGTTTAATCCATTTTGAATTCAGGCTGTAACACAACAAAATCTGGAATAAGTCATAAGGTATAAATACTTTCTGAAGGCACTGTAGACTAAAACGTATTACATTTTTAGAACTGTATTGTTTTTGTATTTTAATCTAGGTATAGCCCTATAGGCAGTTGTGGAATAATGACCCAATTGTCATACTTGAGTAAAAGTAATGATACCTTAATAGAAAATGACTCAAGTAAAAGTCACCCAGTAAAATTCTACTTGAGTGAAAGTCTAAAAGTATTTTGTTTAAAATATACTTAAGTATCAAAAGTAAATGTAATTGCTAAAATATACTTAAGTATCAAAAGTAAAAGTATAAATAATTTCTAATTCCTTAAATTGAGCAAACCAGATGGCACCATTTTCTAGTTTTACATTTTTTTTACGGATAGCAAGGGTCACACCAACATTCGGACATCATTTACAAACGAGCATGTGTGTTTAGTGAGTCTGCCAAATCAGAGGCAGTAGGGATGACCAGGGATGTTCTGTTGATAAGTGTGTGAATTTGATCATTTTCCTGTCCTGCTAAGTATTCAAAATATAACTAGTACTTTTGGGTGTCAGGGAAAATGTATGGAGTAAAAAGTACAATATTTTCATGAGGAATGTAGTGAAGTAAATGTATTTAACCTTTATTTAACTAGGCAAGTCAGTTAAGAACAAATTCTTATTTACAATGCCTACCCCGGCCAAACCTTAACCCAGACGACGCAGAGCCAATTGTACGCCGCCCTATGGGACTCCCAATCATGTCTGGTTGTGATACAGCCTGGAATTGAACCAGGGTAGACTGCTGCGCCACTCGGGAGCCCGTAAAAGTTGTCAAAAATATAAATAGTAAAGTACAGATACCCCAAAAAACGACTTAAGTAGTACTTTAAAGTATTTTTACTTAAGTACTTTACACCACTGCCTCTAGGGAAGATAGGCCATGTGGAGATGTTCATATTGAAACATATCTTTGTTTTTTGTTCCTAACTTTTCAGTACAGATTTAGGCCCCGACTGCCAAGTTAGGGAACCACTACTATCCTCTCTCTCTCTTTGCTTGCTTCCTCTTTCTCTCTCTCTGTCTCCACCACTGAGTGACACATCACTTTCTGTCTCAGTAGCCTACTCTCTGTAAAGCAAAGTTATGAGAACTTAGTTGCCTATTTTTTTCTCCTGCTGAGGTAGGCTCCGTTAAACGTTAGCTTCTTACTTCATCCTTGTAGCTGGCTAAGAGCCCTTCAACGTTACTGCAATAGAAGTCTCTGCTGGCAGCTGTAGTCTGGCACATAATGTCATAATACCCATAAAACCTAGCTGTAAAACCCAGTAATGGTTCCAATCGTTTTTTCCCCATTCATTTTTGCATCTGGGATTTTATATCTACTTGATATAAGGACTGTGTTTCGTGCAGGCTTACCCTGGTGTGACATTTTGACAGCCATGTAAGGTGAGTTTTAGCAATATATTCACCTCAATTTACTCTAAATTTGAAATGCTAATTAGCAAAAGAGAAGACCTCAGTAAGACTACAAATTCCTGCAGGAAGCTCTTGCACGTCATCTCTAGCCGACACTGTCAGCTACCGTTCACCAACACGATCAGAGACCACTGTCCAATCCATTCATTTCTTCTGTACTCTTTCTCTGTGTTAGCTAACCACTGACTGCACTTTAGTTATCTAGTTAGCACAGCAATAGATCAAAATATCATTTGGTTTTACTTTGATAATTGTTTGTACAGTATGTTGACTTTGATGTCTATTTCAGACCTTATGGCATTTTTTAAAGGATGAGCATTAGAGCATTAAAAGGGGAGAAGACCACTATAAATCTGGCCATGTGGAAAGTGCAGCTATAGTGAGGGGCAACTTACCTTTTGGTCAATGGTTAGCAGATGTTATTGAGAGTGTAGCGACAGTGCAGCAATATCTAGCAAGTAATATCTAACAATTCCACAACATAAACCTAATACACACACATCTAGGCCTTGGGGGAATGCGGTGAAGTCAACGGAGTTAGCATAGTTATTTGTGACCAGACTTGGTTGGTTTTCCAATCCATTAGGGGTACCAAACGGTCAATTAAATCTATCCCAATCAGCATCCGTTCGGTGTCACTGATCACGTACACAGGGTGGATCAGACATACACAGTCACGTACACAAGGTTGATCAGTGACACGCTTTCCAAGTTGAGTTTAAGTAGGAGACGGTTGGTTAGGGGCGAGGTAGCTTGAATGAAACCGCAAGGATTCGTGGCGCGGCGTTCCGTTTTCAACCAACGTTTTGCTGGGTCCACTGCCCTTTAAAGTTCATTCAGCAAAGTTTCAGATATGAGTGAAATTGTCCAACCCGAATCTATCAGAGCATCACAGGTCAAACAGTCTTCTAAGATTGCTTTAAGGTATGGCCTGTTCGAGTTGGTTTTTCTTGTCAAATCCCTAACAAAGTGGAGTGGGTTGGAAGATTGGAGCGGTTTGTTATCTGTGTCGACCCACCTTCGTGACCCAGTGGGTCCTCTATCAGAATGGGAGAGGAATCATTTGTTGCAACGCTGCTTACCTTGTGCGTCTCCACATCCATATCAATGTCTGTAGACAAAACCTGTGGGCTTGTGTCTAGAATGAGCGGTCTCTGGACAGGGATTTAAGTGAGGGCCGGGGTAATGGGAATGTTGATGTCCTCGCGAATGGCGTGAATTTTGGCGGACTAGGTCTCCAACAATTTTACGCCTAGTCATGATGACTTATCCTTGTCCTCTTTCTCAAATTTCTTCCGCTGCAGCACATCTCTTATCAGAGCTTCTATATCATTTAGGTTCACATTTAGATTGTTGTTGAACACTTTGTTGCCCTTGTTACCCTTGTGTCCTAACCCTTTGTGAGGGTTAGATTTTACATTTTATATTTTAGTCATTTAGCAGACGCTCTTATCCAGAGCGACTTACAGTAGTCAATGCATACATTTCATACATTTTATTTGTAAAAATTCGTACTGGCCCCCCGTGGGAATCGAACCCACAACCCTGGCGTTGCAAACACCATGCTCTACCAACTGAGCCACACGGGACCAGGGACTTAGCGGCCAGGTCGATCTCTACGGGACCTGTTAGGTTGGGGACGTTCATCATAGTTATTGTTACTGTGGTGGTTATTGGTAGCCACACCATTTGTGCGTCATCTTTTACCGCACCTGTCCCTGATGCCACACCTTCCAATTGGAGTGATTGTTCCCGCCCAAGCTCGAAAACCGAGCTGTCCGGGGCTCTTAGCCCGGCTTGCTTTCGATGCTTAAAAAGCTGTGCTCGCAAGCTCTCGGAGAGTCGAGATCAGCAAACCAACGTGGACAGTAGGGCCCAAGTAGTTAATGAAGTTGGGAGACATGTTTGACAGAAACAATTGTTTGAATGTTTATAGATCTTCCATAACTGTTTCAGCGAGCATGCCAAAGTAAGCTGAACGAAGCCTATGATACTAGGCTTGTGTGTGTTCATTTCGAGCTTGTTTGATATTGTTAGACAATGAGCTGTTGTGTTTGCGAGTCGCAGAACCACTGAATTCTATTTCCAAAACCGTGGAAAGTTTAGCGTAGTCGTTTTGCACGTGTTGCTCTTGTAGACGGATGAACCTTGTCACGTGTTTGTTGGACGTTCGTTTCAACAGGTAGACCCTGTCGGCATTCATAGCATTTGGGTAGCCATCCAAGGCATCTTCAATGTCTGCTAAGACCGTCTCGGTGTCGTTTGGCTTTCCTGGAACGGGGTCAAAGATGCGGAAGCATTTGACGATTTTGTCAACTCGATCCCTGCCAAGTGCGCATGGAGCATCTGGGGACTTATAGGCCGAAAGGCCAAGAGGAAAAGCCAAGCTTTGGTTGTGTTGGCGAGGAGGCGCCATGTCACTGTGGGCCGAATGGCCAGGAGGAAAAGACTGAGGGACCCCTAAGAGAGGTGAAGTCTGAAATCTCCTGTCCTCTACATTCCCCGGTTCCCTGAGCTCCGGATGTGAGCTAGGTTGCTTGGTTCGGTAGGCCCGCGATAGCACGTGACTGTTCTGGAGTTCCTCCAGATGATACCTAAGGGTGGTATTCTGCTACATTGCAGAGTCCACCTGGGAGAGGAGGGTGTTTATTTTAGGTACGTAGGTGTTGCACTTGCTCCGCTTGGCCTCATACTTATCTGTCATGGTTTTCAGGGAGAGGTCTCGAGTGTGGAGCGAGAGATCCAGTGATGAGATGTCCTCCTTTTGCTTAGAGGTCACGTTTTCCAACTTTCTCACCTGGTCTTTCTTATCCTTCATTAAATAAGCGACATCGAGGAGTTCTACTGTTTTGTCAGCCAACTGACATTTACTCCTGAGGTGCTGACCTGTTGCACCCTCTACAACCACTGTGATTATTATTATTTGACCCTTCTGGTCATCTATGAACATTTGAACATCTTGGCCATGTTCTGTTATAATCTCCACCCGGCACAGCCAGAAGAGGACTGGCCACCCCTCATAGCCTGGTTCCTCTCTAGGTTTCTTCCTAGGTTCTAGCCTTTTGTAACGCCTTGACCATAGAGAGGGGTTTTTGTTCTTTATTTTGGTTAGGCCAGGGTGTTACATTGGGTGGGCGTTCTATATTCCTTTTTCTATGTTTTTGTATTTCTTTGTTTTGGGCCGTGTGTGGCTCCCAATCAGGCACATCTGAAGCTCGTTGTTGCTGATTAGGAGTCACACATAAGGAGCATGTTTTTCCTTTGGGTTTTGTGGGTAATTGTTTCTGTCTAGTGTTTTCTGTCTTGTGTAGAGTTTATCCTGACAGGACTGTTTTGCTGTCGTCTTTTGTTTATTTTTGTAGTGTTTTCTTTTTCATTAAAATTCTAATGATGAACACATCCTCCGCTGCACCTTGGTCTAATTCTGACGACGGCCGTTACACCTTTCTAGGGAGTGTTTCCTAGCCACCGTGCTTCTACACCAGCATTGCTTGCTGTTTGGGGTTTTAGGCTGGGTTTCTGTACAGCTCTTTGTGACATCAGCTGATGTAAGAAGGGCTTTATAAATACATTTGATTGATTGATTGATTGTTCATTAACTGATCGTCTTTGGTCTGCAGCTTTTGGAACAGAACATTATTGCTTTGAGTGGTTTAATTCAAAACCATTTGTAGGGCATCACGTTGCTCACCCCTGTTTTTAGCTAGCTCGTCAGATTCATCTAGTGTCGCAATGTCTGCATTTTTTTTCGCTTATGGCATTGAAATCTACAATTTTCAGCCCATCGGCATAGTTAGGATTTACATCGCTGCTGAGGTCAGTGATCAATCTTTCCGTGGGGGAGGGTTCACTTTTTAGTGGGGGAATGGGTGGCCACCCATCTGATAGCTTGCTCATTATTATGATTATCAGTTATTTCAATGTATGTAAAGTTTGGTTTTTGAGTTGGAAGCTGCAAACACGATTTAAATCAGTTTATAAGCGTCAATGAATCATCAAGACTGGGCCAGTAATGTGAAAGTTGGGCTATTAATGAACTTGCAAAAGCAGATTTTATTGATTTAATACATTTTTAGGATAAATCAAACCTGTATTGGCTATTTGGGAATTAAACTTGAATTAACCTGAAAGTGTTGCTGTATCTAAGTTAACGTGGAAAAGTTTAACAATGTCTCATTGGTTGGAACAAATCAGTTTGTGTATTATCCCAATAAATGACCTGAAAAGGTAGTATGGCAATTTAACTTATGTATTAAATTAAACGAGACAATGGTATCCAATCAGTTGAGAATGGTTGGATACCATATAGAAGTTGTTCCCAAACTTTTTATAGTCCCGTACCCCTTCAAACATTCAACCTCCAGCTGCGTACCCCCTCTAGCCCCGGGGTCAGCGCACTCTCAAATGTGTTTTGCCATCATTGTAAGCTTGCCACACACATACATTTATTAAACAAGAATGAGTGTGAGTTTTTGTCACAACCCGGCTCGTGGGAAGTGACAAAGAGCTCTTGTAGGACCAGGGCACAAATAATAACATAATAATAATCAAGAATTTTGCTATTTATTTAACCATCTTACATATAAAACCCTATTTATTCATAAGTAAATGTGAATAACTCACCACAGGTTAATGAGAAGGGTGTGCTTGAAAGGATGCACATAACTCTACAATGTTGGGTTGTATTGGAGAGAGTCTCAGTCTTAAATCATTTCCCACACACAATCTGTGCCTGTATTTAGTTTTCATGCTAGTGAGGGACGAGAATCCACTCTCACATAGGTACGTGGTTGCAAAGGGTATCAGTGTCTTAACAGTGCGATTTTCCAAGGCAGGATTCTCTGAGCGCAGCCCAATACAGAAATCTGGCAGTGGCTTCTGACTAAATTAAATTTTCACAGAACTGCTTGTGGCAATTTCGATGAGGCTCTCTTGTTCAGATATCAGTAAGTGGACTGGAGGCATGGCATGAAAGGGATAACAAATCCAGTTGTTTGTCATCCGTTTCGGGAAAGTACCTGCGTAATTGCGCACCCAACTCACTCAGGTGCTTCACGATATCACATTTGACATTGACCGTATGCTTGAGTTAATTTGCACACAAAAAATCATACAATGATGGAAAACCTGTGTGTTGTCCTTGTTAATGCAGACAGAGAAGAGCTCCAACTTCTTAATCATAGCCTCAATTTTGTCCCGCATACTGAATATACACTACCGTTCAAAGGTTTGGGGTGACTTAGAAATATCCTTGTTTTTGAAAGAAAAGCTAATTTTTCCGTCCATTAAAATAACATCAAATTGATCAGAGTAACAGTGTAGACATTGTTAATGTTGTATATGTCTATTGTAGCTACTGTAGCTGGATATTATGGAATATCTACATAGGCGTACGGAGGCCCATTATAGCAACCATCACTCCTGTGTCCTAATGGCACGTTGTGTTAGCCAATCCAAGTTTAAAAGGCTAATTGATTATTTGAAAACCCTTTTGCACTTATGTTTGCACAGCTGAAACTGTTGTTCTGATTAAAGAAGCAATAAAACTGGCCTTCTTTAGACGAGTTGAGTATCTGGAGCATCAGCATTTGTGGGTTTCAATTACAGGCTCAAAATGGCCAGAAACAAATAACTTTATTCTGAAACTCGTCAGTCTATTCTTGTTCTGAAAAATGAATTGCCAAGAAACTGAAGATCTCGTAGAATGCTGTGTACTACTCCCTTCACAGAACAGCGCAAACTGGCTCTAACCAGAATAGAAAGAGGAGTGGGAGGCCCCGGTGCACAACTGAGCAAGAGGACAAGTACATTAGTGTTTAGTTTGAGAAACAAACGCCTCACAAGTCCTCAACTGGTAGCTTCATTAAATAGTACCCACAAAACACCAGTCTCAACGTCAACAGTGAAGAGGGGACTCCGGAATGCTGGCCTTCTAGGCAGAGTTGCAAAGAAAAAGCCATATCTCAGACTGGCCAATAAAAAGAAAAGATTAAGATGGGCAAAAGAACACAGACGCTGGACAGAGGAACTCTGCCTAGAAGGCCAGCATCCCGGAGTCGCCTCTTCACTGTTTACGTTGACGTCATCATGCAAGCGGTCAGACAAGTGAAAATGATGGTCAGCTAAGAAAACTTTAAGCTCGTCTCTCAATTCTAAAAAACCTGTCAATACTTTGCCCCTTGATAACCAGCGCACTTCTGCATGTTGTAAAAGCGTTACATGGTCGCTGCCAATATCATTGCATAGTGCAAAAAATACATGAGAGGTCAGGGGCCTTGCTTTATCAAAGTTTTCACTGTTGTGTCCAAAACGTCTTTCAAGCTGTCAGGCATTCCCTTGGCAGCAAGAGCCTCTCGGTGGATGCTGCAGTGTACCCAAGTGGCGTCGGGAGCAACTGCTTGCATGCGCGTTACCACTCCACTATGTCTCCCTGTCATGGCTTTTGCGCCATCAGTACAGATACCAACATGAGCAGCAGCTACGTTTGGCTACATACGGTTAATGGAATTCCCGCAAGAGAGTAAGGTTAATGTGATTGGATGTTAATTATTTGACTAGGCTACCTGTATTTGACATTGTGTTGTCATTTCGCTGAACACTAGATGGTTTAATTTTATTTTTGCCAGTGAAACGAGGCTACTCAGGCGAGACAAAAACCTCACCCAAATGTATAGCACCGTTGGAAAATATAAATGGACTGTTTGAAAATGTGAAGAAAAAAATGTTTTAAAAAAAGTTACTTAAAAAAAAAATGTTTTAATGTGAATCACATTTTTATTTGTCACATCCCCGATGGCAACGTGTACCCCAGTTTGGGAATACCTGCCATGTAGTGTAACCTGGATTATTTCAAAACAATTACTGGTGATTCTTCACCACCAGAAGTCACTGATAGCACAAGCTGAAATCGACGGTACCAGCAAAGGTGGAATTTTACAATACTGTTAGTAATGTGGTCGTAGACACCAATGAGCTGGTAAATACAAATTTAATCGATTAATCAATGTTATTAATGAATCATACCTGTCTAGGCTATTTGGGAATTAAAGTTTTCAGGTTAATTAAAGTTTATTTAAAGTTTATTTAATGTGGAAAGTTTAACAATGTCTCATTGGTTGGAACACATCAGTTTGTGTATTATCCCAATAAACGACCTGAAAATGTAGTATGGCAATTTAACTTATGTATTACATTGAACGAGACAATGGTATCCAATCAGTTGAGATTTGTTTGATACTATACACTGTAACCTGAATTATTTAAAAGCAATTACTGCCGATTCTTCACCAGAGGTCATTGATAGTACAAGCTGAAATCACACGAGATCCCCCCTGCGTGGGATTTCACTTTGAACAAAGGGGAAAACAAAAATGGCTGCTCTCCTTTTGTTAGCTTAGCATCTGGTGCGATGCTTAGCTTCACTTGTGCGGGATTTCCATTTCCCAGCACAAGGAAATGTCCCTCCAACAAGGGAACAGGCTGTCACGTCCTGACCAGTAAAGTTTTTTTTTGTTATTGTAGTTTGGTCAGGACGTGGCAGGGGGTGTTTGTTTAGAGTGTTTCGGGGTTTGTTGGGCTATGTTATTATGTAAGAGGGGTGTTTGTTTAGAGTGTTTCGGGGTTTTTGGTCTATGTTCTAGGTTAGTGTTTTTCTATGTTCAGTCTAGTTTTTCTACTTCTATGTTTAGGGTTTGTTGATTGACCTTCAATTGGTGGTAGCTGTTCCTCGTTGCCTCTGATTGAAGGTCCTATGTATAGGGGTGTTTGTGCTATGGGGGTTTGTGGGTAGTTGTCTCCTGTTTTGTGTCTGTGCACCTGACAGGACTGTTTAGTGTTGTTCATTGTTTTGTATACGTGTTTCTTTTGTTTTTTTCCTTCTTTTCGATTAATAAAGAAGATGAGTATACACGTTTCCGCTGCACCTTGGTCCAATCCTTACGACACCCGTGACACAGGCTTACTAAGTGACGTCTCACGTTCAACCCTTGAGTTCTTGACATTACCAAAACGCGAGAGGTAGAGAGATAATGACTTCGCTTCGGTCAAACAAATATATCTACTCAAATTTCAGTAATGGCCGGCTCATATGTCCTCTGCTCTAGAAATGACTTATGACCAAGTCTAATTGCTTCTGAAAGCGATAGACAGAAATAACACTACGTTGGGCACAACTAATATTATTCTCAGAATGCCTGCATCGGCTGGTACATATGCCCTAGCTCGTATCATTCAGTAAATCCCCCCACACACTGATTTTCGTCAGATATACAACACATGAGTGGTTTTCTACCTACCAGTATATGGGTGAAAAGGAAAAACCACGCACACGCCCCTCTCAACAATAATCCTGCTTATAGCTATTGTTGGCGTATACGTATCTTGCTACACAATTGGTATGGAGTTAATTCAAAAGTGAGGCCTAGTTTTATTTTAGACTCCTCACAGGGGACACCATATAAATATGTCGTAACATTGTATTAATTAATGTGACGAATGCTGTTCATCGAATGATTACCTGTTTATAATTACGTGATTCAATTAATCAGGTAATCATTAACTCAGTAACCTGGGGCACCATGGGAAAACGTTGTTTTTATTGAGTTTCCGTTTCCCAAATTAACTCAAAGAATATCAGAATATCTATTTTACAGCAGTCGCTAATTAATCAATTTCCTCTACAGTCTCATCCTGAACATTGAATAATTCGTAAATCTGCACAAACCCGAGTCTCACTAAATCCTTCCGTAACACACAAATTGAGTTGAATATTGATTAGAACTTAGTACAATGAAACGGGTACCTTGCGGGCCAACACAATATGACCCGTTACACAAAATTGGGATTTTAGAAAGAGAGGGTGCACGAGAGAAAAGAACACTTGGATACATTTGTTAACTAAGCTTAGTTTAACCCTAACACCTTGCCCCGAACTGCCGCTCTTATGGGTCAGAATATAATGATGTAATTACTTGTCGAAGGTCTCCGATGGGGTCTCTTCTCCTCTGATGGCGGCACTTCTTTCATTACCGGGTGTAAGTCTCTGATTATCCACACGATGTCAGTGTCCTTTCTCTTAGTGGTCTGTTTCCTCACCCTCGTTCTGAAAAGGGGTCTTCTCCGAACGGCTAATCAGCCGTGTATAGCTGTTCCAGCGTGGGAATGAAAGTAGTGTAGACACACGATTCCTTGGATAGAATAACTGGGTGGTCCTGCTTGAATTCACCCTTTTAGACACAGCTATTGATCCGTAGCATAGATTTTTAAGAGGTTATTTTGTCTTCTTCAACCTCGTGTTGCATTTTGGTAATGCGACTACTCGGACATTGGCTGCAGCGCGTGGTCACCTAGTCTCAATTGTAAAATCTTAACTCACAAGTTCATACCCCCGGGTCACAAAGGGGAGTTTCCGTCTTTATGCCAAGTTCTCTGGGCATGTCTAGTTACGAGGCAAGGTATGGATTTGACTCAGATCTAGTTTAGACAACTAACTTCACATTTCATGGCGAAGGTGACCACAGATGGTATCTAAATGCATGGAAGATAATTTGGCCGAGAACAGTGGGAACCTCAACCCCCCCCTCCCACCATCCGGCTGAAAATGGTGAAAATTGCGTTCAGTATGGTCCTTCACCACTTCTACCGTGAGACCTGAGTCCGAGCGAGCAACCTGTATACAGCATCCAGTCGAAGCTATCAACTGCCTTTTCTCACATACTTTTTCTCTCAGGAGGGAGTGCGACATATGTCCATGTGGAGTGAGCATGGAGAGAGATCCAGTCCAAACTTCTCTCATGCTGCTGGTGTACTGCTAGGATAATGGACAAGACATAGTGGACTGTATAGGGCAGTGGCGGCTCAGGTGAGAGACATTGTCCAGGGCCATCCACTTTGAACATGTGCCATTAAAAGGATGAACTGAAACAAGAAGAAGAACATGAAGAAATGCCAGGAAAGGAAGGATGAGTGCCGGGGACGGAGGGGTGGTCAACCATGCCCGTAATTGATTTAGGCTTATTCAAAATTGTTTATTTGGGGTATCAGGTTGATTGTGAAGGTCTTCACACTGCAAAATGTATAGTAATTTAGACTAAGAATGCATTGAAATACCAATCTCTCATTACCACAAGTGATGAGAAAAGTTAGGGTCTTAAATTAAAGTGATAGAGCCAACGTGAACCACTAAGGACTGTCATTCTAAATTTGGTTTAGATCATTTATCAATAGTTGTAATTATGATTTGGAAAGGCAAGGCTTCTAGAGACAGAGCTGTGCCTTAAAAATCTGAGCAGAGCCACTAGATTGTAGCTCGGGCTAACCTTGCCCCAATCTCATTCTTAGCAAGGTTGGTGTGAAACTGTTATAACGTGTTCTCTTTCTCTTCCCTGCGAAATGTTATTAACATGATTAAGGCGATCTGCACCTCTCTGGCTGGTAAGATTTCAGCAGCTATCATGTTTGCTGCTCCTCCAGAGGATGGGGAAAACTATGAATGAGCCCCCATTTCCCCAGGCAGATACGGACGATGAGTAATGATTGAAGGTTGTTTTCTTTTAAGAAGTTGAGAGTAAAGTCATCTAAACCTTTAACCTGTTTACATTATGTGGAACACTGAGCTCATGGGCAAACACCAAGGTCTTAGCAGAATTGTTAAACAACAGGGTTTAATATTTTGACTAAGTTGATGTCCCAGGGACAGTTAGTGAAAATATAGGTCAATGCAATGCGATTGTGGTAAGAAATATGGTGTCTGGTTTATTTCTGTGTTGATTGCCTTACTTTAACAAGAGTATAGAATTTTGAGATATAGACGCTGAAATCTAAATGTCTGCATTAAAATTGTATGATTATTATCGCACAAGTGATAAGAGGATGGAATGTAATTGTAACGGTTGTCGTCGGGAATGGAGGACCAAAACGCAGCAGGAATGTGGATGCTCATCTTGTATTTATTTTAAACCAAGAAAACACCAAAATAACAAAAGAAGAACTCACAAACAACAAAACAGTCTTGTCAGGCTCACACACGCAAAACAAGAAACAATCTCCCACAAACACTAAACCAAACACATACCCATATATAGGACTCCCAATCAGAGGCAACGAGAAAACACCTGCCTCCAATTGAGAGTCCAACCCCAATAAACCAGACATAGAAATACAAAAGACCAGAGACCACATAGAAATACAAACATAGAACATTACCCAAAAACCCGGAAATAATAAATCAAACGCCCTACTAAATAAACCACCACCCCAAACCACATAAAACAAATACCCTCTGCCACGTCCTGACCAAACTACAATAACAAATAACCCTTATACTGGTCAGGACGTTACAGTAATGGCATTTTTATGTTTGTGCTTTTCTTATAACTCATTTCTGTGTTCTATTTATGTGCTATTCTATAAACACATTTCTGTATTGATGCAAGTGACTGATTTAACGAATGCTCACTTATCAGTAGCTGCAATTTGCAGTACGCCCAGACCTTATTTTGAGAACGAACGAAAGATATCTCAGTTTCAAGGTCTCAGCTTAGAGAGAAGAAGCCTCGTAAGGTATTGGTCTGTGATATGTTATGAACCAGTTTTGGTTGGTCATATGAATTAAACAAAACGGTAATGATTAATTAATTATGTTAAATAATGCAAATATAACTTGTCTGTGTATAGCCGTATATAAGACAACTGCTGGGACTGCCCAGGCAGAGCTCCTGATTTACATGTGTACTATGGTGCATTGAGTCGGTTGGAACCTCTCCAGCGCTCTGACAAATACACAATGATTCATTTAAGATTGACTTTGATTGTCCCTGTGTAAGAATTTCCACGACAAGGGTTCTCTCTTGTGCTGTTTGCAGCACGAGAGGTTGTTCAGGAATCTCTTGGTTTGAGTCCGAATGAGCTTGTGTTTGGACATCATGTCAGCGGTCTTTTGAGCTTGCTGAGAGGTTGTTGCAGGGCGACACCTTCAAGTCAAAAACAAATCTGTTGGAGCACGTTAATGCTTTTTTTGATACAGATTGCACCACGCCTGTGGGTTTGCCAGAGACTAAAACTAAAATAAAAGTTTGGTATGGTGGTATGTCATACTGGTGGTATGACTTACTGGTGGTATGACTTAACAGAATATGACTTTGACAGGAGAGTTACTTTATCCAAGCCTGTTGCTGCTTAGCTTTAAAATGTGTAACTTTACTATTACAAATGTGCTATCATGAGAATAATTGTTGAGAGATCTCCTGATAAGGGAATAATTTGTTTAAAGGTAAATGATTAAAGAATCCCACCCTGAAACATAACTAATTAGTAATTGGTAGTTTATGTAGCATGTATAATGAATAATTAAAGTACTAAACGTAAGTCCCATAAGGTTTAGTAGAGACCCGGAAGGAAGAGAAATGTATGTGTGTATGAGTGTGCCTAAGAAAATAGCGAGAACAATTAGACTGTGTTTGACCCGACCTAGCGAGAACTTTGAGAAACTTATGAGGAGAAAGGGAGTAACTCTCAAGGTTTCTCTAATCTCGGGGGAAAGGAACAGACAGCGCTGGGTAGTGATTAACAGTGGTGAGAACTCCGGGGAGGGATACAACTCACCTACTGTTCGGGTGTATGTATGTGTGTAGGACATCTACTGTTTGTGTGGAGGTATGTGCGTAAGTAGGGAATGAGCATAAAATGAATGTCTTTGTATAATGGACTTCAGAACGTTCTCTGAATAAACTGTACGAACCTTTTGCAGAAGCCGAGTCTTTGCCTAATTATTCTTAACCCAGTGTCTTACAAACCTTGGGGATTAGTCAAAGCTTATTGATTGTTAGTTATTATCATTGGGATAGAAAATTCTCTTGACATCTCCACATAAAAACGAAATAGATTAACTGTGTGTTGCTATCAAAGTCATTCCAAAGGGTAGGTTTAACAGAGCAAATGAAATGCAACCATACTTTGCTCCTTGCTCCAGTGATGCCGTGTGCTGATTTATTGAGAGATTGTCCAGCCAGCAAAACTCCTACAGCCTACCTCGATACAATAGGCATGCACCTTGCCCTACAGCCCTGTTTCCGACATTTGTTGACCAGCCCTCCTCTTGTAGGCCTCCTGGATGATGTCTAGTCTCAGAGTTGTCTTGACAATGTGTTGTGGGAACTTATGTTGTTTCTCCAGATTGGCTGTAAGCTGAGAGCCTGAGTAATCACCAGGATCCCTGTTGGTTGATTGGATCGGGACCCTGGTTGCTCTCCAGCTCTGATGAAAGCAATCGTGTGAATGGTGGGCCGTACTTACTTGCTGCTAATTCCTGTGCACATTGCTTCTGTGATTATCTGGAGAACCTGGTAATAGCGCCAGCGGTAACAGCCCTCTCCCAGAACTTTTGGACAGCAGCTCAGGATGTGCTCCAATGTTCATCTCTTGGAGCATAGCGGGCATGCAGGAGACTCCACTTTGCACCTAGGAGAACAGGTTAGATGGTCTGTGAAGGACATTGTACACTGCCTGGATTAGGAACTTGGTTCTGCCTGCCAGAGGTCAGTCCACATAACTTTCCTGTCCACTGCCTGCTCCCACCTTGTCCAGGCTCCTTGCTGACTCATCCCGACTGTTTTGCTGGACCTCTCTTCTTCCACAGCTACTCTCCCCTCCTCCTGAACCAGCCTGCTTCTCTCCTTCCCCTTGGCAGTGTCATACTTAGGATTAAGAAGGTTCCCAGACCGTCTCTTCCCCTGATCACTGCTCCCACCAGGAGGATCTAGGGACCCATGCCAAATATTTTCAGTCTCCTGAGGTTTAAAGATGTTATCATGCCCTCTTCATGACTGTCTTGGTGTGTTTGGACCATGATAGTTCATTGGTGAGGTGGACACCAAGGAACTTGAAAATCTCAACCCGCTCCACTACAGCCCCATCAATGTTAATGGGGGCCTGTTCGGCCCGTCTTTTCCTGTAGTCCACGATCAGCTCCTTTGTCTTGCTCACATTGAGGTAGAGTTTTTTGTCCTGGCACCACACTGCCAGGTCTTTGACCTCCCTATAGGTCTCATCATTGTCGGTGATCAGGCCTACCACTGTTGTGTCATCAGCAAACTTAATGATGTTGGAGTCGTGCTTGGCCACGCAGTCGTGGGTGAATAGGGAGTACAGCAGGGGATTAAGCACGCACCCCTGAGTGGCCCCCGTGTTAAGGATCAGCGTGGCAGATGTATGGTTGCCTACCCTTACCACCTTGGGGTGGCCCGTCAGAAAGTCCAGGATCCCATTACAGAGTGAGGTGTTTAGTCCCAGGGTCTTGGGCTTAGTGAAGAGCTTTGTGGGCACTATGGTGTTGAACGCTGAGCTGAAGTCAATGAACAGGATTCTCCCATAGGTGTTCCTTTTGTTCAGGTGGGAAAGGGCAGTGTGAAGTGCGATTGTGTCATCTGTGGATCTGTTGGGGCGGTATGCCAATTGGAGTGGGTCTAGGGTTTCCCGGGTGATGGTGTTGATGTGAGCCATGACCAGGCTTTCGAAGCACTTCATTTAGGCAGGTTCCCTTCACTTTTTCGGGCACAGGGACTATGGTGGTCTGCTTGAAACATGTAGGTATTACAGACTCGGTCAGGGAGAGGTTAAAATGTCAGTGAAGACACTTGCCAGTTGGTCCACGCATGCTCTGTGTACAAGTTCTTGTAATCCGTCTGGCCCCCGGGGCCTTGTGAATGATCTTGGCACATTGAATTCACTGCAGAGCTCTTGAAAGGATTTCAGTGTAGTGGTTTTCTGATGAAATAGGTCTGAAAAGGTCCTGATTCCTAGAGTATGCCAAAGATTAAAGTTGGCAAGTCTGGGTTGCCTACTATAGGCGAGTAAGAACATATTTGGGAGGAAATACCCAGGTATTTCTTGCAGTCCCTCCACGCTAGTAGGGTGCTGTAAATCACAAAGTTTTGGCTATGTTGCCCACTTCACTAAAGTTATTAATTAATATAATTGAGCTTAGGGGCAATGAACCACAGGATTGGGCTTCTATGTGAATCCACGTTGACTCTTGTCTGTTTGTGATCCATGTTAGCATGTTGCGGATTTGGGCAGACCAGTAGTACAATTGAAGGGAGGGAAGGGCAAGACCACCCTTAGATTCAGGTTTCAATAGAGTGGAGAACTTGATCTTAGGTTTTTTATTGCCCCATATAAATTTGGTGAGGCTTTGGTTAGTTGTTTTGAAAAAGGAAACTGGGAGATAGCATGGGAGCATCTGAAATAAATTGTTCAGTCTAGGGAGGATGTTCATACGGATGACATTAATTCTTCCTTCTAAGCTAATTGGGAGGGAGATCCAGGTTTGGAGATCATTCTTGATTCGATCCAGGAGTGGAATATAATTTTCCTTGAAAAGGCTATTCAGATCTGGTGTTATGAAGATCCCAAGGTATTGAAACCTCTGTGTCTCCCATTGGAATGGACATAGTGTCTTCATAGAGCTGGTGAGTGTAATATTGAGAGGGCAGACAGTGAATTTGTTCAAATTTATCTTATAACCTGAAAACTTGCCATACTGAGCAATTGTGTCTAAAATGGGAGGGATTTCTCAGGGTTGGATATGTAATCTTGTGCTGCAGGCCGCCTGCAGAAACACCCATAATACTTGGATTGCTCCTTATCAACTCTGCCAGAGGCTCCGCCCCCAACAAGTAGAGCAGGGTGGACAGCGAGCACCCTTGTCTTGTGCCCCGTCCCAAAGGGAATCTGTCAGAGTTCAGTCCGTTAGTAGTCGCCATGGCATTTGGATGAGAGTATAGTGATTTGATCCATTTAATAAAGTTTGGGCCCATATTGAACTTTTCTAAGACTGAGAACAGAAAGCTCCACTCCATCCTGTCGAACAACCTTCTCAGCATCCAGTGAAGCCAGCAGGACAGGGGTCTGTGCGTTTACTTGATCAATAATATCAAAAGACGGCGAATGTTATCAGAAGAGTATCTGTCTCTAATAAATCCAGTTTGGTCCGCTATTATTATTTTGGGAAGAAGAGTGTTTAGTCTTTTGGTGAGCAATTTGGTAATTATTTTGTAGTCAAAATCCAACAAGCTTATGGGCCGGAAGGACGAGCAGGATAGAGTGTCCTTGTCTTTTTTGAGCAACACTGTAATGCGAGATGTGTGCATTGAGTCTGGGAGAACTCAGTTTTTGCAAAAATCCTCCAGCATGGGCCTGGGGACTTATTAGGTGGCATGGAGGTAATTGCCTCCAGGACCTCCTCAGGAGTGAAGGGGGAGTTGAGATCTTCTTGGTCGGTCTCTGATAATTTAGATAGCGAGAGTCCCTCTAGGAAGGAGTGGAGTTCTGCCTCCGTGTGTTTTCTCTCAGAGGTATATAGTTTGCAGTAAAAATCATGAAAAGTTAAATGTATCTTTTTTGGGTCATATGTAACCTCGTCCTCTGCTGTTCGGATAGCCATGATTTTACGCTCTGACTGCTCTTTTTTAAATTGGTAAGCAAGCAATCTACTCGGCCTATTGCTATACTCATGGTATTTCTGTTTAGTAAAGAAAACTCTTTTTTTTATCTCCCGAGTATAGTCCAAATTCAGTTTGGCTTTGGCTGCTTTAAGTTGACTCCAGGAGGTGCTGTCTGGGGATTGTTTATGTACTTTTTCACAGCGTTCCAGCTCTCTCTCAAGATCTAGCTTGTGTGCTTCCATTGCTTTTTTCTTAGAGGAAGCATATGCAATTAGATGACCTCTTAGTGTGGCTTTAGCAGCGTCCCACATTGTGGCCGGAGAAACAGGAGAATCTTTCTTGTCTTGTGTGTAGTTGTCTATCTATGTAGTTACCAATGTATGGAACGCTTCGTTTGATAACATGGAGGTGTTGAATTTCCAACTCTTTGACCTTGGGATGTTTTTGCAGAGGTCAAAGCGGAGGTGGACAAAGGCGTGATCTTTAAGTGCTATGAGTCCGATTGTACACGTGGCTGAATTTATGAAACTCTTTGGGATAAAAATGTAATCTATATGGGAGTAGGTGTTATAGACATTAGAGTAGTATGTATAGTCCATAGATGAGCTATTAGTCTCTCTCCAGATATCTATCAGTCCCATCTCTTTAGTAAGAGAGTTCAACATCTTTGCAGATATTGGATTTGTGGTGGGGACTTGAGATGTTTTGTCTAGGGTTGGGTTAAAGGTACAATTAAAATCTCCGGCCACCAAGCCAAAGGAAACACAATGCTCATTGAACAGGGTTATCATTTTTGACATGAAAGCAGTAGTATCTGTATTAGGGGCGTATATGTTTAAGATAGTAATTGGTTGTCCATACAGTGACCCAGTTATCAAAATAAATCTCCCCTCCGGGTCAGATATGTTTTTGTCAATTATGAATGGAACATGCTTATGGATAAGTATGGCTGTGCCTCTACTGTTTGATTTGAAAGATGAGAAAAACACCTGTCCCACCCAAGCCCTGCGGAGTTTGGCATGTTCAGCATCACAGAGGTGTGTCTCTTGTAATAGCGCAATGTCTGCTTTTTCCTTTTTTAGAGCACATAGTATCTTTTTCCGTTTTATTGCATGACCTAGACCATGACAGTTCTATGTCAATAGATTTAAGGTACTAGTCATCGTCATCGAACAGTAATCAAACTTTAGTGCAAAGGTGGATAAAGGTGGATAATAAAGGTGGATAATAGTTACAGCTGCATTCACATAAAAGGAAAATAAATGGTGTACATAAAATAACAATCTCTGAACACCCCAGCCGAGTTCCCAAACAACTCGACATATCCCGTTGGATCTATTACCCCCCCGCTCAGTCTCAATTCTGTGTTCCCCCAAAAAACGGGAACAGTTAACAACGCACAACGTCTCCCCCTCCCCACCAAAAAAATGCCTCATCCTCTCCTCTCCGCCCCGCATTGAGTAAATGACAATGTAGCCCCCGTCCAGACCACATTAAAAGAGGGAGAAAATAAAATCAATAGCCCAGCCTACATATACCTCCCCCAAGGGACATAGGGAACCACACGTAATAATAGCAACAAAAAAAGGAAATAAAAGTAGGCTGAAACGTTAGTAGGCCTAGGTTAGGCTATAGAGCCTATCCCTCTCAGCTAAAGGAAAATAAATATAGATTAGACGGCTGTAATGACATTTAGCGGGGCGGGTGGGTCTTTGGATGTCGGCTATATGTTGTCTTACCTCCTTTAGTAATAACAGTAATCGCATTTAGTCATTGGTCCATTTCTCGTTGACCAGGATTGTCTTTCAAAAAACGTTTTGCCTCTTCGGGAGTTTTGAAGTGTTGCAGGGCTCTTTGGTGAAGAATCCTGAGCTCGTTTGGGTATTTGAATCCCCTAAAGATTCCTCGGTCAATGGAGTACTTCTTCACCTCGTCAAACTCTCACCGCTTCGGCGTATTCCAGCTGACAGGTCCTGGTGTAAAGTGAGTTTGGCATTTCCCTGTCACGTCCTGACCAGTAATAGGGGTTATTTGTTATTGTAGTTTGGTCAGGACGTGGCAGGGGGTATTTGTTTTATGTGGTTGTGTGTTTAGTGGGGTGTTTGATTTATTATTCCGGGTTTTGGGCAATGTTCTATGTTTATGTATTTCTATGTTTAGTCTAGTCATTTGTATTTCTATGTTTAGGTAATTGGGGGTTGGACTCTCAATTGGAGGCAGGTGTTTTCTTGTTGCCTCTGATTGAGGGTCCTATAAATAGGTATGTGTTTGTGTTGGTATTTTGTGGGAGATTGTGCTTGGTATAGCTTTGTTGCCTTACCGGCCTGTTATTAGTCGTTGTGTTTTTGTTGTGTTTGTTTTGGTTCACCTTCTTGTCCGTTTAAATAAAAAGAAGATGAGTGCACATTTCCCCGCTGCGTCTTGGTCCGCTTTAACGTACGACAACCGTGACATTCCCACTGTAATGGTGTTGATTTTCGCCGCCTGTAGGACTCGTTCCTTGTCGGTGAATCTCAGGAAACGTGTGGTGATGGGCGCGGTGGTTGTCTGGCTGCTGGTGGTGGGCCTCAATGCTCGGTGAGCTCTCTCGAGTTCTATGGGCCTGTCGGTGGACAGGTGGAGCCACTCGGGAAGTTTGTCTTGCAGGTAGCGGATCAGTGGCATGTTTCCCTCTTCTTTTTCGCCCAGATTTAATAGAACACAATTATTCCTTCGTCCCCTGTTTTGCAGGTCCTCTGTTTTCTCTTCCAAATACTCTATTTTCTTTTTAGCATATGCTATTGTTTCCATGGCGTCTGTCAATAAGTTTTCCATGGATAGGATTCGCCCCTCTGCCTCGTCCAGGCGCCCCGCGTTTATGGTTATCTTGTTGTTGATGTCAGGCAAAGCATTTTCCAGGATTGTCACCTTGCCCCCTATCGCACTGAACTGAGAGTTAATGGCATCTAATTTAATGTTGAGTTCTGTACGTTGGGATCTCAGCTCAGAAAGGATGTCTTCGACAGAGTGCGAGGTTGGCATTCGTTGGGCCTCGGGGGGAACGGGTCCTCTTGCTCCTGGCTAATGGCGCTAGCTTTTTCTGAAGCTAGCTGCTTCTTGGAGGCTTTTTCCGTCGCTAATGCTCGAGTCCGGGTAAAAATGTCACCTGTAATGTCACCTTTTGTAGCCGCCATTACTTTTTGACTAAAGCTAAAGGAGTTTAAACTTGAAGTGGAGGTAAGATTAGGAATTGGAAACTACTTGTGCAGAGCTCTTAGTTAATGCGGCCATCTCGTTCAAGGGTCACGTGATCCCCTCCGATCTTCAGTTTCTTGGCAATTTCTCGCATGGAATAGCCTTCATTTCTCAGAACAAGAGTAGACTGATGAGTTTCAGAAGAAAGTTGTTTGTTTCGGGGCATTTTGAGCCTGTAATCGAACCCACAAATGCTGATGCTCCAGATACTCAACTAGTCTAAAGAAGGCTAGTTTAATTGCTTCTTTTATTAGCACCACAGTTGTCAGCTGTGCTAACATAATTGCAAAAGGGTTTTCTAATGATCAATTAGCCTTTTAAAATGATAAACTTGGATTAGCTAACACAACGTGCCATTGGAACACAGGAGTGATGGTTGCTGATAATGGGCCTTTGTACGGCTATGTAGATATTCCTCAAAAATCTGCTGTTTCAAGCTAAGATATACATTGTTAATGATGTAAATGACTATGCTGTATTTCTGATCAATTTGATGTTATTTTAATGGACAAAAAAATAATTATTTCAAAACAAGGCCATATCTAAGTCATCCCCAAACTTTGAACGGTAGTGCACGTACGGTCACTGCGGTGACGACGTCGTCGATGCACTTATTGATGAAGTCGGTGACTGAGGTGGTATACTGCCATTGGATGAATCCCAGAACATATTCCAGTCTGTGCTAGCAAAACAGTCCTGTAGCGTAGCATCCGCGTCATCTTACCACTTCCATATTGAGCGAGTCACTGGTACTTCCTGTTTTAGTTTTTGCTTGTAAGCAGGAATCAGGAGGATAGAATTATGGTCTCCGGCCACTAGGAGCGCCGCTTCTGGAGCATTTTCTTGTTGGTTTATGGCCTTATCCAGTTTGTTAGTGCCAGCATCTTGGTAGATAGTGTGGTCTACAGCTTATCATGAGGTACTCTACCTCAGGCGAGCAATACCTCGAAACTTCCTTAAAACCTCTTACATCTAGACGTTCCGCTAGCGGAACACCTGCTCCAATAGCCAATGATGGGCGTGGCGCGAATTACAAATTCCTCAAAAATACAAAAACTTCCATTTTTCAAACATATGACTATTTTACACCATTTTAAAGACAAGACTCCTTTATCTACACTGTCCGATTTCAAAAAGGCTTTACAACGAAAGCAAAACATTAGATTATGTCAGGAGAGTACCCAGCCAGAAATAATCAGACACCCATTTTTCAAGCTAGCATATAATGTCACATAAATCCAAACCACAGCTAAATGCAGCACTAACCTTTGATGATCTTCATCAGATGACACCCCTAGGACATTATGTTATACAATACATGCATGTTTTGTTCAATCAAGTTCATATTTATATCAAAAACCAGCTTTTTACATTAGCATGTGACGTTCAGAACTAGCATACCCCCCCGCAAACTTCCGGTGAATTTACTAAATTACTCACGATTAACGTTCACAAAAAACATAACAATTATTTTAAGAATTATAGATACAGAACTCCTCTATGCACTCGCTATGTCCGATTTTAAAATAGCTTTTCGGTGAAAGCACATTTTGCAATATTCTCAGTAGATAGCCCAGCCATCAAGGCTAGCTATTTAGACACCCACCAAGTTTAGCACTCACCAAAGTCAGATTTACTATAAGAAAAATGTTATTACCTTTGCTGTTCTTCGTCAGAATGCACTCCCAGGACTTCTACTTCAATAACAAATGTTGGTTTGGTCCCAAATAATCCATAGTTATTGTCACGTCCTGGCCAGTATAAGGGTTAATTGTTATTGTAGTTTGGTCAGGACGTGGCAGAGGGTATTTGTTTTATGTAGTTCAGGGTGGTGTGTTTGTTAAAAGGGTGTTTGATTTAGTATTTCCGGGTTTTTGGTTTATGGTCTATGTTTGTGTTTCTATGGTTGATTAATTGGGGTTGGGACTCTCAATTGAAGGCAGGTGTTTTCTCTTTGCCTTTGATTGAGAGTCCCATATATTGGGGTGTGTTTGTGTTTGTCATTTGTGGGAGATTGTTCCGTGTTTAGTGTGTGTCAACATTACAGGACTGTCAGTTTATCGTTCGTTCTCTTTTGTTATTTTGGCGTTCATTTTGGAGTGAATAAATCTCAAGATGAGCTTACTCATACCTGCTGCGTTTTGGTCCTCCTTCACCGACGTAAACTGTGACAGTTATATATATTTTACCTCTTGGGGATGTCATTCGAAAACATAATGTTAAATTTCACTGCTATGCGGACGACACACAGCTGTACATTTCAATGAAACATGGTGAAGCCCCAAAATTGCTCTCGCTAGAAGCCTGTGTTTCAGACATAAGGAAGTGGATGGCTGCAAATTTTCTACTTTTAAACTCGGACAAAACAGAGATGCTTGTCCTAGGTCCCAAGAAACAAAGAGATCTTCTGTTGAATCTGACAATTAATCTGGATGGTTGTACAGTCGTCTCAAATAAAACTGTGAAGGACCTCGGCGTTACTCTGGACCCTGATCTCTCTTTTGAAGAACATATCAAGACTGCTTCAAGGACAGCTTTTTTCCATCTACGTAACATTGCAAAAATCAGAAACTTTCTGTCCAAAAATGACGCAGAAAAATTAATCCATGCTTTTGTTACTTCTAGGCTCGACTACTGCAATGCTCTACTTTCCGGCTACCCGGATAAAGCACTAAACAAACTTCAGTTAGTGCTAAATACGGCTGCTAGAATCCTGACTAGAACCAAAAAATTTGATCATATTACTCCAGTGCTAGCTTCCCTACACTGGCTTCCTGTTAAGGCAAGGGCTGATTTCAAGGTTTTACTGCTAACCTACAAAGCATTACATGGGCTTGCTCCTACCTATCTTTCCGATTTGGTCCTGCCGTACATACCTACACGTACGCTACGGTCACAAGACGCAGGCCTCCTAATTGTCCCTAGAATTTCTAAGCAAACGGCTGGAGGTAGGGCTTTCTCCTATAGAGCTCCATTTTTATGGAATGGTCTGCCTACCCATGTGAGAGACGCAGACTCAGTCTCAACCTTTAAGTCTTTACTGAAGACTTATCTCTTCAGTAGGTCCTATGATTAAGTATAGTCTGGCCCAGGAGTGTGAAGGTGAACGGAAAGGCTGGAGCAACGAACCGCCCTTGCTGTCTCTGCCTTGTCGGTTCCCCTCTTCCCACTGGGATTCTCTGCCTCTAACCCTTTTACAGGGGCTGAGTCACTGACTTACTGGTGTTCTTCCATGCCGTCCATGGGAGGGGTGCGTCACTTGAGTAGGTTGAGCCACTGACGTGGTCTTCCTGTCTGGGTTGGCGCCCCCCCCTTGGGTTGTGCCGTGGCGGACATCTTTGTGGGCTATACTCGGCCTTGTCTTCGGACGGTAAGTTGGTGGTTGTAGATATCCCTCTAGTGGTGTGGGGGGCTGTGCTTTGGCAAAGTGGGTGGGGTTATATCCTGCCTGTTTGGCCCTGTCCGGGGGTATCATCGGATGGGGCCACAGTGTCTTCTGATCCCTCCTGTCTCAGCCTCCAGTATTTATGCTGCAGTAGTTTATGTGTCGGGGGGCTAGGGTCAGTCTGTTACATCTGGAGTATTCTCTTGTCTTATCCGGTGTCCTGTGTGAATGTAAATATGCTCTCTCTAATTCTCTCTTTCTTTCTTTCTTTCTTTCTCTCGGAGGACCTGAGCCCTAGGACTACCTGGCATGATGACTCCTTGCTGTCCCCAGTCCACCTGGCCATGCTGCTGCTCCAGTTTCAACTGTTCTGCCTGCGGCTACGGAACCCTGACCTGTTCACCGGACGTGCTTGTTGCACCCTCGACAATTACTATGATTATTATTATTTGACCATGCTGGTCATTTACGAACATTTTAACATCTTGACTATGTTCTGTTATAATATCCACCCGGCACAGCCAGAAGAGGACTGGCCACCCCTCATAGCCTGGTTCCTCTCTAGGTTTCTTCCTAGGTTTTTGGCCTTTCTCAGGAGTTTTTCCTAGGGAGTTTTTCCCAGCCACCGTGCTTCTTTCACATGCATTGCTTGCTGTTTGGGGTTTTAGGCTGGGTTTCTGTACAGCACTTTGAGATTTCAGCTGATGTACGAAGGGCTATATAAATAAATTTGATTTGATTTGATTTGATTTGATATCCAAACAGCGGCGTTTTGTTCGTGCGTTCAAGACACTATCCGAAAGGGTAAATAATGGTTACGCGCCCGACGCATTTCGTGACAAAAAAATTCTAAATATTCTATTACCGTACTTCGAAGCATGTCAACCGCTGTTTAAAATACATTTTTATGCCATTTTTCTCGTAAAAAAGCGATAATATTCCGACCGGCAAAGCGTGTTTACGTTCAGAGAGAGAGAAAGTAAAAGCATGGGATCCCCTCGTGCACGAGCCTCAGTCTGATGGCCCTCTGATCGACCACCATCCAAACGCGCTAAAGTTTTTCAGCCAGCGGCTGGAATTACATCATTCAGCTTTTTCCCGGGTTCTGAGAGCCTATGGGAGCCGTAGGAAGTGTCACGTTACAGCAAAGATCCTAAATTTTCTTTAAACAGAGCCAAGCTCAAGGAATGGTCAGAGAGGGTACTTCCTGTTTGGAATCTTCTCAGGTTTTTGCCTGCCATATGAGTTCTGTTATACTCACAGACACCATTCAAACAGTTTTAGAAACTTTAGGGTGTTTTCTATCCAAAGCCAATAATTATATGCATATTCTAGTTTCTGGGCAGGAGTAATAATCAGATTAAATCGGGTACGTTTTTTATCCGGCCGTGAAAATACTGCCCCCTAGCCATAACAGGTTAATATTAGACATTGCGCACCAGTTGTCAATCACAAATAGACACACACACACACACACCCCTCGTCTTACCAGACGTAGCTGTTCTGTCCTGCCGATGCACGGAAAACCCAGCCAACTGTATATTATCTGTGTCGTCGTTCAGCCACGACTCGGTAAAACATAAGGTATTACTGTTTTTAATGTCCCGTTGGTAGGATAGTTTTGGACGGAGATCGTAGAGGCGGGTTACCCACTCGCCAACAAATTCTCACCAGGCACCCGATCTCTGCCCCCTGTATTTCCGTCTTTTCTTCACATGAATGACAGGGATTTTGGGCCTGGTCTCGGAGAAGCAGTATATCCTTTGCGTCAAACTCATTAAAGAAAATATCTTTGTCCAGTTCGAGGTGAGTAATCGCTGTTCTGATATCCAGAAGTTATTTTCCGTCATAAGAGACGGTAGCAGCAACATTATGTATGAAATAAGTTTCAAACAATGCAAAAAAACACAAAATAGCACAGTTGGTTAGGAGCCTGTAAAACGGCAGCCATCCCCCCCGGCGCCTTTATAATTCACTCAGATCCCAGACGTTCCTGAAGGCATTGCTGCAATTAATATAGGATTTTGCTATGTAGCCCTTTACACTTGTACCCTGCAACTTTAGCAAATGTTTTGTTGTCTGTAATTTATTATATCCAGAGTATTTTCAGATTTTGTTAATATTTCTGCTTCTCTTATTGTTGTGTCCTCATCTTTGTCTAATACTTTTCCAAACTGTTCCCTTTCAATTGCCACCATGGTTATGCATATGCATTTCATATTTCTTCTGTAAGAAACATTTCAATTTAGCCCTATCCCTATCAGCCAATTCCCACTAGTGTAAAGGGTTAATATACCACAACCACGATTTCCCATGTGTTTTGGAATTGAAGTATGGAGAGGGTTGAGGTACCTCAGCAAGTCCAGACCCTCTGACCTGATGCCTTGGCGGGAGCCCTTTGAGTTGTACACTCTGCTTGGACGCACCATCAAAGACCTGTCGAATATATTAAATACATGCATATTTCATGACATTACCATGACATTAAATGATATGACATTAAATTAGTCTTAGGTCTTCAACATGTCGCATATATCATTAAGTGGACAAGCACCTAAACGACGTAATGGTCCGCTTTCTCAGTATCAGCTCCCACGCACCGAGGAAGAAGGTGAAGTAATTAAGTTTAGTCAATCTGCATTTCATACCTTTAGGTAACAAGACATGGACATGTCTGCTGTTAGTCCAACTGCGCAACCAGGATATGAATGTACACACGGGAAGTGTTTTCACCTATTGAGAGAAAGTGTTACTCTGTTGTGTACCAGGGGAGATGTTTGCGTTACAGACATTACATTAATTACTACACTTCTAATATATTTGTATACTCACATCTTTGGTCTCCATTTCTGCTACTAGCTCCGTATTGGCATCTAGCTGGGCAAACCTTGTGTCTATTATGGATATGTTGAGCTGAAAAAGAAAAAGTGACAAACATAGCACTTGCATGGTTATGATTCGAAAGTGTTAGACTTTTCATGACCAATGTTTGACATCAGTGACAGTAAGACTAGGTACATCGTTTACAAACTCACCGCCCTGGTCAGTGATGATACTCCTGAGTGGCGCAACGGTCTAAGGCACTGCATCACAGTGCGAGAGGCATCACTACAGACTCTGGTTCGATCCCGGGCTGTATCACAACCGGCTGTGATCGGGAGTTCCATAGGGCGGCGCACAATTGGCCCTGGTTAGGGTCTGGCCGGTGTAGGCTGTCATTGTAAATAAGAATTTGTTCTTAACTGACTTGCCTAGTTAAATAAAGGTGAAATAAACTTCTTGTCCCACAAGTCCAAAATCAAGAAGTATATTGATGACTATTGAAGCGTTCTCTGTTCCCGATTTGCCCTCCAGTGGTTCAGCAATCACCCATTTCCTGAAGAGGCCAGTCATGGTTAGGGCATACTGGTTACCAGCTGCGGTTCTCTTCTCAAAAAGGCCTATTAGATTTATGCCCAGTGCAGACCATGCCTGTCTAACTTCGATGTAATGCATTACAAGGGCCCACTTTTTCATGTGATCATAGAGTTGACACTCTGGGCACTCCTCAACCATATAGAATGAGAAAACATAGTACATTATATATAACAAAGGAAAATACTCATCTTAATCTATAATAACAGTAAAAAAAACAGGTTGTTTGGATCCTGACAGACAGCTGCAAGCGCTCAACCATCCACACAAACATGATGTGAGAAATTTGACAACATGATGTCAAAATCAGAACACAAGATTTTTACATTTTTACAACCTTCCTCGCCACATTCTCAACAGTAGAGATGGGGAGGTCGTAGATGAGCAGAGACCAAAGTATCCTCAGGAGGATGCCATGCTGGTACATCCACACCTTGAACTTGCCGGGCATTCCTGACCAGCGAACCACTTTCAGCCAGCTGGATCCTTTCGGGCAAGGTGTTTACTGGCTTTTCTGAGATGGTTGGGATCGGTGTTCCTGCGATGTTGAAGCGGAATCTGTCAACGACATTACCCTTCAACACCAGCAACTTCAATTTTGCCCATCCAATCAGCTGGCACTGACTCTGTGGTGACTGTCAGGTAGTCCATGAAGGCTCTGATTGGTGGTTGTTGCACCACAGATTTGGTTCAGGGTCCCCGGCACTCAGCTTCAGCAGACTTCACAATCATGTTCATTGCCAGGGCAAACAGGATCACGGAGATGGTGCAGCCTGTGATTCCCATGACTGAAGTCTGTGCCACTCTGATGTTACTGACCCTGATGAGACTCTCATGCTGAACCGTCCGTAGTAGACTAGAATAAGGTCTGCCACTTTGCCTGGGACATGGTGTTTGGTAATTGTATACTGCACCAGCTTGTGGGGCATTAATCCGTAGCCAGAGCACAGCCAGTTCTCCCTTGTTCTCTCACGTATTGCTGATGAGCTAGGTCACCACTCCTGTGTGCTCCAGACAACCAGAAACTGTTGGGATGCCAAATGTTATTATTATTTATTTTTTTGTTGTTGTTTTTTTTTACCCCTTTTTCTCCCCAATTTCGTGGTATCCAATTGGTAGTAGTTACTGTCTTGTCACATTGCTGCAACTCCCGTACGGACTCAGGAGAGGCGAAGGTCGAGAGCCATGCGTCCCCCGAAACACAACCCAACCAAGCAGCACTGCTTCTTGACACAACGCACATCCAACCCGGAAGCCAGCTGCACCAATGTGTCGGAGGAAACACCGTACACCTAGCAACCTGGTCAGCGTGCACTGCGCCCGGCCCTCCACAGGAGTCGCTAGTGCACGATGAGACAAGGATATCCCTGCCGGCCAAACCCTCCCTAACCCGGATGACGCTGGGCCAATTGTGCGTCGCCCCATGAGCCTCCCAGTTGCGGCCAGCTGCGGCAGAGCCTGTGCTCAAACCCAGGATCTCTGGTGGCACAGCTAGCACTGCAATGCAGTGCCTTAGACCACTACGCCACCCAGGAGGCGGGATGCCTAATTTTTGCACTGAAGTGTCAATGTAGCTGTTGTTTGAGAGGAAGTCTGCCAGCCACCTAGCTACAATGCTGAAGAAAATCTTCCCTTTGACACGATGACATGATCCCGAACTGGTCAATTCTCTTGGACTATTCTTCGTTTGGGATTATGGTGACCACATTTAAAATACCCAAATTATTTTACGGGACACTAGCAGGATAGTGTAGCCTGCCGGATCTAGTAGACACGTGGAGGCGCCAGGGTCTGAGGTTGGGTAACTCCGGGCCTGGCTCCTCCTGCGTCCTCCTGCGTCTCACCAGGTTCGCTACCTGAGCGTTGTGCCCCTGCTACTCCCTCCGAACATTTCATCTGGGACTGATGAACCTTAAGGACGTTCTTGCAGACCTTTCCGCAAACACATTCCATGCTCTTAGTCGGTTGTCCGTTTCAATGCCTCATAAACCTTTGGACCGTCACATTCTCCCCCATCTCGGGCTCTCCTGGGAGTATGTTTCCATGAGTCGATCTGCTTATTTTGTGTCTCCTTCTCACAGAGGATGCGGTTTGAGTTGCCAACCCGCCCCGGCCCGAGTTCTGTCTTTCCGAGCTGTCCACTGTCTCTCCAGCCGTCACCACACTATTCTTGTTTGTCAACCAGTCTGTCCCTGGTCATCACTGGTTTTGCCAGAAAAGTGAATGGAAGAATACATCTCACTATGCTCTTGGACACATCATCAGTGATGTAACCTGGGGTCATTGGGTGTATACATATAATAATAACTTCATTTGTATAGGGCTTTTCAATACAAGTAAACAAGTGCTTCACATTATAACATAATGAAATAAAAGTACTAACAAAGAAACAAAGACAGAAGGAAGGAGAATTCAAAAAGATCATACATAGATCATGCATCATACATTGAAATCATACATTAAAAGCATCTTTATAAAAGTGTGTCATCAGCAGGGATTTAAAAAGAGGCACTGAATCAGCAAGCCTGATCTCATCTGTCAGACCATTCCAAAGTCTTTTTGTTTTCAACCTAGACTTTGGAATGGTCAACAGTGCCGTGCTCGAGATAAAAGATCCAAGACATAGGATGGGGCTTAACTAAGCCTAGCCTTAAACGTGATTAATAAAATGGTAAAATCTATTCTAAAAGTGACTGGTAGCCAGTGTAGAAAAAGCTCAAATAGGTGTGGTATGTTAAAATGTTCTGGTGCCTATTAAAAGCTGAACTGCAGCATTTTGAAGTGAATGGAGACCATTTCTGACTGAGACATACAAAGAGTTACAGTAATCCAGCTATGAGGAAATAAAAGCATGTATAGGCCTAGAGTTTCAAGCTTGGGTTGATTTCAATTTAATCTATGAGGTAATAATTCATATGTTGGATTCACGTCTCCCTCTCAACCAAAAATCTAAATTATTAAGTTGTATATATAAACAAAATATCTGCCATTGTATTCCCATTTGAACTTTGTTGTGCTTTTAAATCGTTTAGAGTGCAGTGATAACACATTTAGGTGACAACGTAACCAAAAATCAGACATGTTTTCCATTGGAATTTGGTTGTGTTTTTAGATGGTTAAAAGCAAAGTGATAACACATTGAGAATTCAACAAACTTGGGGTGAATATAGGGCTCAACCAAATATTACCCAATTGTCCACGTTGAAATTATGTGGTGTGCCCAGTGGGGTCATTTTACCTTATGTCACCCTTCAGCCACAAGCCTAGAAATGGAATGGTCAGGCTCAACACAACACTGCATTGTCATTACATGATAAGAATATAGACTTTGTACTGGGGATTTTCCACTTGGGGATTTTCCACTGCTTTACCTAAAAGCCTCAGACTTGTATGTTTCCACCTCCACAGCTCCTAGTGATGGGAAGTTTGGCATTTTTTTACTGACTAATCTGTTCAACTTGTTCAGTCAAAATAACAAATCTTTCAAACCACTTCATTCATTAATGCCCAGAGCACGCAGGACCCCCTACCAGCGAACGCTGAACAAAAAAATGTGAAAGAAACATAGGGGGCTTATTGGAACCATCATTTGTGACTAAGATTGCT
This sequence comes from Salmo trutta, assembly GCF_901001165.1. Taxonomy (NCBI): domain Eukaryota; kingdom Metazoa; phylum Chordata; class Actinopteri; order Salmoniformes; family Salmonidae; genus Salmo; species Salmo trutta. The sequence continues at coordinate 25,208,203 of NC_042974.1, forward strand.
TCAAACAATGTACATTTGTGTTAGGCACCCTGGCCACTTGAGTACAAGAGCCCGCATGTAACGGGCGTCGTTGAAGAGAGAAGGGGACCAAGGCGCAGCGGGTTGCGTGCTCATCATTATTTTATTTTAATTAAAGTGAACACGAAAACAAGAAACGACAGACCGACAGTTTCACAGGCTATAATAACAGCAGTGCAAAATACAACTATCCACCCTCAAACAGGTGAAAACAAGCTCCCTATATATGACTTTCAATCAGGAACAACGATGTACAGCTGTTCCTGATTGAGAGCCACACAGACCAACAAAGAAATACACAAACTGGAAAAACCTAGAACACCAACACAAGAACATATACCAAAAACCCCAGAACACATAAATACAGTACCCCTCTACATACACATAACCCCCCAAACCATATAAAACAAATACCCTCTGCCACGTCCTGACCAAACTACAATAACAAAATACCCCTATTACTGGTCAGGACGTGACACCGCAGTAGAGGTACTGTAGGCCTACTCCCCTCCTGTCTCACATTGTATTTTAAAAAGCTACACGTAATAACTAGACACATTAACCACAACTAGGCCAAAACAATAAGACACAGACATTACACAAAAACAGTGTATGTTGCATTTAAAAACACTTGACTTGCCCAGACAAGTACCTTGCTGAGCTGGATGCATAGCAGATGCAAAGCCAACAGTAAGCAACTGCCTACGGTGCACTAAATTGGCTAATAGACTGGATAAGAGCAACAGCTATGGTGGGATTTGGCAACAAAAAAACATGCTTCAACGTGCAGCATGCTCTATTCAGTGTAACGCAGGAGAGAAGATGAATACGCCTAGAAAACTAAAACGCAGACTAAATCTTGCCATGAAAAAACAATTTTGTAAACTTAATGAAAATAATGAACAGATATGTTTGAGAAACTAGAACAATACTAACCCTTTGGCTGCAAAAATAACAAAAATAAAAACCAACATGAATTATGTTCAGTTTCTGCTTTTTGGGGTTATGATAGAGAAAGACATGCTAAAACTTATGAGGCATTTATAAGTTATAATGCTATTCTTCCATATTCAATGGGTAGCCTAATAAAATGGATAGCCTATGCTTCAAGTGTCATAGTCGTGCGTGTAGGTGGCAGGGAAGTCAGGCGCAGGAGAAACCAACTTGGTTAAACTGGAGTATTTTAATAAACAAAAAAAACAAACTCCAAAATCAAAGTACAAAATAACATGGGTAAAAATAACCCGTCGCACACCGATACAAAATACACACGTACATAACACACAAACGATCACTGACAAGGACATGAGGGAAAACAGAGGGTTAAATACACAACATGGAATGAATGGGATTGGAACCAGGTGTGTAGGAAGACGAGACAAAACCAATGGAAAATGAAAAACTGATCAATGATGGCTAGAAGACCAGTGATGTCGACCGCCGAGCACCACCCGAGCAAGGAGGGGCATCGACTTCGGCAGCTACTTTCTGTCCCTAACACTAAAACTGAATCATCTAAAAACGAAATATTTTTTTTATTTACTAAATAAAAAAATAAGCTAAATACTGTTGGTGTAAAAGCTAACTGAAACTAAACTGAATAAAAATAATGGAAAAACACAGAGTATAATAACCTTATTTTATCTAGTTCCAGATTTTCTCCCTGTCTTCGTCGGTGGTGGCGGCCCTGCAATTTCAGCTTCAGCACGGTACTGTGGCTTTCATACTCTTAAGGGTGATGCTAACTGTTACTGTATGCTAACTATGTTATGTAACTATGTTAAGTCATTTTTGAGATTTGCACAGTTATGACATACTGTGTTGTATATTCTGTTACCAGGTATGTTTTAAATGTTTTTTCTATCACCAGAAGCACGTGCAGAACCATGTAAACACGTGCAGAACCATGTAAACACGTGCAGAACCATGTAAACACGTGCAGAACCATGTAAACACGTGCAGAAATCTGAACTCACTACTAGTGCTTTGAAAAATGTATGTAATTATACTTCCCTGTGGATATATTGTCTCACATTCCTACCGCCAAAAGTACCAACCACACGAACAACCGGTAAAGTACGTTAACCCTCCTGCTGTGTTCCTGTTGAATTGGACCGATTTACAAGTTCTCTCTGAAAACTTTAGTTTTGTCATGATTCTCTAAAGCTGAACCCAGAAGCAGACCAGGACAAGGTGAGTAAAATGAAGGTGAGTATTTATTTACAGACTCGAGGTGAAAATAGAATAATCCAGGAGACGGAGCGGCAGCAGAGGTGAGTTGATGAGAGTGAATAGGCAGATCCAATGATGTCACTGAAAACACCGACGACCAGGCAAGGGAGTTCCGAATGTTCCGGGAGGATGACTGTAGATAGAGTAAACGGGGGTGAGTAACCAGCAAAAAGTACAGAACAACAACACTATCTCAGGAAACATGAGGCTGATACGCTGGCACAACATACTGTTCATTGCTAACGATCCGGCAGGGAATGGATGTCAGGTCAGAGCTTATGAAGAGAAGAGGTGATGATCAGGACCAGGTGTGCAGATGGCTGATGCACAGTTACGACAGGTGCGGATAATCAAGACAGGTGCGGATAATCAAGAGTTCTCCCGCCTAGCTTCGTCGCCTGGCAACCAGACAGGGTGCGTTCAGGAAACTCAGGAAACAGACTCCAAAACAAAAAACAGTCAGCTCAGGCAGAAAACAGACTCAGGAAGCGGGATTCCTGACAAATTCATTTAATCTGATTGTCATAAGGTTCCATAACTTTGTCTACATAGGGCATCTGAACACACAAAATACATTTGAATGATTTTCATTACATTTTGGGTGTTTTATTTAACTTTTGTATACCTGTGGTGTTCCCGGTCAAAAATGACCGGTCATTAGAAATGAATGGGTGAGACTACAATTAGTGTATAAAATTGAGTTCATGCACATGCCCATTCATCAGATGGACACATTTCCTCTGCCAGACTCCCACATGCATGTGTGTTTGAGCACACGCACACACACACCTCACTCCCCTTCTTGGCTTCCATGGCAACCCCCACGGGAACCTTTCCCCAATAGAAACTTTCCCCCACGGGAACCACACCTGTTGGCATTCTCACAAACAATCGCAACATTGTTTCAATAATATATAGAACTTTTCTTGCAGCTCTGGTATATAAAGCTTTTTTGAGGCCTTGCTCACAATTCATTCTGATGCAGCACAATGACCAAACTGTCACGACTGTGACGGATGGTGGCGCCCCTCCTCGGCCGGGCGGGGCTCGGCGGTCGTCGTCGCCGAACTACTAGCTGCCATCGATCCTTGTTTTGTTTCACTTTCGTTTGGTTAGGTCTAGGTAGGCACGCACCTGTTTTGGGTTAGTCATTAGTGGGGGGGTTATTTAGGTTAGCGTAGGATGTATGGTTTTTTGTACGTGATTGTGTTTCTCTGTTTGCTTGCTTGGTGACACTCTGATTTTGTAATTTTCAGTAGTGCGTGTGTTTGCACCAACAGTGTTTTGTCCCCCTGTGTTTGGGGCACCTTGTTTTGTTGTGCGCTTTGATCGCTGTGTTTGGGAAGGCTTGTATTTTTTCCGTTGTGCTTATTAAAGCCACTACCCTGCATCGCAGCTTCCTGCATTTGATTCCTCACCCACTACACACAAGCGTGACAGAAATCACGTACCCAAAACGTAATGGAGTCAGCAGGAGCTTCAGCGCCAGCCATGTCCATGGAGGAAACCGTGGATCAACACTCTACCCTGCTCCACCGGCTGGGTAACGCCATGGATCAGGTGTTGGCGCGCCTGGAGAGCTGGGACCGACGCGCTCTCGGCCCCTCGAACGCGGCAGTCCAACAGCCTGCGCCCCCCCCCAGCACCCACAGCTCCCAGTACCAGTGGGGTGAAGCTCGCCCCCCCCAGGGAGTATGATGGAACGGCCGCTGGGTGTAAGGGCTTCTTACTCCAGCTGGAGTTATACCTGGCGACCGTTCGTCCCCCTCCCTCGGGGGAGGAGAGCGTCAGCGTCCTCGTCTCCTGTCTCACGGGTAAGGCCCTGGAATGGGCAAACGCCGTGTGGGACAGTCCGGACTCAGCCAGGGACAACTACCCAGAGTTCACCCGCCGCTTTCGGGCAGTATTCGATCATCCCCCGGAGGGGAGAGCGGCGGGTGAGCGGCTGTTTCACCTGAGGCAGGAGACGAGGAGCGCGCAGGATTTCGCTCTCGAGTTCCGGACCCTGGCCGCGGGAGCAGGGTGGAATGAGAGGGCCCTTATAGACCACTACCGTTGTAGTTTGAGGGAGGACGTCCGCCGGGAATTAGCCTGTCGGGACACGACTCACACACTGGACCAACTGGTGGATCTGTCCATCCGACTGGACAATCTGCTGGCCGCCCGCGGACGTCCGACCCGGGCCCTGCTCATTCCACCCTCCAGCCCTCCTGCTCCCACGCCTATGGAGATAGGGGGGGCAGCAGACAGGAAGACTGGAGGGGGGGGTCGCTCCTGCACCTCATGTGGTCGCAGAGGGCACACTGTGGACCGGTGCTGGGGAGACTCCCCTAGGAGTCCAGACGGCAGGCAGAGCGCTCCTTTGACACCTCAGGTGAGTCAGCACCAGCCTCACCCAGAGCCCCCTGTACGTCACATGTATGTGTCAGTGTCTTTCCCTTGTTTCTCCCCTCACTCCCGGTTTAAGGCGCTAGTCGATTCAGGCGCAGCAGGGAGTTTTATGGACCGTGGGGTCGCGGCTAGGTTAGGGATTCCCTTGGTCCAGTTGGACCAACCCTTCCCCATACACGCCCTAGACAGTCGACCACTAGGGTCGGGGCTGGTCAGGGAGGTCACTGTACCTCTGGTCATGGTAATGCGGGGGGGTCATGAGGAGCAGATTAGTCTTTTCCTCATCGATTCCCCAGCGTTTCCAGTGGTTCTAGGGATTCCCTGGCTAGCCAATCACAACCCTAAGATTTCGTGGGGACAGAGGGCTCTTAAGGGGTGGTCAAATGAGTGCTCGGGCAGGTGCATAGGAGTTTCCATCGGTGCAACTACGGTGGAGAGTCCAGACCAAGTCTCCACCGTGCACATTCCCTCAGAATATGCCGATTTGGCTATCGCCTTCAGTAAAACGAAGGCGACCCAATTACCACCTCATCGACGAGGAGACTGTGCGATAAACCTCCAGGTGGGCGCTGCCCTCCCTCGTAGTCACGTTTATCCCCTGTCTCAGGAGGAGACAGCGGCTATGGAAACATACGTCACTGAGTCTTTGAGGCAGGGATACATTCGGCCATCTCACTCACCCGTCTCCTCGAGCTTCTTTTTCGTGAAGAAGAAGGAGGGAGGTTTGCGCCCGTGCATTGACTATAGAGGTCTAAATGCCATCACAGTGGGTTTCAGTTACCCACTACCTCTCATCGCCTCGGCGATGGAGTCATTTCACGGGGCGCGCTTCTTCACGAAATTGGATCTCAGGAGCGCATATAATCTGGTGCGTATCCGAGGAGGGGACGAGTGGAAAACTGCATTTAGTACCACATCTGGCCATTATGAGTACCTCGTCATGCCGTATGGGTTAAAGAATGCTCCCGCAGTCTTTCAATCTTTTGTGGACGAGATTCTCCGGGACCTGCTCGGTCAGGGTGTAGTGGTGTACATCGATGACATTCTGGTCTACTCCGCTACACGCGCCGAGCATGTGTCTCTGGTGCGTAAAGTGCTTGGGCGACTGGTGGAGCATGACCTATACGTCAAGGCTGAGAAATGTGAGTTTTCCAAACCAGCCGTCTCTTTCTTGGGGTATCGCATTTCCTCATCAGGGGTAGTGATGGAATGTGACCGCGTCTCAGCCGTGCGTAATTGGCCGACTCCCACCACGGTGAAGGAGGTGCAGCGGTTTTTGGGATTTGCCAATTACTACCGGAGGTTTATCCGGGGCTTTGGGCAGGTGGCGGCTCCCATTACCTCACTGTTGAAGGGGGGCCCGGTGCGGTTGCAGTGGTCCGCGGAGGCGGACAGGGCCTTTAGTCGTCTGAAGGTTTTGTTCACCGACGCCCCGGTGCTGGCGCACCCGGACCCCTCTTTGCCCTTCATAGTGGAGGTGGACGCGTCCGAGGCTGGGGTAGGAGCCGTGCTGTCCCAGCGCTCGGGCGCCCCCCCCAAGCTCCGCCCCTGCGCCTTCTTCTCTAGGAAGTTGAGTCCGGCGGAGCGTAACTATGATGTGGGGGACAGGGAGCTGTTGGCTGTGGTCAGAGCCCTGAAGGTGTGGAGACATTGGCTTGAGGGGGCGCGCCACCCTTTTCTCATCTGGACTGACCACCGCAATCTGGAGTACATCCGGGCGGCGAGGAGACTGAACCCGCGTCAAGCCAGGTGGGCGATGTTCTTTACGAGATTTCGGTTTAACATCTCGTATATCCCAGGTTCCCGGAACACTAAGGCCGACGCACTGTCTCGTCTCCATGACGCCGAGGAACGGTCCACCGAGCCCACGCCTATCCTTCCAGCCTCCTGCCTGGTGGCACCGGTGGTCTGGGAGGTGGACGCGGACATCGAGCGGGCGTTACGGACGGAGCCTACTCCTCCGCAGTGTCCAGTGGGTCGTAAGTACGTTCCGCTCGGTGTTCGCGATCGGCTGATTCGGTGGGCTCACACGCTTCCCTCCGCGGGTCACCCAGGGGTTGAGCGGACGGTGCGTGGTCTTAGTGGGAGATACTGGTGGCCCACCTTGGTGAAGGACGTGAGGCACTATGTCTCCTCCTGTTCGGTGTGCGCTCAGAGTAAGGCTCCCAGGCACCTGCCTAGAGGGAAATTACAACCCCTCCCGGTTCCACAACGACCATGGTCCCACCTGGCGGTGGATTTCTTGACCGATCTCCCGCCGTCTCAGGGCAACACTACAATCCTGGTCGTTGTGGACCGGTTTTCTAAGTCCTGCCGTCTGATTCCGTTACCCGGTCTTCCTACGGCCCTGCAGACCGCGGAAGCCTTATTCACCCACGTCTTCCGGCACTACGGGGTGCCCGAGGATATCGTCTCAGATCGAGGCCCCCAGTTCACGTCCCGAGTGTGGCGGGCGTTTATGGAGCGGCTGGGGGTTTCGGTCAGTCTGACCTCGGGGTTTCACCCCGAAAGTAATGGGCAGGTGGAAAGGGTAAACCAGGAAGTGGGCAGGTTCCTGCGGTCCTATTGCCAGGACCGGCCAGGGGAGTGGGCAAGGTTCGTGCCATGGGCCGAAATGGCTCAGAACTCTTTGCGCCACTCCTCCACCAACATGTCACCATTCAAATGTGTGTTGGGTTATCAGCCGGTCCTGGGGCCATGGCATCAGAGCCAGACGGAGGCCCCTGCGGTGGAGGAATGGGTGCAGCGCTCAAGGGAGACCTGGAACGCTGTGCAGGAATCCCTGGGACGAGCCAGGGAGCGACAGAAAGCGAGCGCTGACCGGCACCGCAGCGAGGCCCCCGTGTTCACCCCAGGGGAGAGAGTCTGGCTCTCGACCCGGAACCTGCCCCTCCGCCTGCCCTGCCGGAAGCTGGGTCCGCGGTTTGTGGGGCCATTTAAAGTCCTGAGGAGAATAAACGAGGTGTGTTACAGATTACGACTTCCTTCTTATTATCGTATTAACCCCTCGTTTCATGTGTCTCTCCTCAGGCCGGTGGTAGCTGGTCCGCTGCAGGAAAATGAGGTACGGGAGGTCCCTCCACCCCCCCTGGACATCGGGGGGGCCCCGGCGTACACAGTTCGATCCATCTTGGACTCCAGACGCCGGGCGAGGGGCCTGCAGTACCTCGTGGACTGGGAGGGGTACGGCCCGGAGGAGAGGTGCTGGGTACCGGTGGAGGACATACTGGACCCAGCGCTCACCCGGGAGTTCCACAGCCTCCATCCGGATCGCCCTGCGCCTCGACCTCCGGGGCGTCCTCGAGGTCGGCGACGGCGCGCTGCGGGAGCCGCGCGTCAGGGGGGGAGTACTGTCACGACTGTGACGGATGGTGGCGCCCCTCCTCGGCCGGGCGGGGCTCGGCGGTCGTCGTCGCCGAACTACTAGCTGCCATCGATCCTTGTTTTGTTTCACTTTCGTTTGGTTAGGTCTAGGTAGGCACGCACCTGTTTTGGGTTAGTCATTAGTGGGGGGGTTATTTAGGTTAGCGTAGGATGTATGGTTTTTTGTACGTGATTGTGTTTCTCTGTTTGCTTGCTTGGTGACACTCTGATTTTGTAATTTTCAGTAGTGCGTGTGTTTGCACCAACAGTGTTTTGTCCCCCTGTGTTTGGGGCACCTTGTTTTGTTGTGCGCTTTGATCGCTGTGTTTGGGAAGGCTTGTATTTTTTCCGTTGTGCTTATTAAAGCCACTACCCTGCATCGCAGCTTCCTGCATTTGATTCCTCACCCACTACACACAAGCGTGACACAAACAATGTACTGTGTGTGAGGCTCTTGATCATATCTTTGATCATGACACTGGTGAGGAGATATTCCTTGGTACACTTTTACACAAAGTAGTCTGTGATAAATAGCACAATATGATTCATCTGAGTATTTGTTATAGTCAAAATAATCCATACATTATGCTTTTTTTTACTCAAAAACGAGTTGCATGAGCTCAGGTCAATGAGGCCTACAGGCCATAAATAGCAAATAGAAGTTCAAAACTTGTAATGTCACAAGAACTTGAGTTGATAAAAAGATTTAACACAACATTAGGTGATAATATATGTATTATTATGGATTTATAATCAGCTATAATAGGGCGGTCATTTTGGACCGTGAACACAGAATTAATTAACATGAAACGAACACAACAGGAGGGTTAAAATATAATTGTATTCAACATTCTGGCTTGTAGAGGTCGTGAGAGGAAACTTTCCTGATTCAAACACTCATTTCTGCCCAACGTAGAATTCAAAGCAATCTAACTTTGGGTTTCCAGGCAAACTGAAAACAAATGATGTAGCTTGAAATCAGGGATGGACGCAAGTTCTCGAGTACTCGATTCAAGGTTTGTATTTGATTATTAGTAAAGTACTCAAACATTTTGAAATACAACTATTTAGCAGCACTATGTCACGACTTCCGCCGAAGTCGGCTCCTCTCCTCATTCTGGCGTCGTTCGGCGGTCGACGTCCCCGGCTTTCTAGCCATCGCCGCTACATTTTTCATGTCTCCATTTGTTTTGTCTTGTTCCCTGCACACCTGGTTTTCATTCCCTAATCAATTCATATGTATTTATTCCTCTGTTCCCCATCATGTCTTTGTGTAGGATTGTTTGTGTTACGTGTATTTTGATATTGTGGATATTGTTATGCACATTACTTTTTGTCTATGTTCCGTGTTTTGGGCACATTTTATGTTATTTTTGTGCTGTCATTTTGACTGGAATAAAAAAGTGCGCCTGTTCACCACACTCTGCTCTCCTGCACCTGACTTCACCTCCGATACACACTTCTAACACAATTTTAAACAAAAAAAATCAGTTAATTGTTTTGAGTATGTGAAAATATGTTACATTTTGTTTCCAGGTGTGTATCAGAAATACCAGTAATATACTCTTAGCACATTTTTTCCTATCGAGAATCTGAAAGCATTCTTCAGCTGTCCCCATAGGAGAACCCTTTGAAGAACCCATGTTGATTCTGGGTAGTACCATTTCGGGTTCCATGTAGAACCCACTGTGGAAAGGGTTCTACATGGAACCCAAAACGGTTCCACTTGGAAACAAAAGGGTTCTACCTGGAACCAACAAGGGTTCTTGTCAAGGGAATTATTTTATCCCCATGATAATAATTAACAATCAATAAGCTTTGACTAATCCCCAAGGTTTGTAAGACAATGGGTTAATAATAATTAGGCAAAGACTCAGCATCTGCAAAAGGTTCGTACAGTTTGTTCGGAGAACGTTCTGCCGAACATTGACAAAGAAGTTAATTTTATCCTCTCTCTCCGCTCACGCACACACCTCCACACAAACAGTAGATAACCTACGCACATACATACACACCAACAGCAGATGAATGTATCCCTCCCCGGACTTCTCACAACTGTTAATCACTATCCAGCGCTTTCCCCCGAGATTACTGAGACCTTGAGAGTTACTCCCATATTTCCTCCAAAGCCTCTCAAAGTTGCTAGGTCAGGTAGAACAAATGTCTACTGTTCTCTTAGGTCCACTAATACACACACACATTTCTCTCCCTCTCCAGCCTCTACTAGACCTTTATGAGACTTACGTTCAGTACTTTAACTATTCATTATACATTCCAAAAAGTAAGTCCGGAGCGAGCAGTCGCATTTCGCTTCGCTCCACAGGTAATATTACACTTCTTTACATTACAACGGTTTGGTTTGTTTGATCTGAACAATTTTTTCTTAGCTATCAAAGATAATTGTGTAGTTTAGAGTAATTAGAGTAATTATCGAGGCCAGCTATTTTTTCGTCCTCCTAACGTAGTCAACACTGCTGCCTGCTAGCTGCTAGCTAGTCAACACCGCTAGCTAGCCAACCTCTACCGACTAGCAGTGCTGTAATTACTAATACATTACAACGGAACGATTTGACTAGTGCAGTGTTAGCTAGCTAGCTACATAGCTGTCTTTGTCATAGCTTGATAATTGTGTAGTTTAGTAATAGCTAGGTTAGCTAGCCAGCTATTTCCGTCCCCCGCGACGCCATTGTTCCATACCCAGCCAACTATTACCGACGAGCAGCATTGTAGAAACTAAATACGTTACAAAGGAACGTCTTGATTAGTGCTATGTTATGTTAGCTAGCTACAAAGTTGCTTTTGTATAATAGCCAACCTCTACCGACTAGCAGCACTGTAGAAACTATTACATTACAACGGAACGATTTGACTAGTGCAGTGTTAGCTAGCTAGCTACATAGCTGTCTTTGTCATAGCTTGATAATTGTGTAGTTTAGTAATTATTGAGGCTAGCTAGGTTAGCTAGGTTAGCTAGCCAGCTATTTCCGTCCCCCGCGACGCCATTGTTCCATACCCAGCCAACTATTACCGACGAGCAGCATTGTAGAAACTAAATACATTACAAAGGAACGTCTTGATTAGTGTTATGTTATGTTAGCTAGCTACAAAGTTGCTTTTGTATAATAGTCAACCTCTACCGACTAGCAGCACTGTAGAAACTATTACATTACTTGATTAGTGTAGTGTTGTGTTAGTTAGCTAGCATTTTCGTCACTTTAGTCAATAAGATTTTCGCAACGTAAGCTTAACTTTCTGAACATTCGAGACGTGTAGTCCAATTGTCATTCCAATCTCCTTTGCATTAGCGTAGCCTCTTCTGTAGCTTGTCAACTATGTGTCTGGCTATCCCTGTTCTCTCCCCTCTGCACAAGCCATACAAACGCTTCACACCGCGTGGCCACTGCCACTCTAACCTGGTGGTCCCAGCGCGCACGACCCACGTGGAGTTCCAGGTCTCCGGCAGCCTCTGGAACTGCCGGTCTGCGGCCAACAAGGCTGAGTTCATCTCAGCCTATGCTACCCTCCAGTCCCAAGACTTCCTGGCGCTGACGGAAACATGGATTACCACAGATAACACTGCTACTCCTACTGCTCTCTCCTCGTCTGCCTACGTGTTCTCGCATACCCCTAGAGCATCGAGCCAGCGGGGTGGTGGCACTGGAATCCTCATCTCTCCCAAGTGGACATTCTCTCTTTCTCCCCTGACCCATCTGTCTATCTCCTCATTTGAATTCCATGCTGTCACAGTTACCAGCCCTTTCAAGCTTAACATCCTTATCATTTATCGCCCTCCAGGTTCCCTTGGAGAGTTCATCAATGAGCTTGATGCCTTGATAAGTTCCTTCCCTGAGGATGGCTCACCTATCACAGTTCTGGGTGACTTTAACCTCCCCACGTCTACCTTTGACTCATTCCTCTCTGCCTCCTTCTTTCCACTCCTCTCCTCCTTTGACCTCACCCTCTCACCTTCCCCCCCTACTCACAAGGCAGGCAATACGCTTGACCTCATCTTTACTAGATGCTGTTCTTCCACTAATCTCATTGCAACTCCCCTCCAAGTCTCCGACCACTACCTTGTATCCTTTTCCCTCTCGCTCTCATCCAACACTTCTCACTCTGCCCCTACTCGGATGGTATTGCGCCGTCCCAACCTTCGCTCTCTCTCTCCCGCTACTCTCTCCTCTTCCATCCTATCATCACTTCCCTCTGCTCAAACCTTCTCCAACCTATCTCCTGATTCTGCCTCCTCAACCCTCCTCTCCTCCCTTTCTGCATCCTTCGATTTTCTCTGTCCCCTATCCTCCAGGCCGGCTTGGTCCTCCACTCCTGCGCCGTGGTTCGACGACTCACTGCGAGCTCACAGAACAGGGCTCCGGGCAGCCGAGCGGAAATGGAGGAAAACTCGCCTCCCTGCGGACCTGGCATCCTTTCACGCCCTCCTCTCTACATTTTCCTCTTCTGTCTCTGCTGCTAAAGCCACTTTCTACCACTCTAAATTCCAAGCATCTGCCTCTAACCCTAGGAAGCTCTTTGCTACCTTCTCCTCCCTCCTGAATCCTCCTCCCCCTCCCCCCCCTCCTCTCTCTGCGGATGACTTCGTCAACCATTTTGAAAAGAAGGCTGGTGACATCCGATCCTCGTTTGCTAAGCCAAACGACACCGCTGGTCCTGCTCACACTGCCCTACCCTGTGCTTTGACCTCTTTCTCCCCTCTCTCTCCAGATGAAATCTCGCGTCTCGTGACGGCCGGCCGCCCAACAACCTGCCCACTTGACCCTATCCCCTCCTCTCTTCTCCAGACCATTTCCGGAGACCTTCTCCCCTACCTCACCTCGCTCATCAACTCATCCTTGACCGCTGGCTACGTCCCTTCCGTCTTCAAGAGAGCGAGAGTTGCACCCCTTCTGAAAAAACCTACAATCGATCCCTCTGATATCAACAACTACAGACCAGTATCCCTTCTTTCTTTTCTCTCCAAAACTCTTGAACGTGCCGTCCTTGGCCAGCTCTCCTGCTATCTCTCTCAGAATGACCTTCTTGATCCTAATCAGTCAGGTTTCAAGACTGGGCATTCAACTGAGACTGCTCTTCTCTGTGTCACGGAGGCTCTCCGCACTGCTAAACCTAACTTTCTCTCCTCTGCTCTCATCCTTCTAGACCTATCTGCTGCCTTTGATACCGTGAACCATCAGATCCTCCTCTCCACCCTCTCCGAGCTGGGCATCTCCGGCGCGGCCCACGCTTGGATTGCGTCCTACCTGACAGGTCGCTCCTACCAGGTGGCGTGGCGAGAATCTGTCTCCGCACCACGTGCTCTCACCACTGGTGTCCCCCAGGGCTCTGTTCTAGGCCCTCTCCTATTCTCACTATACACCAAGTCACTTGGCTCGGTCATATCCTCACATGGTCTCTCCTATCATTGCTACGCAGACGACACACAATTAATCTTCTCCTTTCCCCCTTCTGATAACCAGGTGGCGAATCGCATCTCTGCATGTCTGGCAGACATATCAGTGTGGATGACGGCTCACCACCTCAAGCTGAACCTCGGCAAGACGGAGCTGCTCCTCCTCCCAGGGAAGGACTGCCCGTTCCATGATCTCGCCATCACGGTTGACAACTCCCTTGTGTCCTCCTCCCAGAGTGCTAAGAACCTTGGCGTGACCCTGGACAACACCCTGTCGTTCTCCACTAACATCAAGGCGGTGACCCGATCCTGTAGGTTCATGCTCTACAACATTCGCAGAGTACGACCCTGCCTCACACAGGAAGCGGTGCAGGTCCTAGTCCAGGCACTTGTCATCTCCCGTCTGGATTACTGCAACTCGCTGTTGGCTGGGCTCCCTGCCTGTGCCATTAAACCCCTACAACTCATCCAGAACGCCACAGCCCGTCTGGTGTTCAACCTTCCCAAGTTCTCTCACGTCACCCCGCTCCTCCGCTGTCTCCACTGGCTTCCAGTTGAAGCTCGCATCCGCTTCAAGTCCATGCTGCTTGCCTACGGAGCTGTGAGGGGAACGGCACCTCCGTACCTTCAGGCTCTGATCAGGCCCTACACCCAAACAAGGGCACTGCGTTCATCCACCTCTGGCCTGCTCGCCTCCCTACCTCTGAGGAAGCACAGCTCCCGCTCAGCCCAGTCAAAACTGTTCGCTGCTCTGGCACCCCAATGGTGGAACAAGCTCCCTCACGACGCCAGGACAGCGGAGTCAATCACCACCTTCCGGAGACACCTGAAACCCCACCTCTTTAAGGAATACCTGGGATAGGATAAAGTAATCCTTCTACCCCCCCCCCCCCCCCCCGAAAGATTTAGATGCACTATTGTAAAGTGGTTGTTCCACTGGATATCTTAAGGTGAATGCACCAATTTGTAAGTTGCTCTGGATAAGAGCGTCTGCTAAATGACGTAAATGTAAATGTAATTCTCCGTCAACTACTAATTACTAATTAGATAAGTTTCAGAGTGGATTCTTTACTCATTTACCTATAATCATTCATTTCACTTCAGTTCTCCAATGAGGACAGCCGAATAACCCTTTTGGAACCCTTTTTTCTTAGAGTGTAGAAACAACCAATAACATACCTTAAACATTTTTGCCTTCAGCCCCGTTTCACACCGACATGCAAGTACTTGAGTACAATTTTTTTTTCATGAGATTACTCAAGCACAGGCATTCTTACAAATGTCCATCCGTACTTCAAATCAGGTTTAAAAAAGGGTTGTTGCTCACCTGGAATTTAAAGCTTTATTGAGAGTGATGAGAGTTGGAGTAGAGACTTAGCAGAGGTGTCGAAAACAGAGTTCTAGAAAACATGACATCACTGCCTTACCTTTGGATGTGACTTGGTAATGGCACCCTTCTTGCTGGGCAGCAATATTTACCATAAATATCACAGTAGCCAGTAAGCATGCTTTTAACAAACGACATCTCATCTAAACCATATTACACTCTTGAATAACGCAACAATTCACAACCGTGTGCAGACAATTAAAGGACAAGTTAACTTTTTTTAACCAAATCTCTATTTTTGCTGGAAGTGGCATGTTATAGAGGTGTCCAGACACTTTTTTGGAGATTTCACTTGGTTTTGAGAAACTTACCCCACCAGCGATAGACTTCCTCATGCTCGTTCTGCAGTTCAAGGGACAGAGATAAACATAAACAAAGGCTCCAAAAACATCAAAATACATACTTTTAGAAATGGCAACGCTCTTGGAAGTGATGTAGGTCTTTAGATGTTGTACAAATAAAATTGGGTCCTACTAATTACGCAAACAGCCTCAAACAGGTACTCCAAAATACAGGTCAATGACCTCCTCCTGTAGACTGTCTTATTGCTGTCGGTTATCAGGCCTACCACCGTCATGTCGTCAGCAAACTTGATTGCGTTGGAGTCATGCGTTGCCAAGCAGTTGTGAGTGAACAGGGAGTACAGAAGGGGTCTAAGCACACACCCCTGACCACAATTCTATCCTCCTGATTCTTGCTTCAAGCAACAATTAAAGCAGAAAGCACTAGTGACTCGGTCTATAAAAAAGTAGTCAGATGAAGCAGATGCTAAACTACAGGACTGTTTTGCTAGCACAGTCTGGAATATGTTCCGGTATTCTTCAAATGGCATTGAGGAGAACACCACATCAGTCACTGGCTATATCAATAAGTGCATCGAGGACGTCGTCCCTACAGTGACTGTACGTACATACCCGAACCAGAAGCCATGGATTTCAGGCAACATTCGCACTGAGCTAAAGGGTAGAGCTGCCGCTTTCGAGGAGCGGGACTATAACCCGGAAGCTTAAAAGAAATCCCTCTACTGTATGCCCTCCGATGAACCATCAAACAGGCAAAGCGTCAATACAGGACTAAGATCGAATCGTACCACACCGGCGCCAATGCTCGTCGGATGTGGCAGGGCTTGCAAACTATTACAGACTACAAAGAGAAGCACAGCCGAGAGCTGCCCAGTGACACGAGCCTACCAGACGAGCTAAATAACTTCTATGCTCAATTCGAGGCAAGTAACACTGAAACATGCATGAGAGCATCAGCTGTTCCAGACGACTGTGTGATCATGCTCTCCGCAGCTGATGTGACGAAGACCTTTAAACAGGTCAACATTCACAAGGCCTCAGGGCCAGATGGATTACCAGGACGTGTACTCTGAGCATGCGCTGACCAACTGGCAAGTGTCTTCACTGACATTTTCAACCTCTCCCTGTCTGAGTCTGTAATACCAACATGTTTCAAGCAGACCACCATAGTCCCTGTGCCCAAAAATACTAAGGTAACCTGCCTAAATGACTACCGACCCATAGCACTCACATCTGTCCACACAGTGTCCACATTGATAATCTCAATTTTGAAGTAGTCCATTTTCTTCTTCAAGACTGGCTAATCCCTCCTGATGACCCGGTTGGACATGACTCCAACAGGGTCATCAGAAGCAATCAGCCAATATAGTTGGAAGCAGTGGAGGCTGCTGATGGGAGAACGGCTCACAATAATGGCTGGGAATGGATTGGCATCAAACACATGAAAACCATTTTGTTTGTTGTGTTTGATACCATTCCACTGATTTCGCTCCAGACATCACCATGAGCCCATCCTCCCAATTAAGGTGCCACCAACCTCATGTGGTTGGAAGTCCCACCCAGTTGACCACATTAAAATGGTGGAACCCCTCAATGACTTTGCCCATGCTAAAACGGCCTTTTGGCCACCAGAGGCCTCTATCATTCTCTATGGAAAGCTCGCAATTTGGGCAGCTGCATGCAGCATAACAAATAGCTGATTATTGGTTTGCGGCTGTCAGTGAAAAGCATCTAATTTCAATATTTGAAAATAAAATAAAAACTGCAACCTGTCTTTAGTCAGGCTACCAAAATTCTCAACTGCCACTATTGAGCAAACAGCCTATCTTAATGCAGTTTTTTTTCTGCATAGAAAAGTCTTGGGCGGGCCACCGAACAGTTTTTTTTGGGCTGCCTATGTCCAATACTGTGTAGCTGTAATCATAGACCTGGCCAAGGCTTTCGACTCTGTCAATCACCACATTTTTATTGGCAGACTCAACAGCCTTGGTTTCTCAAATGACTGCCTTTCCTGGTTCCCCAACTACTTCTCAGGCAGAGTTCAGTGTGTCAAATTGGAGGGCCTGTTGTCCAGACCTCTGGCAGTCTCTATGGGGGTGCCACAGGGTTCAACTCTGTTCTCTGTGTACATCAATGATGTCGCTCTTGCTGCTGGTGATTCTCTGATCCACCTCTACGCAGACGACACCATTCTGTATACTTCTGGCCCTTCTTTGGACACTGTGTTAATTAACCTCCAGACGAGCTTCAATGCCATACAACTCTCCTTCCGTGGCCTCCAACTGCTCTTAAATGCAAGTAAAACTAAATGCATGCTCTTCAACCGATCGCTACCAGCACCTGCCCGCCCGTCCAGCTTCACTACTCTGGACGGTTCTGACTTAGAATATGTGGACCTACAAATATCTACAAATACCTAGGTGTCTGGTTAGACTGTAAACTCTCCTTCCAGACTCACATTAAGCATCTCCAATCCAAAATTAAATCTAGAATCGGCATCCTATTTCGCAACAAAGCATCCTTCACTCATGCTGCCAATCATACCCTCGTAAAACTGACTATCCTACCGATCCTTGACTTCGGCAATGTCATTTACAAAATAGCCTCCAACACTCTACTCAGCAAATTGGATGCAGTCTATCACAGTGCCATCCGTTTTGTCACCAAAGCCCCATATACTACCCACCACTACAACCTGCATGCTCTCATTGGCTGGCCCTCGCTTCATATTCGTCGCCAAACCCACTGTCTCCAGGTCATCTATAAGTCTTTGCTAGGTAAAGCCCCGCCTTATCTCAGCTCACTGGTCACCATAGCAGCACCCACCCGTAGCACGTTCTCCAGCAGGTATATTTCACTGGTCACCCCCAAAGCCAATTCCTCCTTTGGCCGCCTTTCCTTCCAGTTCTCTGCTGCCAATGACTGGAAGGAATTTCAAAACTCACTGAAGCTGGAGACTCATATCTCCCTCACCAACTTTAAGCACCAGCTGTCAGAGCAGCTCACAGATCACTGCACCTGTATATAGCCCATCTGTAAATAGCCCATTCAACTACCTCATCCCCATACTGTTATTTTTTATTATTTTGCTCCTTTGCACCCCAGTACCTCTACTTGCACATTCATCTTCTGCACATCTACCACTCCAGTCTATCACTGCAGTGTTTAATTGCTAAATTGTAATTATTTTGCCACTATGGCCTATTTATTGCCTTATACCTCCCTTATCTTACCTCATTTGCACACACTGTATATAGACTTTTTTTCTATTCTGTTATTGACTGTATGTTTTGTTTATTCCATGTGTAACTCTGTGTTGTTGTTTGTGTCGCACTGCTTTGCTTTATCTTGGCCAGGTAAAAGTTGTAAATGAGAACTTGTTCTCAACTAGCCTACCTGGTTAAATAAAGGTGAAATAAAAAAAATGAGAACAATAAAAACAAAACTTGTGTGTAAAAACGTTTTCAGAGTAAACTTGAATGACTAAAACCAGATGTAAAGTATGTAGAAAAGATAATAGACTAATACATTTTTCAATAAGATCTTTGAGAATTAACAAGCACCTAATTAAAAGCTAGACAGTGAAGGAGAATCAACATTTTTTTAAACTGCATTCAGAAGAAGTTTTGTCATGGGGCCCCATTGATTTTGTTATAATGCTTGAGTCACTCAGATAGCATAAGCCATGGCCAAACGTGTAAAATTGTACGAGATTTGTTGTAAAACTGCAACATTTAATCTCCACCACATGGAAAAATGTGTAGAATTGCATGAAATTTGTTTTAAAACAGCTACACTTCGGCAAACAGGCGGCCTCGAAAATGTTCGGTCGGCAACAGCACCGGTGACCACGCCCTTGGCCACGCCCACCACCTAAACCCCATTTTGATCCAGAAAAACAAAAGTTTTGGGACTACAGTGGAGAGCATCAGCCATATTCTCGGTGAGTGCGTATATTCTATCTTTATAATTGGAGTCCAGGGTCCTGGAAAGTTTTTTTTTAAGACAGTAAATTCATCTAGATGGACGTCATAGCCTACAATATGTCTCCCCTTTTCATAGGCATCGATTAGATGGTTGCATTTAATACAAGGTCGTTTTTATTGATTTCAGTTTGTCAGTGTCAGCAGAGTTTCTTATTGTGTAATTGTTATAATATTAAAGACTATTTAGTCATGAAAAGTAAATCGTTGTAGAATTGCATGAAATTTGTTTATAAAAGGGCACGTTTTTCTCGGATCCTGTTTAAAAATGACCATCCTTAAAAATGTCCCTCTAGCTGGGATCTGGGTGTGTGCAAAGAAAGAAGAAAAGCAGAATTGTCTTTTGTGAACGTGAGTATATTATTAGCCTAATTTATGACTATCCAACCTACTCATCACATTATCAATAGTAGGTCATTTCACATTAGTCTGCAAATTCGATGATGCATGCAATACTTTATCATAAAGGTGATTTTTATTTCGTTATTATTTTTTCTAACTTGAAACTCACGTGCCGCATATGATTAGCTAGTTAGCTTAATGTTAACGTTAGCTACCAGCAGAACCATAACTAAATTGCTTTTACGTTACAGTTTTAGCGTAAATAAAATGTAGGCTAATCTATGTAATCCCAAAGGTGATTATTTATCATGAGGGTGATAAACAATAACTATTAATGCACCATACTCCAATACCTTTCTGGTATTTTTTTCATTTTTATAAATTGCTGAGGTGAAACGTTAGGCCCATTTGAGGACACAAGCCCAAGTACACCGTACAAATATGAAAAATATTACATCTGAATTATGTATTTCATATTCAACAAAACGTATAAGGCTTGAAGTGACTTGTATGTTTTCAAAATATAGTACAATCAAATTATAAAATGACTCACTAAGATTTTACCTTGCTTAAAACTGTAAAATACATATTTGTATGTTTAGTCTTGGAGAACATTTGCATATTTTCTAAAGGTCTCTCTTGATCAAAACTTATGCCCCACTCTTCTGAACATCAGACAGGGCGTTAGCTTGGCTTCCTGACCATATTAGGAACTGACCTTTCAGCTCATATTAATATTGTCCGTCTATGAATAACCTAAAATGTTTTTTGTAAAAAAAATCGATACATTTTGTTTTTGATTACTTTGATAAAGTTTGCTATAAATTGATCTCTCAATGTGCTAGAGCGATGAACCCATCCTGCTTTGCTAGGATCTAAGGATTGCAGGCATGTGCATTGTTAGTGGCTGTGACCTAGGGTGTGTTCCTCTGACCAGGCGTTGTTGTTGCATGCCAGATCTTACAACGCCTGGATAAGGTATTCAACATATCAGCTAATCACATCATATGTTATAGCAATTTGTCAGTCGATGACACTGATAATGACGTAGCACGCAACCATTGGTTGATGCGAGCAATGTCTGAGCAGGGGAATGTGACCATCTCGTTTAGCCAGGAGTTGGACAGTTGGAAGAGCGACTGAAATGGTAGGCGAAACATCCCAGCTTTAAGTGGTGTCAGATTTCACAGTCCGAGTCACACAGGCGAAAGAGATATACCAGAGGGGAGGAGGCGAAGCGACAGGGTCCACTCCCGTGAAATTGGTCTGCTGGACAACAACTCCCATTTGATAGGGCGGAGGGAGACAAGACCATCTCGTCATTATTTACAGTATTTCTGGATATATGGTGCTTTCAAGACAACTGGGAGTTCTGATTTAAAACAAGGTCAAATTATGAAGTCAGATCTCTAGAAAGTTGCCTCAGTTTCCGACAAGGAATTCCATGTTTGATGACCTTTCAAAACTATTTTTGGACATTCCTGCAGTCAGCTTGCCAATTGCACTCTCCCTCAACTTGAGACATCTGTGGCATTGTGTTGTGCAACAAAACTGCACATTTTAGAGTGGCCTTTTATTGTCCCCAGCAGAAGGTGCACCTGTGTAATGATCATGGTGTTTAATCAGCTTCTTGATATGCCACACCTGTCAGGTGGATGGATTATCTTGGCAAAGGAGAAATGCCCACTAACAGGGATGTAAATAAATTTGTGCCCAACATTTGAGAGAGAAGCTTTTTGTGTGTCAGGAATAGAGGTCGACCGATTAATCGGAATGGACGATTAATTAGGGCCAATTTCAAGTTTTCATAACAATCGGTAATCGGTATTTTTGGCCGCCGATTTAAAAAAAAATAATAATAATAATAATAATAAATAAAAAAATAAATAATAATTAAATAAAACAATTAAAAAAAATAAATGTTATTTATTTTTTCATTAAAAAAAACTATTATTGAAAAAAGTTTTTGACACCTTTATTTAACTAGGCAAGTCAGATTAAGAACACATTCTTATTTTAATGACGGCCTAGGAACAGGGGTTAACTGCCTTGTTCAGGGGGATTCAATTATATGCAACGCAGGACAAGCTAGATAAACTAGTAATATCATCAACCATGTGTAGTTAACTAGTGTGTCAAATGTTGCCGTGTTGAATTGACCAAACTGCAGGCGGAATGTGGATACTCATCTTTTTAATATTTTAGAGCAAAGTATACACAGAAAACAATAAACACGACCGACTCCAGACAGGCTACTTACAAAATCATAGCAGTGTTAACACAACCACCCACAAACCCAAGTGACAAACATACTCCTAAATATATGACTCCTAAATATATGACTCCCAATCAGGAACAATGATAACCAGCTGTCCCTGATCGGGAGCTACACAGACCAACATAGAAACACAACACCCAGAACAAACATACAC
Source organism: Salmo trutta (assembly GCF_901001165.1). Taxonomy (NCBI): domain Eukaryota; kingdom Metazoa; phylum Chordata; class Actinopteri; order Salmoniformes; family Salmonidae; genus Salmo; species Salmo trutta. The sequence continues at coordinate 25,230,060 of NC_042974.1, forward strand.
AGACATCTTCTGCCACGTCCTGACCAAAATACTACACAACTACACCCTCTGCTGGTCAGGATGTGATATAGTGATTATGTTAAGATTGATTGTTTTTTTTAAGATAAGGTGCTAGCTAGCATTAAACTTATCTTGGCTCCTTGCTGCACTCGCATAACAGGTAGTCAGCCTGCCACGCAGTCTTCTCTGTGGAGTGCAATGTAATCGGCCAAAATCGGCGTGTCCAAAACGGCCGATTACCGATTGTTATGAAAACTTGAAATCGGACCCAATTAATCGGCCATTCTGATTAATCGGTCGACCTCTAATATGCAGGTTATATCTTTTTTTTACTTCCGTAAATGTATGTAGTGTAAATTACCCCTTTTAGAAATGTGGAATGTCAAGGGATGCATTTGCTCAATTGTTTCTGTTTGGTCTTATTTGCAGACTGTGGTTTTAAGTCATGAGTCACCTACCTAGATTCTGGAACCTGGGATGGTCTTCCTTTCTTGACTGGTGGAGTAATCAGAGTGTTGTTTCAGAGCAAGGTGATTTGGAATGTTTGTGTGTTATCTGACGGGAGGAGGATGCACTGTCCAGGGTTCTCAACCTGTGACTAGATATCTACAATACCATGAATTGCTATTGTATAAAGACCTTAACCATGCAAAGAACTTGTTGGTAATTCAAATTATTGACTTTAACTACTGACTCAACAGTGCAGTATCATGAAACTACTACAACTATTCAACCCTCTCTCCTTTTTCCTGGTTGGACTATGGGACAACTACAGGACCTTCTCCCCTGTATGGTCAGCAGAATATGAATGAACCTCTTCTGGACAACAGTGAAGGCCAGCTCTTCCTGACCGAGGCTTTTAAAGTCATCATTGAGGAGGTGCTATGTAAAGGCACAGATGTCAAAGAGAAGGTCTCACATCCCTGTTAACTGTCTAATCTCTAGCCTAACATGCCTGTTCTTTGCATTGTGCCATATAGAGTGCCTTCAGAAAGTGTTTATACCCTTTGACTTATTCCACATTTTGTTGTTACAGCCTGAATTCATAATGGGATTCAATATTTAATTTACCACCCATCTACCCACAATACCCCATAATGACAAAGTGAAAACAAGTTGTTGCAAATTTATTGAAAATTAAGTACAGAAATATTTAATTTGCATAAGTGTTCACACCCCTAAGTCAATCTTTTGTAGAAACACCTTTGGTGGCGATTACAGCTGTGAGTTTTTTTGGGGTAAGTCTCTAAGAGCTTTGCACACCTGGATTGTACAATATTTTTACTTTATACTTAAAATAATTCTTCAAGGTCTGTCAAGTTGATTGTTGATTATTGCCAAAACTAACCATGCCATGTCTTGGTAAGCAACTCCAGTATAGAGTTGTCCTTGTGTTTTAGGTTATTATCCTGCTGAAAGGTGAATTAGTATCCCAGTGTATATTGGAGAGCAGACTGAACCAGGGTTTTCTCTAGGATTTTGCCAGTGCTTATACCTGTGTTCAGTTTCTTTTTATCCTGAACTCCTTAGTCCTTGTGTTACTTAAGTGCCTTGTTGCAAACAGGATGCATGTTTTGGAATATTTTTTTATTCTGTATAGGCTTCTTTCTTTTCAGTCTGTCATTTAGGTTAGTATTGTGGAGTAACTACAAAGTTATTGATCCATCCTTGGGTTTCTCATATCACAACCATTAAACTCTGTAACTATTTTAAAATGACCATTGGCCTTATAGTGAAATCCCTGAGCATTTTCCTTCCTCTCCGGCAATTGAGTTGGGAAGGACACCTGTGTCTTTGTAGTGACTGGGTGTATTGATAAACCATCCAACGCCTATTTAATAACTTTACCATGCTCAAAGGGATGTTCAGTGTCTGCTTTTCTTCATTTTTACACCGCTACCAGTCAGTGCCCTTTGTGAGGCATTGAAAAACCTCCCTAGTCTTTGTGGTTGAATCTGTGCTTGAAGTTCACTACTCGACTGAGGGACCTTACAGATAATTGTATGTATGTGTGGGGTACAGCGACAGGCTAGTCTTTCAAAAATCATCATGTTAACCATTATTATTGAACACAAAATGAGTCCATGCAACTTATTATGCGATTAGTTATGGTGTTTTTTTTTTTCTTTTTTTTTTTTTTTTTTTTTTTCCGTTTTTTAAATTTATTTTTATTTTTTTTACTCCTGAACTTATTTAGGCTTGCCATGACAAAGGGTTTGAATATTTATTGAGTCAAGACATTTCAGTTTACGCAACATTTTACATTACATTTACATTTTAGTCATTTAGCAGACGGTCTTATCCAGAGCGACTTACAGTAGTGAATGCATACATTTCATACAATTTCATACTTTTTTTTTTTTCTGTGCTGGCCCCCCGTGGGAATCGAACCCACAACCCTGGTGTTGTAAACACCATGCTCTACCAACTGAGCTACAGGGAAGGCTAGGCAACAAAATGTGGAAAAAGTTGAGGGGTGTGAATACTTTTTGAAGGCACTGTATTGTTATGTTTTTTTGCTGCACAAGAGTTTTGGTAAGTCCTGAGTGACATACCTGTCCTGGTGGGTCATGTAGCAAAATTGTTTAGGATCCACTGGGCCTGTACCGGTAGGTAGCCTAGTGGTTAGAGCTTTGGGCCAGTAACCAAAAGGTTGCTAGATCGAATCCCCGAGCTGACAAGATAAAAATCTGTCGTTCTGCCCCTGAACCAGCCACTGTTCCTAGGCTGTCATTGTAATTAAGAATTTGTTCTTAACTTACTTGCCTAGTTAAATGAATAAAAAAATAAACGCAATTCCACGGTAAGTGACACAGACTCAGTTTTCACTTTAAGACGTATGGCAAACAAAAACCAATGATTGCAAAATTAACCAGACCATACTACTCTATGCACAAGGACTTCTTTTAACATTTTCCACAGAATTTTACAAAAACACATTTACTTGAAGAGTGCAGATGCAAAGTTTGGTAAAAGAATGACGATTTGTTCTGTTTGTACAGCACAAACCGTCATTCTGTTACCAAACTTTGCATCTGCACTGTTCTTAAAGTAAATGTGTTTTTTTTCCATTTAAAGTGGAAATTGTTATAAGTAGTCCATGTGCATAGTTGTTTATCTTTGCAATCATTTTATTTATTTTTTTACATTTTAAAGTGAAAAATCGGAATCTTTGTCACTCTTACCGTGGAATTGCCTAAGTTAACTGACATTTTCTTCACACCTGACTGTGTGCATCACAATCAAACACTACTCAGTGCTGTATTTTGATGGGTTTCCTGTGCTTGTTATACCCCTGGTCACAGGTGTGTGAGTGGCGCGAGCCAGAGGAGTTAGCTGCTCTGCTAGATCTGGAGCTGCGAGAGAATGGGGAGCCGCAACACCAGCTGCTGCAGAGAATACGGGATGTGGCCAAATACAGTGTCAAGACCAGTAAGCCCCCCCCCCCCCCCCCCCCCCCCCCCAAACTAGACAGAGCGAGATGTGTGGTTTTGGTTACATTCGATTTTTGGTAAATGTGATTGCTTGGGACGGTCCTGAATGCATGCACTACAGTAAAGAGCATATCTCTTTCCAGATCATCCGCGGTTCTTCAATCAGCTCTTTGCAGGGGTGGACTACCATGCCTTGACAGGACGATTCCTTACGGAGGCTCTTAACACTAGCCAGTAGGAGAAAGCAATATATATTTATATGCACATATACATACCATAAAGTATGTTTTGGTATGAAGATGCTTGTGATGGACTGTTCTTTAACAGGTATACCTATGAGGTGGCTCCAGTGTTTGTCCTGATGGAAGGCGAGGTACTCTCCAAGCTACGTTCTCTAGTTGGGTGGGCAGAGGGAGATGGCATCTTCTGCCCAGGCGGTACCATGTCTAACATGTATGCCATGAACGTAGCACGCTACCGGGCCTTCCCAGAAGTAAAACTGAAGGGAATGTGGTCCCTCCCTCGACTGGCTGTCTTTACATCTCAACAGGTGGGGAAAACGGACTGTATGGTAGAAGTAATACACTATTCAACTTCCCATTCATTCATTATACCCACACTTTCCTCCAGAGCCACTACTCTGTGATGAAAGCAGCTGCATTTCAAGGTATTGGGACAGAGAACGTGTTTAAGGTCAAAGTGGATGATAGGTAAAGTGATCAGAACCTTCCTTTGTGACTCTTGTCAGTCATCTCATCATTCTTAGACATACATGATTTTACAGATTTTAACACGTGCTCTCTGTTGTCCTACAGGGGTTGCATGATTCCAGAAGACCTTGGTGAGACAATTGAGCTGGCGAAATCTCAAGCAAGTTTACTGTTTACCTTTTTTAATTTACTGTGTAAATTCTATTTTATGTGCTGTGATATTCAGTATTTATACCGATAACAGTAGGAATTGCCAATAGACTACTAGGAATTGCTGATAGACAATCAGTGATATCTTGCACAAGGATCTGATGAATTCCTAGTACTCTGTTAGCATTTAAAATATTTTATCTGCAATTCCAAGTAGTCAATCGGCAAAGCACATATCACAGTACAAGGCACTAAGTAGAGATGCAAGGGCATCTTTCATTACCCCTCTTCACCTACCAGGGGGCAGTGCCATTCTTTGTCCATGCCACGTCAGGAACGACTGTACAAGGCGCTTTTGACCCACTGGAGCCCATCGCTGACATCTGTGACAGACAGGGGTTGTGGATGCATGTTGATGTGAGTTTTTTTTTAAGGTGATCTTTCACTCCAGAATCAAACTTTGTCCAATGTTTTCAGACAACAAAAGTAGTCTTCTGTCAAGATGATGGTCGACGGCATCTATTATGTTGATCAAAACTTCATACCCCACTCCCAAAAGAGTGTAAAAGATAGCCACTGTCTAATTTACATCCTTTTCAACAGTTGACCATCTTTCCCATGTATTTTGACCTGAAGAATACAGATGTAGGATCTTAATTTGAGCCAGTTTGCTATAGCAGGAAAATAATCCTGCAGCAACAGGAAATGTGAATTATTTGGATTAGAATTAATGGACATTTTTGAAGGGTTTGATGCAAGTCTGAAATAATTAATTTCAGAAGCCTTTTTAAACCTCAAATACACTACAAATTAAAGTTTCCTGCGTTGCACGAAAGTTCTTCTGCAACAGGGTAATCAAATTAAGATCCTACATCTGTACTGACTGGTGTTCTCTTGTGGTTTGGCACAGGCAGCCTGGGGAGGGAGTGTTCTCTTCTCAAAGGAACACAAACATCTCATGAGAGGAGTTGAGAGGTAGGATTGCATGCTCAGAATAGAGTTACTGGAATGAAGTTGTACACAAAACATCTAAATGTGCTGCAAAAAAAAAAGCTTTTAAATTAATTCAACCTGTGTGCTAGTGTACCAAAGTATAGATTAGGTGTCTTGATGTCTCGCATGACTGGGCAAGCCTTCTGAATGGCTCAACATATGACTTTGACTTGAGTGTAATGATGTGTTTGTGATCAGAGCCGATTCAGTGACTTGGAATCCACACAAGATGATGCTGACGGGCTTGCAATGTTCAGCCATTCTGCTCAAGGACACCACAGTAAGACACCCCTTCAGGAGATCTACACCAAAGGGTTGTTCTTGAGTTGCGATGACATTTGTGTCCCTTGCCTTTGCAACCATAAAAATCACTTTAAAATGACAAATATTTACACATCATACATGGTTTTTTTTTATATTGAACTGTTTGTCAATGATAAAATGTAATGCAAGTCCTTTATACTTGTTTAAAGGGATATTTGGGCAATTAATCTGTTTTGTTCTACTTACCCATAGTCAGATTAACTCCTGGATACAATTTTTATGTCGACATGCAGTTTGGAGTAAAACGTATTGGCTGCGGATCAGATTTTTCTTGATCCATATTCCCAGGGTCTAATGGTCTCAACACGTCTGCGCATGTGCGGGATTCTCTACTCGCGCACAGTCTCTGCTCTACTTGTACGGAACAAGCTACTCTGAATGGTGTTCGTTTTAATAAATTCAGAGCAAAGCTGAATCAATGTCTGCAAGATCACATAATGATAGTAGGCCTATTGTACATAACAGAACCAAATATAATAGCATAGTATAACGTTAATGTAAAAAAAAATCTCACGTGTGCGCCACTAGGTGAAATGTGATTTTGATTGAAACAAAACACCGGTATGCTACAGTTTGTTAATGCCATCAACTCTAAAAATCCACTCACTGTACATAATTGAAAAACTACATATTCCCATGAAACTGAGATCAAATGGTTGGCAGGTTGTTTCACCAGTAAAACTTTATAATTCACGATTATAATTATAATTCACAATTGACAGTGAGAAATGTGAAAGTAGGGTGACTACAACAATTTGTATGTGTATACATACATACATACATACATACATACATACATACATACACAGTGATGAAAAAGTACTCAATTGTCATACTTGAGTAAAAGTAAAGATACCTTAATAGAAATGACTTCAGTAAAAGTGAAAGTCACCCAGTAAAATACTAAAACTAAATTTTAAAAACTAGTTTTAAAGATACTTAAATATCAAAAGTAAATAAAATGTGGTTTATTATATAAAGTAAACAAGATGGCATAATCTTATTATTATTATTTTTTTTTATTATTATTTTTTTTACATTTACAGATAGCCAGGGGCATGCGCCATCACTTTTACAAATGAAGCATGTGTTTAGTGAGTCCACAAGATCAGAGGCAGTCGGGATGACCAGGGATGTTCTCTTGATAAGTGTGTGAATTAGACAATTTTCCTGTCCTGCTAAGCATGAGGCGGTGCACAATTGGCCCAGCGTCATCCGGGTTAGGAGAGGGTTTGGCTGGTCGGGATGTCCTTGTCCCATTGCGCTCCAGCAACTGCTAGTGGCAGGCCGGGCGCATGCACGCTGACTTTGGTTGCCAGCTGTACGGTGTTTCCTCCAGCACATTGGTGCGGCTGGCTTCCGGGTTAAGTGGGCAGTGTGAAGAAGCAGTGCGGCTTGGCAGGGTCGTGTTTCGGCGGACGCATGGCTCTCGACCTTTATCACTTCCAAGTCCGTACGGGAGTTGCAGCGATGGGACAAGATTGTAACTACCAATTGGATATCACGAAAAGGGGTAAAAAAAAAAAGTTAAGTAAAAGTTGTCAAAAATATAAATTGTAATGTACAGATTCCCCAAAAAACAACTTTAGTACTTTCAAGTATTTTTACTTAAGTACTTTACACCACTGATATTAAAGGCAATTAAAATATATATTTTTACCAAGATAAATGTCCCTAAGTTGTATGTCATTGGTGTTGCCATCTTGAAAATCACTCATTACAAAGGTGCACTACATTACCAAAAGTATGTGGATACCTGCTCATCAAACATCTCAAAATCATGGGCATTAATATGGAGTTGGTCCACCCATGTTGCTGCTATAACAACCTCCTGTCTTCTGGGAAGGCTTTCCAATAGATGTTGGAACATTGCTGCAGAGACTTGTTTCCATTCAGCCACAAGAGCATTAGTGAGGTCGAGCACTGATGTTGGGTGATTAGGCATGGCTCACAGTTGGCGTTCCAATTCATCCCAAAGTTGTTGGATGGGGTTGAGGTCAGGGCTCTGTGCAGGCCAGTCAAGTTCTTCCACATGATTTCAACAAACCATTTCTGAATGGACCTCACTTTGTGCACGGGGTCATTGTCATGCTGAAACAGGAAACACCAAACTGTTGCCATAAAGTTGGAAGCACAGAATCGTCTAGAATGTCATTGTATTATTTCCATTATTTCCCTTCAATGGAACTAAGGGGCCTAGCCCGAACCATTAAAAACAGCCCCAGACCATTATTCCTCCTCCACCAAACTTTACAGTTGGCACTGCTTTTGGGTCAGTAGCGTTCTTCTGGTGTCCAAAATGGTTAAGAGTGATTCATCACTCCAGAGAATGTTTCCACTGCTACAGAGTCCAATGGTGGTGAGCTTTACACCACTCCAGCCAACGCCTGGCATTGTGCATGGTGATCTTAGGCTTGTGTGCAGCTACTCAGCCATAGAAACCCATTTGATGAAGCTCCCAACGAACAGTTCTTGTGTTGACGTTGCTTTCAGAGAAATACTTTTGTGAGCATTCCCTCCAGTAGTCAACTGTAATCGGGGGAGGCGGTCTATATTAAAGAAAATGGCTAATCACATCCTTTCATGTCATAAATTTGAAGATTCCATTTATAATTTGGTAGCCTGGTTGCTAGTGTTTTTAGCGAACATTCCACTCCATGTTATGTGCCAAGTGACACTGAGTGGAATGTTAGCTAAAAAGCCCAATCATTTGTTGTTCAAAAAAAGGGAAATTACATTGAGAAAATTGTGAGGATATTGTAGCGACCCGCATAGACAGACGACTATGGGTGTCTGAGTTACATTGTTCCTTTGCGTTGTTGTGGTACTTTACCAGTACCCAGGTTTCGCGGGGTCTGGCATGCCAGTAAACCTGCTCTCTGCCAATCAAAGGAATTCCTGGAACGTTCTAGTACCAGGGGTCCTTGTGGTTGGTGGGGTTGGGCAGGGGCCTGGGCACCACCGGTTTAAAGACCATGCTTTCTATAGTTCTCCTTCTTTCCTGTCGTGACAGTTTGATACCTGTTTGTCTTTTCAGTTATGACTGGTCTGTTGTAATTTTTTTGTTAAATCTCAGCTATTCTTGATCTCTTCCCCTTTTCCGCAGCACCTATTGAAACATTGCCACAGTGCAGATGCAAAGTACCTCTTCCAGCAGGACAAGTTCTATGACACAAGTCTGGACACGGGGGACAAGTCGATACAGTGTGGCCGTAAGGTTGACTGCCTGAAGCTGTGGTTGATGTGGAAAGCTGTAGGGTCAAAAGGCTTGGAAGAGCGTGTTGACAGGGCTGTCGCCCATACAAGGTACAAACATAGACATTCACAAACCTACGGCTGTAAGTCTGATTAGTCAAGCTCTTTTTCTTAAAACACCTTAGAGCTGTCATTTTTTTAAAAATGTATCGAATCTACAGTACAGTCAAAAGTTTGGACACCTACTCATTCAAGGGTTTTTCTTTATTTTTACTATTTTCTACATTGTAGAATAATAGTGAAGACATCAAAACTATGAAATAACACACATGGAGTCATGTAGTAACCAAAAAAGTGCTAAACATATGCATTTTATATTTGAGATTTTTCAAAGTAGCCACACTTTGCCTTGATGACAGCTTTGTACACCATTTTTCATGCTAGCTTGAAAAATGGGTGTCTGATTATTTCTGGCTGGGTACTCTGCTGACATAATCTAATGTTTTGCTTTCGTTGTAAAGCCTTTTTGAAATCGGACAGTGTGGTTAGATTAACGAGAGTCTTGTCTTTTAAAATGGTGTAAAATAGTCATATGTTTGAGAAATTGAAGTAATAGCATTTCTAAGGTATTTGAAAATTGCGCCACGGGATTACACTGGCTGTTGCGTAGGTGGGAAGATTTCGTCCCACCTACCCTAGAGAGGTTAAAAACATATACAATACAGACAATCAATGAGCAGTGAGCACACGCAGAGCAACATAGGACAAGCAAGACATAGCATACAGACAGAGCAACATAGCACAAAAAGCAACAAGACAAAATCCATAAAAGCAACAGTGTTTCCACACCTCACAAGCTACAGACAACATGGAAAGCGGCAATACACAGCTAGGGATTATGTTCACATATCTGATTGACCTTTAGCCATGTCTTCATGTATTTTGTGAAAGTGTGATAGGTGGTGCAGTTATGTGTGTCTGATGGCAGTGTATTCCAGACATGGGAAGCTCTCACAGAGAAAGCGGATTTACTCAAGGTGCTTTTTCTTAAGGGAACTATAGAGTCACTTCTCATGGCAGACCTTGTGGATCTGCTGCCATATGTTTGGGTTTTCTGTTTAACAAAAATACTGAGTGGAGGGGGAGCTAGGCCATTTAGGAACTTGAATACAAGACATGCGTCGGTGTATTGCACAAGATTTTCCCAACTCAGGAGCTCATGCTTTCTGAGGATTTAACAGTGATGATGGCTATTGGGCTTCCTATCAAGCACTTTGAGAGCCTGTTTGTAGACAGACTGAATGGGTTTTAATGTTGTCAAGCAGTATGTTAAGTGGGGGAGTATAATAGATTTGAAGTACAGTTTTGCTACCTCTGTAGTCAAACAATTTCGTATAAATCGGAGATTAGCTAGGTTGAATTTGGTTATTTGAATTACCTTTTTCACCTGCTTTTTAAAAGAGAGGTTGGAATCAAGTATGATGCCAAGGTACTTAAAATGAGATACCACCTGGAGCTTCTCCCCTGACACATAGACATCTGGCTCAGTAGCATCTGTTGCCCTCCTTTGTGAAGAACATGCAGACAGTTTCTTTTCACATTGAGATGCAAACACGAGTTACTGAGCCACTTTGTAACCTGGACCATTATAGTAGTGAGTTCTTGTGCAGCTTGTTGTTTGCTCTTTGCATGCACATATATCACTGTATCATCTGCATACATTTGAACTTCAGACCCAGTACAGACAGAAGGCAGATCATTAATGTACAGGCTGAACAGGAGGGGCCCAGGTATTGACCCTTGGGGCACGCCCACATCATAGCTAAGAGTGGGCGACAGCTCATTGCTCTCTCTGACACACTGAGTTCTGCCTTCAAGGTATGATTTCATCCATCTCAAGGCATCGGGGGAAAAATTGAACTTCGACAACTTTGATGAGAATCTCATGGTTAACAGTATCAGAAGCCTTCCTTAGGTCCAGAAACACAGCCCCAACAACGCCCCTTTGTCCATCTTAGACTTCACATTTTCCAGAAGAAAGCAGTTGGCCGTTTCTGTGGAGTGTTTTGCTCTGAAGCCAGACTGCATGGAGTGTAATGTGAAGGGGCTGTTGTTGAGGTGGACAATCAGTTGTTCTGCTACACACTTTTCAACAACCTTCGACACCACAGGTAGTATACTAATGGGCCTGTAGTTACTCACGTCAGCAGGGTCACCCGATTTAAAGATGGCCGTTATTATAGCCGACTTCATACCCTTGGAAACACCCCCAGACCAATAGATGTGTTGGTGACCTTAGTAACGTGGCCAATGACTGACTCTTTGTAGTTAAGAAAGGTAGAGTCCAGCCCAAACACATCTTTGGCTTTAGAGTTCTTTAGTGAGCAAATCACCTTGTTGACCTTTGACCCAGAAACCTCCCTTATGATGAAGACAGGTTGAGCGTAATTTACTAGCACTGAGCCCAAGAAACCAGTGGAGGGGTTCTGTGTCAGTACCCTGGCAGAGTCAATAAAGTAGGAATTGAAGTAGGAATTGCTATTTTGACTGCATCCTGTGTTTGATTGTTATTCACCATGATTTCTAGTCTTTTTGCAGTGTTACTATGGTCTTTCCCTGTTAACTTTTTTAGATTCTCCCAGATCAATTTAGAATTTCCCTTTGCTTCACCAATTATGTTAATAAAAAAGTTTGCCTTGGCCTGTCTGATTTCTTTCATCACCTTATTTCTCAACATGGTAAACGTACGTCTGTCATGCTCTAATTTTGATTTTAGGGCTGTTTTTAAAGCATAATCTCATTCTTTCATAAATTTCCAGATTTAGCCAAGGAAGAGTGCTCTTTTGGCCAGGTTTGGATTTGATTTTCTTTAGGAAACCATTTATTGTAGTCTGGATTGTGGATAGAAAAACCTGACGATCAGCTTCCACATCTGTTTTGGACAAGATATCATTCCAGTTAATTCCCTTAATTGCGTTTTCAAAATAATTTAATTCATTCTTAGGTATTCTTAGTTGGAACCAAAAATCTCACATTTGGACTCATCAGACCAAAGGACATATTTCCACTGGTCTAATGTCCATTGCTTGTGTTTCTTGACCCAAGCAAGTCTCTTCTTATTATTGGTGTCCTTTAGTAGTGGTTTCTTTGCAGCAATTCGACCATGAAGGCCTGATTCACCCAGTCTCCTCTGAACAGTTAATGTTGATGTCGGTTACTTGAACTCTGTAGCATTTATTTGGGCTGCAATTTCTGAGGCTGGTAACTTTAATGAACTTATCCTCTGCAGCAGAAGTAACTCGGGGTCTTCCTTTCCTGTGGCGCTCCTCGTGAAAGCCAGTTTCATCATAAAGCTTGATGGTTTTTGTGACTGCACAAATTTTCCGGATTGACTGACCTTCATGTCTTAATAACAATGGACTGTTGTTTTTGTCTTTCCTTATTTGAGCTGTTCTTGCCATAATATGAACTTGGTCTTTTACCAAATAGGGCTATCTTCTGTATATCAGCCCTACCTTGTCACAACACAACTGATTGGCTCAAACGCATTAAGAAGGAAAGAAATTCCACAAATTTACTTTTAAGAAGGCACACCTGTTAATTAAAATGCATTCCAGGTGACTACCACATGAAGCTGGTTGAGAGAATTCCAAGAGGGTGCAAAGCTGTCATCAAGGCAAAGGGTGGCTACTTTGAAGAATCTAAAATATAATATATTTTGATTTAACACTTTTCTGGTTACTACATGATTCCATATGTTATTTCATAGTTTTGATGTCTTCACTATTATTCCACAATGTAGAAAATAGTACAAATAAAGAAAAAACCCTTGCATGAGTAGGTGTCCAAACTTTTGACTGGTACTGTATGTCAATGAAAGACGTTTCAAATGTTGTGGAACACTGATCTTTGTGTTGACTGTCCAACCATAGATATCTGGTGGAGGAGATGAAGAGAAGAGAGGGCTTTGAACTTATAGGGAAGGTGAGTCATTGTTTTAGCAAATACATAGAAAATATTTCTTCTCCCTTTTATCTCACCTATGTCTTCTGCTTTTGTTCTGTTGAACAGCCGTTGTTTGTGAACGTGTGTTTCTGGTTCATACCACCCAGTCTGAGGGGAAAGGAGAACAGTCCAGACTACAATGACAGATTGTCAAAGGTTGGTGTGTGTGTGTGAAGTGCTTACTATGATTCCAGTTATTTATTTTTTACCTCAATTGCTATGATATATTCTACATTTAATCCAGTTTGTCTCGCTGATACAATGCTTCGGTGATCTTCATCAACAGGTGGCTCCAGTGATTAAGGAGCGTATGATGAAGCAGGGTACTATGATGTTGGGCTACCAGCCTCAGGGTGGACGAGTCAACTTCTTCCGCATGATAGTAATCTCACCGCAACTCTCCCACCAAGATATGTCATTCTGTCTGAATGAGATTGAGAGACTTGGGAATGATCTGTGATAGTAATTATACCTAAATATAGTCTTGCATCTCCATTTATGTCATAGACTCAACATCAGATATGTTAGTTTTTTTTACAATATGACCAATTCTTATCAGTTTAATGCTCATTTCACTAGTCTAATGGCACTGATTGTGGACAAAGTGTTTGAAATGTGGTATGTGACACAGTAATAAACCTAGTCCAGTGACTTATTGTATGGTCTACTTTATGTATTATTGGGTTGTAGAACATGATGTAGGAGATTCTTCTAAGAAATGCCCGTGACAGATGCTGACGGAAGCCTGATCAGGGCCATGATGCCTGGTGTAGACAGACCGACAGAGGAGCCCATGGGCTGCAGCATAACTCCATAGAGAAAGCGTCCCTATATACACTGAACAAAAAATATAAACGTGGTTACATGTGCTCTGCAGTTGTGAGCCCGGTTGGACGTACTGTCAAATTCTCTAAAATGACAGAGGTGGCTTATGGTAGAGAAATTAACATTCAGTTCTTTGGTGGACATTCCTGCAGTCTGCATGCCAATTGCATGCTCCCTCAACTAGACACCTGTGGCATTGTGTTGTGTGACAAAGCTGCACAATTTAGAGTGGCCTCTTTTTTTCCCCAGCACAAGGTGCTCCTGTGTAATGATCATGCTGTTTAATCAGCTTCTTGATATGCCACACCTGTCAGGTGGATAGGTTATCTTGACATAGGAGAAATGCTCACTAACAGGGATGTAAACAAATTTGTGTAAAATAATTGAGAAATAAGCTTTTTGTGCGAATGGAAAATTCCCGGGATCTTTTATTTCAGCTCATGAAACATGGGACCGACACTTTACATGTTACGTTTATATTTTGTTCAGTATAGTTTCTATGGTGTCTGAGCGCACAGGCAGCGCCATTGAGGCAATCTCCATTTTGAAGTATTAGGTTTTCTTCATGATTGGCTGATCCCTCCTGATGACCCGGTTGGACATGACTCCAACTGGGTCATGAGGAGGGATCAGCCAATGAAGTTGGAAGTCCCACCCAGTTGACTGCATTAAAATGGTGGAAGCCATCAATGGCACTACCCATGCTAAAACAGGCTTTTGGCACCAGAGGCCTCTCATAGAGAGTGATAGTCTTCCCTGCACAGCCATAAAAAGTACATTTTCGTGACCCAACGTGCCTGGATTAAAGATGGCCTTTGCTGAGAAGGGTGAATGTTTATTACATCTGTCTGCGTATGTTAATGTTTGAGCAGTTGTACGTGAGTGTGTACAGCAGGAAGGGAGGTAAGGCTTTACAGCTGACATGGGTGTGATGCACAAACACTCTGCTGGGGTTAAGTCCATGAAAAAGTGTTCAAAGGGGCCACTTCCTGGCGTCAAACCCACCATGCATGTTGACTGAGCAGGGGCAGACTGGCCATATGGCATTTCGGACAAATGCCAGATGGGCTGGTCCATTTCTAGCCCAGTGGGCCTGTCTAAATAGCTTTTTTTAGCGCAAATTATCATTATCTGGCTAATAATGGGGGCCTCAAGGAAAATAATGGGTCAGTCTGGGGGCCTCAAGGAAAAGAGCGGGCCTGTGTGTTAAATTCCAGGCCTGATTTTTGGTCCCAGTCTGCCCCTGTGACTGAGGTTGCCTAATGTCACTACACGCCTAAATCTCTCAAAGGGACAGAGTCTGGCTATCAGTGGTGCCTTGTCTGGCAGTGAAACAGTTCATTCAGCCTCATTTACTGCCTTTTAAAAAAGACATGGCTGATTTGCTTAAACAAATGTTTTCTACTGACAATTGAGATGTACAAATTATGGCATAAGGGTTGGCACAAGCGGATAAGAGGCAATCTGTAATTTCAATTAAGACAATGCGGTAGCTAGGGCGGACGTAGTCAATATAACTATTTGTTCAGCACTTTTGAAATGTACAGCGACAGAATTCAGAACATGGGCGGGCGGGGGAAGGTAAAATCAAGACGTCAGTGATCTTCAGGTCGGTGCTCTAGAAAGAGGCCTGAGTTCCCGACTTGGAATTTGAGTTGGATGACCGTTCAAAACGTATTTTCCCAGAGAGCTCTCTCTTTTTTTTCTCTCGAGTTCCCAGTTGTCTTGCACTCACTGAAGTCTGACATTTCCCAGTTCTGAGTTTCCAGTTGTTTTCAACCCGGCAGAAGTCATACTGGATTGACAGCATGGCCAATGTTGAATGTTTATCCTTTTTAAGCTTGGAAAAGAGACCCTTAAACCCAGACCTGGACCACACACCCACTCCACTGAATAGCAGGCTAGTGATTGCTTTGCAATGCTTGTAGTTAGCCACTGATTCCTTTCAAACCACTCATTGTTGAATTTGCGATTTCCAACTTGTTGGGTAATGTTTATGTCCATTGGTCGATGAGCACCGGTACTTTTTATCTGTCATTTATCTACATAATTTCTTTTGATATGACAAGGATTGAAAAGTTAAGGATTGCTAGCTAAGATTTTGAAGTATGATGTTGACATAAGTCCAATCAAAGCTACAGTAGATATAATGTGATTTGACATCATTTTATCAGTGGCCAATGACCTAGAGACTACTTGGATGGGCAGTTCTAATGCAACTATGGCAGCACCAAAGGGGCTTGAATTTTCGAGCTCTACCCGTAGATTTTGTGGTGACAGTGTCCCCATGAGTGACACAACACTGAGCCAATCACGGCGCAACTACAGAACATTACCAACCCCTACGCTCCTTATTTTCCGTTGGCTGTGCCACCACCACAGAAAGCAATGAGCTAGGCTGAAACATCTGCATTTTGGAGCTGCCTTACTCAAGAAAGCAACATTTATTTATGAAGTCAATGATTATTAATTAATTTTACATTGTTTGCTAAGTGATGTGTGACACTGACACAAAAAAAATATATATTTTTTGCTAAACAGGTGGGGCTCAAATAGGGCCCCACCTGCCCTGAATGACTGTCGCCACTGCTTCAATACAAAACCTAGGAAGCTCGTGGTTCTCACCCCCTTCCATAGCCTTACACAGTATTTATGACAACTTCTGGAGGACGTCCTCCAACCTATCAGAGCTCTTGCAGCATGAACTGACATGTTGTGCACCAAATCAAAGGATCAGAGGAGGAATCAAGTACTGAAAGCATAAGCTAGAGCTAGCTAACACTTCAGTGCATAAAAAGTGGTGAGTAGTTGACTCAGAGTTGAACAGTTTTGAACAAATTCATTTGTTCAAAATGACGGAGAAGCGAGAAAGAGAGCTAGCTATTTTGTAGATCTTTTAACTTACTTAGCTAGGGAATGCAGCTAGCTAGTTTATCCTTCTCAAACATTCAGCTCAAACAGAGGGGTGCTATGTTACCTAGCTGGCTATGGCTACCTACATTGCAACTCTTCCAAGTCAAGGTAAGCTTTTGGTTTAGTTCATTTATTTCCACCGGGGCCTGCCGGTGTAACTGCTAAACTGCTTGCTAACTGTACACTGCATGATTGTAGTGGGTTTATTAATGATTTAATTCTGGTAGCTATGTTGACTTGACGTTGGCTAATATGGTGACAACAATGTCGGCTGTGTGTAGCGGTTATGAAATGAAGGTTTGGTTTCGAAAGGTTTTTTCGCCTGGTCACAGACTGAAGTCCACAAGCAAAGTGAAAAGATGAGAGTAGGAGACCGTGTAGATGTGAGAAGGAATTATCCAACAATCAAAGGGATCAAGCTGTTTGTACGTGGCTGCAATGAAAGGGAACTGTTTGCGTGTGATAAGGGGTGTATTCATTCTGGCAATTCTGTTGAAAAACGGGGATAAACATACCTGAATGTATCCAATATAAACTCTCGTTTGCCACTGTTGCACTCATGATTACACCCTAGATCAGCTAGATGCAGGCAAGATTGTGCAAGTTGGTATTGAATGTGTCAATGTCTATCGCCTTGATTACTCAAATTTCTCTCAACCTGTGCACCTATGTTGTAAACTTTCATTCATAGGCTAGGTTGTAACAACCTTATGATGGGTATATGGAAAATTCTACCATCATATAGTAGCCTAAACCTATTGCTGTTACATTGAGATGGGTGAATGGAACATGAATGAAAGTCATCCAATATACTGTAATATAAATAAGGCCATGCTCACAAAACAAATGTGTGTCCTTCCTCATCTTAAATGGCACCGACCGCCACAGTAGAAGCAGAACTGGTCGGCCGGGTTTCAAAGAATTTCAATGTGAGAAACTGTTTCAGCTATAAACCCCAAATGATCAATAAGCCTGAATTAATAGGATATGATAAAAAAAAGACAAAAAATACTGAACGGGAAAGCCAATCAATCAATACAAACCATATGAGAAAGGTACACGTAAGCTAAAGCATTAAGGACAGAAGACAGATTTCTGTCTATCGGGGTCTCGACAAGTTCCAGGATCTCTGTTTGTATAGCAGGGCCATTTGCCTAGCAACTCTATACTAGGAGCAGGTGGGATATTTCAAATAAAACAGCCACTAGACCTGGATCAGCTCCCTTTTATTACAGGTGCTGCCAAAGAGAAAACATTGTACTTTCCAAATACACTGCCCCCATTTTTTCCCCCTCATCAATCTACACACAATACCCCATAATGACAAAAACAGGTTTAGAAATTTTTGCTAATTTAAAAAAATCTAAACAGAAAAAAAGTTATTTACATAAGTATTCTGACACTTTACTATGATATTTGAAATTGAGTTCAGGTGCATCCTGTTTCCATTGATCATCATTGAGATGTTTCTACAACTTGATTTGAGTCCACTTGTGGTAAATTCAATTGATTGGACATGATTTGGAAAGGCACACCTGTCTATAAAAGGTCCCACAGTTGACAGTGCATGTCAGAGAAAATACCAAGACATGAGGTCGAAGGAATTGTCCTTAGAGCTCAGAGACAGGATTGTGTCGAGGCACAGAATTGGGGAAGGGTACCAAAAACATTCTGCAACATTGAAGGTCCCCAAGAACACAGTGACCTCCATCATTCTTAAATGGAAGAAGTTTGGAACGACCAAGACTCTTTCTAGAGCTGACTTCATCCTAGATGAAACCAAGATTGAACTCTTTGGGCTGAATGCCAAGTGTCACGTCTGGAGGAAACCTGGCACCATCCCTACGGTGTTGCATGGTGGTGGCAGCATCATGCTGTGGAGATGTTTTTCAGCGGCAGGGACTGGGAGACTAGTCAGGATTGAAAGGAAGATGAGGTCCAGAGTGCTCAGGACCTCAGACTGGGGCGAAGGTTCACCTTCCAACAGGACAATGACTCCAAGCACACAGCCAAGACAACGCAGGAGTGGCTTCAGTACAAGTCTCTGAATGTCCATGAGTGGCCCAGCCAGAGCCCGATCGAACATCTGGAGAGACCTAAAAGAAGAATGGGAAGAAACTCCCCAAATGTGTTTATTTAAATTACTAGGCAAGTCAGTTAAGAACAAATTCTTATTTACAATGATGGCCTACCCCGGCAAAACCCTAACGACGCTGGGCCAATTGTGCACCGCCCTATGGGACTCCCAATCACTGCCGGTTGTGATACAGCCTGGAATAAAACCAGGGTCTGTAATGACACCTCTAGCACTGAGATGTAGTGCTTTAGACCGCTGAGCCACTCGGGAGCCCCCCAAATACAGGTGTGCCAAGCTTGTAGCGTCATACCCAAGAAGACGCGAGGCTGTAATCGCTGTCAAAGATGCTTCAACAAAGTACTGAGTAAAGTGTCTGAATACTTACTTAAATGTGATATTTGCAAACATTTCTAAAATGTTGGGGCTTTGTGTGTAGATTGATGAGGGGGAAAAAAACTATTGAAAGTTGTCATATTCAAGTTCAATCCATTAAATAATTGGCTCTCCAAACTTTTGTATTTTTTATTCATACAAACATTACTAAAGTCGTTCAAAGTTGAATTGCTGTTTAACGGATGCCCCACCTTTTCAACACACCCCGCAAAAAAAATAAAATAGCAGATGTGTTATTTTTTGGGCAATATATGCGGCACTTTGTTTATAATGCACTGTCCACTCAACCTTGATGCTTTCTCAAGTTGATGCGCTAGAGTCCAAACAGCCTCAGATCACATGCTCGGATCATGTTCGAGCCTCGGATTGGACAGTGAAAGAAACACACACGTATGGGGGGTGATAAGGGCCATAATTAAGCCTCTTGAAGCTACTGATACGTCTCACAAAGTCACCTAACCTCTTTTTAGCGCCATGAATTAACATGGACTGTCAATGGAGACAAGTTTCTTTCTAAGGCGTCTAATTGCCGACGCGTTCACGTCAGGTGCCACGTCATGTAGACGTGTTCACGTAGTGAAGTTTATTATGAACAATCTTACAATTAACTCCTTAACGTCTACATGTGTTATGCGTCACGTGTTGGTTTATGTGTCTGTTTAGTTTATTATTAAAGATCTCACCATGAACACCTTACAAACGTCTACATGTACATGTAATCAATTTCATTTGTTGAATTAGCTAAAATAGGCCTATCACCTCAATACAAAAATTATTAGGCTAGTTGATATCTCAGCCAGCCACAATTACTCTGTAGATATGCTTATTCTCACATCAATACAGACAAGGGCTTCTTTGTTGGAGGTATCCCTATTCAGAAATAAGAGGTAATCTAGGTCTCTAGTGGCGCATTCAAAACAACTCAGAAATCAGTAATCTCTATGTCGGTAATCTCTATATGTTACCAAATAGGCTAAATGTATTCCTATTAATAAGCTTTTGTTTTCCTATTCATTTGCATAGGCTAACCATTGCAATTAATGTTATTTACAATTTTTTTTATTAATAAACAGGTATCAAGGTAAAAAATTATCATTTCAATGCCCCCCCCCCCACAGTTACTTACCTTACAGATAACAAAGTCAGCTAATTTTCACTCCATTCATATGTAAATACATTTGATTCATACACTGGCTTGTCTGGCTGGCATGTTTTCATTTTGAACAGGCCTTTCCTTATCTACACTGAAATAATATTTCAGTAGTAGTCCTTTATTATGATTTTTTTTAACTCATAGCTCATTAGTACACCCTTGTGGTTGAATATATATCTATTGCATATGATACAACAATTAATAATGTTTATTAACATACTCACAGAAATAGCAAGACATTCAGTATTCACTGAATGAAGTAGCCTACCCATCCCCGTTTACAATTTAATTCATGAATGAAATAAATTATACTATAGCACATTCAACGACATCATTATTGTAGACTATAGGCTACTCTTGTATCTACCTTGTACAATGCCGTAATCATTGAATGAAGTAGCGTACCCATCCACATTTTCAATTTAATTCATCAATTAGACAAATAATACAAGCACATAGTTACATTATTGTAGAATAGACTATTCCTCTATCCACACTATATTAGGACACCGTTATGATTTCATTGGTCTTGTCAGGCATGATTTTAACCTCTAAGGATCGGACTCTTTTTTTCAAGTTTCGCCTAAAATGACATACCTAAATCTAACTACCTGTAGCTCAGGCCCTGAAGCAAGGATATGCATATTCTTGGTACCATTTGAAAGGAAACACGTTGAAGTTTGTGGAAATATGAAAGAAATATAGGGGAATATTACACATTAGTTCTGGTAAAAGATAATACAAAGAAAAAAACAACCATTTATTTGCATTTTTTGTACCATGTCTGAAATGCAATAGAAAGACCATAATGTATTATTCCAGTCCAGGTGCAATTTAGATTGTGTCCACTAGATGGCAGCAGTGTATATGCAACGTTTTAGACTGATCCAATGAACCATTGTATTTCTGTTCAAAATGTTGTATCAAGACTGCCCAAATGTGCCTAATTTGTTTATTAATAACTTTTCATGTTCAAAACTGTGCACTCTCCTCAAACAATAGCATGGTATTCTTTCACTGTAATAGATACTGTAAATTGGACAGTGCAGTTAGATTAACAAGAATTTAAGCTTTCTGCCAATATCAGATATGTCTATGTCCTGGGAAATGGTCTTGTTACTTACAACCTCATGCTAATCGCATTAGCCTACGTTAGCTCAACCGTCCCACAGGGGACCCACCAATCCTGAAGAAGTTTTAAGGTCTTCGATCAAAGTTGTATGTCGTGCCTCGTTCCCTTCTTCAGTGAAAAGTAGTTATGCATCCCCCATTCAATTCTGTTTGAGTGTGAATGTGTAGGCCTAGTGACAATGGAAAAAATAAACCCATAGCTCCAGCTCACAAAAGCATGTACGGATAGTGCATTACAATATAAAATATGTACAGTTGAAGTCAAAAGTTTACATACACCTTAGCCAAATACATTTAAACTCAGTTTTTCACAATTCCTGACATTTAATCCTAGTAAAAATTCTGTCTTAGGTCAGTTAGGATCACCACTTTATTTTAAGAACGTGAAATGTCAGAATAATTGTAGAGAGAATGATTTATTTCAGCTTTTATTTATTTCATCACATTCCCAGTGGGTCAGAAGTTTACATACACTCAATTAGAATTTGGTAGCATTGCCTTTAAATTGTTTAACTTGGGTCAAAGGTAACGTGTAGCCTTCCACAAGCTTCCCACAATAGGTTGGGTGAATTTTGGCCCATTCCTCCTGACAGAGCTGGTGTAACTGAGTCAGGTTTGTAGTTCTCCTTGCTCCCACACGGTTTTTCAGTTCAGCCCACAAATATTCTATAGGATTGAGGTCAGGGCTTTGTGATGGCCACTCCAACACCTTGACTTTGTTGTCCTTAAGCCATTTTGCTACAACTTTGGAAGTGTGCTTGGGGTCATTGTCCATTTGGAAGACCCATTTGCGACCAAGCTTTAACTTCCTGACTGATGTCTTGATTTGCTGCTTCAATATACATTGAGGGAAAAAAGTATTTGATCCCCTGCTGATTTTGTACGTTGGCCCACTGACAAAGAAATGATCACTCTATAATTTTAATGGTAGGTTTATTTGAACAGTGAGAGACAGAATTACAACAAAAAAATCCAGAAAACCGCATTTCAAAAATGTTATAAATTTACATTTTAATGAGGGAAATAAGTATTTGACCCCTCTGCAAAACATGACTTAGTACTTGGTGGCAAAACCCTTGTTGGCAATCACAGAGGTCAGACGTTTCTTGTAGTTGGCCACCAGGTTTGCACACATCTCAGGAGGGATTTTGTCCCACTCCTCTTTGCAGATCTTCTCCAAGTCATTAAGGTTTCGAGGCTGATGTTTGGCAACTCGAACCTTCAGCTCCCTCCACAGATTTTCAATGGGATTAAGGTCTGGAGACTGGCTAGGCCACTCCAGGACCTTAATGTGCTTCTTCTTGAGCCACTCCTTTGTTGCCTTGGCCGTGTGTTTTGGGTCATTGTCATGCTGGAATACCCATCCACAACACATTTTCAATGCCCTGGCTGAGGAAAGGAGGTTCTCACCCAAGATTTGATGGTATATGGCCCCGTCCATCGTCCCTTTGATGCGGTGAAGTTGTCCTGCCCCCTTAGCTTAAAAACACCCCCAAAGCATAATGTTTCCACCTCCATGTTTGACGGTGGGGATGGTGTTCTTGGGGTCATAGGCAGCATTCCTCCTCCTCCAAACACGGCGAGTTGAGTTGATGCCAAAGAGCTCCATTTTGGTCTCATCTGACCACAACACTTTCACCCAGTTGTCCTCTGAATCATTCAGATGTTTATTGGCAAACTTCAGACAGGCATGTATATGTGCTTTCTTGAGCAGGGGGATCTTGCGGGCGCTGCAGGATTTCAGTCCTTCACGGCGTAATGTGTTACCAATTGTTTTCTTGGTGACTATGGTCCCAGCTGCCTTGAGATCATTGACAACATCCTCCCGTGTAGTTCTGGGCAGATTCCTCACCGTTCTCATGATCATTGCAACTCCACGAGGTGAGATCTTGCATGGAGCCCCAGGCCGAGGGAGATTGACAGTTCTTTTGTTTCTTCCATTAGCGAATAATCGCACCAACTGTTGTCACCTTCTCACCAAGCTGCTTGGCGATGGTCTTGTAGCCCATTCCAGCCTTGTGTAGGTCTACAATCTTGTCCCTGACATCCTTGGAGAGCTCTTTGGTCTTGGCCATGGTGGAGAGTTTGGAATCTGATTGATTGATTGCTTCTGTGGACAGGTGTCTTTTATACAGGTAACAAGCTGAGATTAGGAGCACTCCCTTTAAGAGTGTTACCTATATAAAAGACACCTGGGAGCCAGAAATCTTTCTGATTGAGAGGGGGTAAAATAATTTTTTCCCTCATTAAAATGCAAATCAATTTATAAAATTTTTGACATGTGTTTTTCTGGATTTTTTGTTGTTATTCTGTCTCTCACTGTTCAAATAAACCTACCATTAAAATTATAGACTGATCATTTCTTTGTCAGTGGGCAAACGTACAAAATCAGCAGGGGATCAAATACTTTTTCCCTCACTGTATCCACGTAATTTTCCTACCTCATGATGCCATCTATTTTGTGAAGTGCACCAGTCCCTCATGCAGCAAAGCACCCCCACAACATTATGCTGCCACCCCCGTGCTTCACGGTTGGGATGGTGTTCTTCAGCTTGCAAGCCTCCCCTTTTTTCCTCCAAACATAACGATGGTCATTATGGCCAAACAGTTATATTTTTGTTTTATCAGACCAGAGGAAATTTCTCCAAAAAGTACCATCTTTGTCCCCATGTGCAGTTGCAAACCGTAGTCTGGCTTTTTTTAATGGCGGTTTTGGAGCAGTGGCTTCTTCCTTGCTGAGCGGCCTTTCAGGTTATGTCGATATAGGACTTGTTTTACTGTGGATATAGATACTTTTGTACCTGTTTCCTCCAGCATCTTCACAGGGTCCTTTGCTGTTGTTCTGGGATTGATTTGCACTTTTCGCACCAAAGTACGTTCGTCTCTAGGAGGCAGAACGCATCTCCTTCCTGAGCAGTGTGACGGCTGCCTGGTCCCATGGTGTTTATGCTTATTGTTTGTACAGAGGAACGTGGTACCTTCAGGTGTTTAGAAATTGCTCCCAAGGATGAACCAGACTAGTGGAGGTCTACAATTTGTTTTCTGAGGTCTTGGCTGAGTTCTTTTGATTTTCCCATAATGTCAAGCAGGAGAGGCACTGAGTTTGAATGTAGGCCTTGAAATACATCCGCAGGTACACCTCCAATTGACTCAAATGTCAATTAGCCCATCAGAAGCTTCTAAAGCCCTGACATCATTTTCTGGTATTTTCCAAGCTGTTTAAAGGCACAGTCAACTTAGTGTATTTAAACCTCTGACCCACTGGAATTGTGATACAGTGAATTATAGGTGAAATAATCTGCCTGTCAACAATTGTTGGAAAAGTGACTTGTGTTATGCACAAAGTAGATGTCCTAACCGACTTGCCAAAACTATAGTTTGTTAACAAGAAATTTGTGGAGTGTTTGAAAAACGACTTTTAATGACTCCAACCTAAGTGTATGTAAACTTCTGACTTCAACTGTATATATCCTATAGTACAATGGCATGTAGGGGTATTGTATTACAATGCAAAATATGTATATATCCTATAGCACCACGTGTGTATATTTTCATTTACAATTTAATTCATCCATTTAATAAATAATACCAGCACATCAAATTACGTTATTGTTAGCCTACTCCCCTATCGACACAGTAAATAATATTGCCTAAGTTCTTTTGACAATACGTTATCAACTCGTTATCAACAAAAAGTCATTATTTTCAAATTAACCAAATTTGCCTTATCAACAGAGTAGGCCTAAATATTTCCTAACGATATCAAAACTTAAATAAATATAGCCTAACTACACTACAGACCTAATTCGAATGATTACCCTATATTAACAATAGCATATTTTTCCCATAAAGGGTACATTTACATTTAAGTCATTTAGCAGGCGCTCTTATCCAGAGCGACTTACAGTAGTGAATGCATACATTTCATACAATTTCATACATTTTTTTTCTGTGCTGGCCCCCCGTGGGAATCAAACCCACAACCCTGGCATTGCAAACACCATGCTCTACCAACTGAGCTACAGGGAAGGCTACAGGGTAGTCTATGATAGGCCATTATATTTGTATTGTCTTAATTTGTTAAAGCCTTGTTAGGCTATACAATTCAGTAGATTAATGAACTGATAATACATTCATACATTAACTTTTTTTTTTAAATTGTTTTTTGAATATGATAGAATATTGCATTCTATTATACATCATATGAGAATAATGTTCATTCATGTTCATTTGTGTATTAATAAAAATAATCTGATAAACAGGCTGAAATGTAATATTTCTCCTATTTTTCATGTCCATATAGCCTGGACATTTGTTACCCGAATTTATCAAAAGCACTCTGGTATATGGACCCCCATCTAGAGAAGTTCAAAGAGAGAGGCTTAGCCATACCAGACAGATTCCTGCAATTACCACAAGGCCTTGGATCCTACAACAGAAACCAGGAAACACGACACAAGGCACCAAAACTAAGTCAAGATCAGCTTTGGGATCATTGCAGTCTGCTCTCTATCTCAATATCCCAGCCATGGGCATACCGGTATCACGTATTTAGTTTTTTTATGTATTATTTCTTACATTGTTAGCCCAGAGAACCTTAAGTGTTATTACATACAGTCAGGAAGAACTATTGGATATCAGAGAGACGTCAACTTACCAGCACAACCAGCACTACGACCAGGAATACGACTTTCCCAAAGTGGATCCTTTGTCTGCACTCCCCAGGCATTTGAACTGATTCCAGAGGCCGACCCAAAACAACGCCACTGGAGGAGAGGGTGCCGGTGCGGTCTTCTAGTGAGGCTTCGGATGCGCGCTCACCACCCACCACTTCCGAATATATTACTCGCTAATGTCCAGTCCCTAGTTAAGAAAGTCGATGAAATCAGGGCAAGAGTTGCTTTCCAAATAGATATCCGGGATTGTAACATATTCTGTTTCACAGAAACATGGCTAGCTGTGGACATGCTGTCGGAGTCCGTACAGCCAACGGGATTTTCAGTGCATCACGCCGACCAGGAAGAAACATCTCTCCGGTAAGAAGAAGGGCGGGGGTGTATGTTTCATGATTAACGACTCATGGTGTAATTGTAACAACATGCAAGAACTCAAGTCTTTTTGTTCACCTGACCTAGAATTCCTCACAATCAAATGCCGACCGTATTATCTCCAAAGAGAACTCTCCTCGGTTATTGTCACAGCCGTGTATATCCCCCCGCAAGCGGATACCAAGACGGCCATCAAGGAACTTCACTGAACTCTATGCAAACTGGAAACCATATCCTGAGGCTGCATTTATTGCCGCTTTGGATTTAAAAAAAGCTAATTTGAGAACGAGGCTACCTAAATTCTATCAGCATATCGATTGCAGTACACGAGGGAGTAACACACTCGACCATTGCTACTCTAACTTCCACGATGCATACAAGGCCCTCCCCTGCCCTCCTTTTGGCAAATCCGACCAGGACTCCATCTTGTTGCTCCTCTCCTATAGGCAGAAACTAAAACAGGAAGCGCTCGTGTTTAGGTCTATCCAACACTGGTCTGACCAATCGGATTCCACGCTTCAAGATTGCTTTGATCACGTGGACTGGGATATGTTCTGGGTAGCCTCCGATAATAACATTGATGTATACACTGACTCGGTGAGCGAGTTTATAAAACCTATTAAAACCTTCCCTAACCAGAAACCATGGATCGCTGGCAGCATTCGCGCAAAACTGAAAGCACGTACCACCGCATTTAATCATGGCAAGGCGACTGGAAATATGGCCGAATACAAAACAGTGTAGTTATTCCCTCTGTAAGGCAATCAAACAAGCAAAGCGTCAGTATAGAGACAAAGTGGAGTCGCAATTCAATGGCTCAAACATGAGACGTATGTGGCAGGGTCTACAGACAATCACAGATCACAAAAAGAAAACCATCCCCGTCGCGGACATCAGTGTCTTGCTTCCAGACAAATTAAACAACGTCTTTGCGCGCTTTGAGGACAATACAGTGCCACCGACGTGGCTGCTACCAAAGACTGTGGGCTCTCCTTCTCCATGGCTGACGTGAGTAAAACATTTAAATGTGTTAACCCTCACAAGACCGCCAGCCCAGATGCCATCCCTAGCCGCGTCCTCAGAGCATGCGCAGACCAGCTGGCTGGTGTGTTTACAGACATACTCAATCAATTCCTATCCCAATCTTCCTGTCCCCACATGCTTCAAGATGGCCATCATTGTTCCTGTTCCCAAGAAAGCTAAGGTAACTAAACTAAATTAGTATCATGGAATAGCCTTCATTTCTCAGAAAAAGAATAGACTAACAAGTTTCAGAAGAAAGTTCTTTGTTTCTGGCCATTTTGAGTCTGTAATCAAACCCACAAATGCTGATGCGCCAGTTGCTCAACTAATCTAAAGAAGGCCAGTTTTATTGCTTCTTTAATCAGGAACAACAGTTTTCAGCTGTGCTAACATAATTGCAAAAGGGTTTTCTAATGATCAATTAGCCTTTTAAAATGCTAAACTTGGATTGGCTAATACAACGTGCCATTGGAACACAGGAGTGATGGTTGCTGATAATGGGCCTCTGTACGGCTATGTAGATATTCAATTTAAAATCTGCCGTTTCCAGCTACAGTAGTTATTTACAACATTAAAAATGTCTACACTGTCACGTCCTGACCAGTAAAAGGGGTTATTTGTTATTGTAGTTTGGTCAGGGCGTGGCAGGGGGTGTTTGTTTTGTGTGGTTCGGGTTTTTTGGTTTATGTTCTACATTTTCTATTTCTATGTGTTTATCTAGTTTTTCTATTTCTATGTTGGGGTTTTGGTAGGACCTCCAATTAGAGACAGCTGGTTGTCGTTGCCTCTAATTGGAGGCCATATTTAGTTGGGGTTTGTTTCACTTGTGTTTTGTGGGTGGTTGTTCCTAGTATAGTCTGTGCACCTTACTGGACTGTTTTGTCGTTTGTTTTGTTTAAGTGTTTTTTTCCATAATAAATAAGAAGATGAGCAATATACCCGCTGCATTTTGGTCCACTCCTTACGACGCCCGTGACATACACTGTATTTCTGATAAATTTGATGTTATTTTAATGCACAAAAAATAACTTCTTTCTTTCAAAAACAAGGACATTTCTAAGTGACCCCAAACTTTTGAACGGTAGTGTAGGTGCTCTGACATTCATATGGAAGGTATCCTCACATAACAATGGCATTCATGAGACCAGATAAGCGTCTGTCATCTCCACACTGAGAAAATAAGTACCAACATACCACACTAGAGCAATGAAAAAAGCATTCCTGAACAAATACGCACATGCTGCCAAAGTGAACAGCTACTTCCTGAGAGAAATGTGTCGGTTTCTGACAGATGACAAGAGTTTAGCAAACGATGATGAACAGGGCCTACTTGATGAGAGTGTCCTTGTTCCTCCTTGATGGTGATGACCCAGACCTGATCATGGATTTAAGGAAGCTGAATAGCAAACCGCAATCCTCATTCCAGCCACTTTTGGGATGAAGTACATAAGTATTTTAGCGACAACACAGCTTAGGTCAACTATCGCAGACATGGGAAGTACTTGTACTTACCTTTTGCTATATCAGTTGATGCCTTGCGTGACATAGTGGAAAAGCAGCTTTCACCAGAAACTAAAATCTCATCAATACAGTGGCTAAAACAGCAGTTAACACCCAATAATCCATGGTCCATGTCTGTTCTCCAGTACACAGGAAGGTTTGACCTCAAGTTCATGGTCCAGTCTCAGGTGATAAGAAAGGGACATCAAGACTCAGTTTGTTGCAGTACAGTGGAACTACATTAAGCAGTTTGCCTGCATGTGGCAGAAAGACTGTGAAGTGTTATGTGTGGATGATAAGGCAATCATCCCTGTCGGAGAACCTGGCCAGCCAATAGGGACCTATAACAGAGGCAGACATCCAAGTATTGTTCTTGTGAGTGGGCCAGTTCTAGCAGCTGCCGACCATGATTACCACATCAGTGGACTTATACCATCTGTCATGTGATCCCAGCATCTCCATCTAGTTCATATCTATGATGGGAAAGTGCATGTCACTGTCAAGGTTTTCCAGCAATCCAGACCCCTTCGACACACAGTCGAAAATCTCAGCATCCTCAGAGAGAACTACAGTACAGTGAAGATGTCTCTCTCGACAAATAATTTTGTTATTTAAAAATAAATACATTTATACCTCTTTTTCTCCCCAATTTCATGGTATCCAATTGGTATCCAGTCTTGTCTCATCGCTGCAACTCCCGTATGGACTCGGGAGAGGCGAAGGTCGAGAGCCATGCGTCCTCCGTAACATAACCCAACCAAGCCGCACTGCTTCTTGACACAATGCCGACTTAACCCGGAAGCCAGCCGCACCAATGTGTCGGAGGAAACACCGTACACCTGTCGACCGTGTCAGCGTGCACTGCGCCCAGCCCGCCACAAGAGTCGCTAGTGCCCAATGGGACAAGGACATCCCTGCCGGCCAAACCCTTCCCTAATCCGGACGACGCTGGGCCAATTTTGCGCTGCCCCATGGGTTTCCCAGTCGCGGCCGGCTTTCGACAGAGCCCAGACTCAAACCCAGAATCTCTAGTGGCACAACTAGCACTGCGATGCAGTGCCTTAGACCACTGCGCCACTCGGAAGGCCTTCAACAAGTCATTCTTGACAATTCAATCTGATGGTGGGCCAGACCACAGAACCACTTATGCCTCTGTTTATGCATGCCACACACTCCTGTTTGTTCAACTGGATCTTGACATGCTTCTCGCCTATAGAACAGCACCAGGTGACAGCTAGGCCAACCCTGCCGAGAGAGTTAATTCCCTTGGGGCTTCAGGGAACAGCCCTGGCGAGGGAAAAGATCGAACAATAAAATGAGAAGCGTGTGAAGAAGTGTAGCACAATGACAAGCCTACATGAAACAGCCAGCAAACAACCAGCGCTGAAAAAGGCTTTTGAAAAGAGTATGCATCCTGTTGCAGCTCTCGTGAGTGGCCGGTTGTAACGCTTGTCGTCTGTAGAAGAAGGGGACCAAAGCGCAGCGTGGTGAGTGTTCATATTAATGATTTAATAAAAAGAAATACTTCAATACAATTCAAGAAAATGAACGACAGCCAACAGTTCTGTCAGGTCACAAAATGTACAAAACAGAAAATAACTACCCACAAACCCCAAAGGAAAACAGGCTGCCTAAGTGTGACTCCCAATCAGCGACAACGATGTACAGCTGTCCCTGATTGAGAGCCATACCAGGCCAAAACAAAGAAATACAAAGCATAGAAAAAAGGACATAGAATGCCCACCAAATCACACCCTGACCAAACCAAAATAGAGACATTAAAAAGGCTCTCTCAGGTCAGGGCGTGACACCGGTTTGAGCATCTGAAGTGGAAAGGAACCCCCATAGAAGTACATTAGCCTGCAACACAGGAAGAAATTGCCAATATTGCACAACAATTCAACATCATTGATCCAGAAGTTGACATGATGCATGACCTCAGCAGAAAAGACCTTGACAAGGAACAGTACATTCCAAGATGTCACAATAGATGGTACAGATCAAGAAATGCAAGGGAGAAGATCCATGCTGGTACTGCTTAATGAATCCTCCACGCTTGCCAGAAGAACAATTTAAGAAATTAAGGTTTGTGCCTTATTCAACATTTACAGCAGACAGACGGGAATACCAGACATATGATGTGTACAGCTTGGACACCACTGACAAGGATAGGCCTTCTCTGACTCCAAATATAGAAAATGTAAAGAGGAGTGCTGCCATGGTCAGTGCAAAGGTGAGAGCAACCTTCAACTGTGTTGAATGTGAGAAACCAAGGTGCTTGTATGCCAATAGCAAGCTGTCTAAAGAAGAACAGAAAGCAGTCCAACACATTCGGGGTGAGAACATGTTTACATGTGGTTCAGAGCTTTTCCAAGAAGACAATCCCATATCACGAGCCGATAGTTGCTTTCAAGGGGCTACCCTGTGGAACGCAAGTGGAGACGCAGTATTACTCAGCAATCACAGTGTCATTCCCAGATGTGTGTCCATTGTGGATGTCCAGATGTTCTTGAGGGGGAAGAGGTGGTGAGGCTCAACGTGCCCAGGTGTGTAAGCAAGAAGGGAAGCAGTTCATTACGAGAGCTCCAATAAATCTTAAAAATAAATGAACACTCTAGAGACCATAAATAATAAACAACAAATAAAGGACAGAACAGGCGGCGCTGTTGAACAGTAAAAAGCAGCAGGTGATTGTGCTATTGCCTTGGACTACAGAACACTGGCCATCATTTTCATTTCCAGCCAATTCTCCATGTTGAATCGCCAATGTTTGTTGACACCCAGTATGTGATCTACTGCACACGACCAACTTTAGTTATGGTGTCTTGTGAAGCTGTTCTTGATTTTTATCAGGCATTTTTTTCAATCAGGAATAAAGAAACTGTCACAAGTTATACTTCCTATTGGGTTTAATTTCTCATAGTCATAACAACATTGTAACAAATACATTGTTTTTAAGAATTAGGCCTAGAGCATGCACAGTGCCTAGGACAATGTGGTAAAGTGCTGTTATTCCTAATCCACTTAATGTTTGTATTTATTTGTTAGTTTTTTTTCGCTCACTCGCCTCACTTTTCTGGGGGGGAAATCCGTTAAACAGTGAATCAATTTTGTCTGGCCGGCCAAACCCCAAAATGTGCCTAAATAATCTACAAGATCAGAGTATTTTTAAATCTACCAGTTGGTGCTGAAACGGAGACAAATATGCATATATGGCTTTCTTTAATTGATCTCTATATTCTGACCCTAATTTCTGTATTTTATTCAGTATGTGGACAAAATTCTAATTAAAGGTGCACCATATTTAAAGGGATGGCTTAAGATAAATGTACTGAAAACCCCATTGAATGAAAACTCCACAAGAAATGTTGGACAGCAAGTGGGAGGGTTTTCAGCAGTTGAATGACATTTATTCTGAGCGCACAAGGTAGCCACACCTGCAGAGCGCGTTACATGACTGAAAAGGACAGGCAT
Organism: Salmo trutta; assembly: GCF_901001165.1. Taxonomy (NCBI): domain Eukaryota; kingdom Metazoa; phylum Chordata; class Actinopteri; order Salmoniformes; family Salmonidae; genus Salmo; species Salmo trutta. The sequence goes on from NC_042974.1 coordinate 25,262,408, forward strand.
AAATTCTTAAATCTGGATCTTAAATCGGGATCGGGCCCTTGCTGAACTTTTTGTGTGCTGCCTAACCAATGGCTGTGCTGTCTAAGCCTCCCGAGGCAGTTCAGGAGGAGAGTCAAAGGCTTCTTCTTAAAATACATTTAGATTAGGACCAGTCCAAAACAATTCACTGTCTTGCGTGTGGACTAGCCTACAGCCTGTGTTATGTTCAGTTTGAGAAAAAGAGTGTGAAGATGAGGACTGGAGGCCAACTTTGATAGCTTGCTACTAGACTACTATCATTTATTTGATTAAATACAATATGTTTCTGGCCCATGATGTAGGCCTATTTATCAGAGTTATTGACCTCACAATACGCCTGATTCGAGTAATTTACATTGTGGTGCTGAAATTTGAAGCAGCAGCCGCGACACAATCAATGGACAGCTTATGGTGCTGAAAGTAGGCAATTTAGAGCAGGAAAACTAATTTTAGTTAGACTTTACTAACAACAAGAGGGCTTTGTGTTGAGCTTATTTCCTTTAAAAAATTAGGTAGGCCTACCTGTTTGACAGATGAAATTAGGCTATAGTCTGATATCCATAGATCTTTCTGTCAATTCTTCCACTCACAATGCATTCTTTAAATAGCCTACCTCTTTGTCAGTGAAGGGCTGTTAAATTAAAACCAAGACTCGAATTGAGGGAGTATGAGAGGGTACACCATAGGACTACTTTTTATTAAAGAAAATGGAAAAAGCACAGGCCTACCCCTCGTTAGTTTACGATTCTGAAGAACAAAGAATACAGATAAAATCATATAAAGCAATCTATAACAGCGCGTTGGTCCACGATGCTTCATGCTAGAAACAAGCTTTAAAATACCCATTTAAAGATGTGATATTGTTTTGTTTCTTTGACATTCAGAGGCTGAGATACAACCTTCTATAGCCAAGGAGACAAAAATGGACTTTGCTTGGGAAGTAATTCTGTCACTATCAATTGATTAAGCTATTCACTGTCTGTACAATAGAAGATGTTTAAACCCAGACAGCTTTTATGGAAACACTTGTGACCTCTCGTTGGGTTATGCCACGGAAGAAGAGTAGCCAGCAGTTAAAGCTTACATTTTCCTGCATCAGTAGGCCTATTATGTCTGGGGTGGAAAGGTAGGCCTAAGTTTTGAAAGTACATATTCCCAATGATGTCTCAGATTAAATGATGTGCAAACAGGGACAGTTTCGTTGCAAACAAGACACACTGATTTGGCATTGGAGAATCTCTGTCCATTCTTAGCCTGTAACTTCGGTAATTTGTGTGGTATTAAAAAAGATTCTGCTAATATCTAAAATCACGTAGAATTGCATGAAATGTTTATTAAAGGGGCATTTTTTTCCTCTGACCTAAAAATACGATGATAGATGAATGCTTTTACTATCAAGGAGATCTTTCCACCCCTACTTTTATCCACGGTGGTTTACGAACCCACAACCGTCTGGCCCGCAGCCCTGTGTGCTTTCAAAATGCCTGCATTGCCATATAATGCTTACAGGACGAAGAACAGTTTAAAAAAAATTGCACATCAAAGGTTCTGGTCTGTCCAAGAAGTAAGGGTAAATGATAGACATGTTCTCTGCTATCCAATTTGTGTTAATGACTATTTTGGGTAGGCCTATAGGGTAAGGGTCACTTTATTTATTTTTTCAAGCGTTCAGGGATGGTTTAGGTGAAATATATTTGAAATAATGTTTGGTTCCCAGCCTTGGCTCATTCTAAGTTAATTGTGGCCACAGCTTGTATGGAGGCATATCATTAGCAGTAATTGCACACAGCAACCTACTGCCATGTGCCTCCCTTTTCATTCCAGACTTCGGTATCAGTGATTCATGAAAGCATTGTATTACCCCACACATGCTGCTTGAGGTGAACAGTTGTCTAACTTCTGGTGGAATATACAGTAACTTCAAAAAGCATTCACACCTCTTGACTTTTTCCACATTTTGTTGTGTTACAGGCTGAATATAAAATGGATTACATTTAGTTTTTTTTCACTGGCCTACACACAATATCCCATAAAGTCAAAGTGCAATTATGTAGGTCTTTTTTTTATGTAAAAAAAAAATGAAAAGCTGAAATGTCTTGAGTCAATAAGTATTCAATACACCCAGTCATTACAAAGATACATACGTCCTTGCCAACTCAGTTGCCGGAGAGGAAGGAAACCGCTCAGGGATTTCACCATGAGGCCAATGGTGATTTTAAAACAGTTACAGTTTAATGGCTGTGATAGGATGGGTCAACAACATTGTAGTTATTCCATAATACTAACCTAACTGACAGAGTGAAAAGAAGGAAGCCTGTACAGCCTGTTTTCAACAAGGCAATTGTGGCAAAGCAATTAACTTTTTGTTCTGAATACTAAGTGTTATGTTTGGGGCAAAGCCAATACAACACCTTATGCTTGTAATCGTTAAGGACTGGGGAGTTTTTCAGAATGAAAAATGGAATGGAATGGAGCTAAGCACAGGGAAAATCCTAGAGGAAAATCTGGTTCAGTCTGCTTTCTACCAGACACTGGGAGATGAATTCACCTTTCAGCAAGACAATAACGTAAAACATGAGTCCAAATCTACACTGTAGTTGTTTACCAAGAAGACTGTGAATGTTCCAGAGTGGCTAAGTTACAGATTTAACTGAAATCTGCTTGAAAATATATGGCAAGACCTGGAAATGATTATCTAGCGATGATCAACAACCAATTTGACAGAGCTTAAAGATTTTTGAACATAATAAAGTGCAAATGTTGCACAATCCAGGTGTGGAATTCTCTTAGAGACTTACCCAGAAAGACTCACTGCTGTAATTGCTGCCAAAGGTGATGTATTAACTCAGGGGGTTGAATACTTTTTGTTCGATTGTTAGATGTTTTCCCCCACTACGACAGAGTATGTTATGCAGATTGTTGACCAAATATTACAATTAAATCCATTTTAATCCCACTTTGTAACCCAACAAAATGTCGAAAAAGTCCAGGGGTGTGAATACTTTCTGAAGGCACTGTATAGTATACATATGTGGTATGTGTGTATGTGTGCTTACTTGCATACATGCTCCTATTAAGTGGTAGTACATGAGATACAGTACTTGAGGTGTGAGTGGGCTTTATGTATGTGTGGCCGGTGATAGCACATGTGAACGAGCCCTTAACCTTGGGGCTAGGGGGCAGAATTTGCACGGCCGGATAAAAAAACGTTCCCGATTTAAACAGGTTACTACTCTTGCCCAGAAATGAGAATATGCATATAATTAGTAGATTTGGATAGAAAACACTCTAGAGTTTCTAAAACTGTTTGAATGGTGTCTGTGAGTATAACAGAACTCATATGGCAGGCCAAAACCTGAGAAGATTCCATACAGGAAGTGCCCTGTCTGACAATTTGTTCTCCTTCTGTGGCATCTCTATCAAAAATACAGCATCTCTGCTGTAACGTGACATTTTCTAAGGCTTCCATTGGCTCTCAGAAGGCGCCAGAAAGTGGAATGACGTCTCTGCAGTCTCTGGGCGAAAAACAGCAGGAGTTTTTGTGAGTGGTCAGGCAGGGAACAATGACACTGGACTGCGCGTCCACGAGAGGACTCCATGTTTTTCTTTCAGTCTTTGAACGAATACAACGTCGCCCGGTTGGAATATTATCGCTATTTTACGAGAAAAATTGCATAAAAATTGATTTTAAACAGCGTTTGACATGCTTCGAAGTACGGTAATGGAATATTTTGAATTTTTTTGTCACGAAATGCGCTCGCGCGTCACCCTTCGGATACTGACCTGAACGCACGAACAAAACGGAGGTATTTGGATATAACTATGGATTATTTCGAACCAAAACAACATTTGTTGTTGAAGTAGAAGTCCTGGGAGTGCATTCTGACGAAGAACAGCAAAGGTAATCCAATTTTTCTTATAGTAAATCTGAGTTTGGTGAGGGCCAAACTTGGTGGGTGTCAAATTAGCTAGCCGTGATGGCCGGGCTATCTACTCAGAATATTGCAAAATGTGCTTTCGCCGAAAAGCTATTTTAAAATCTGACACCGCGATTGCATAAAGGAGTTCTGTATCTATAATTCTTAAAATAATTGTTATGTATTTTGTGAACGTTAATCGTGAGTAATTAAGTAAATTCACCGGACGTTTGCGGTGGGTATGCTAGTTCTGAACATCACATGCTAATGTAAAAAGCTGGTTTTTGATATAAATATGAACTTGATTGAACAAAACATGCATGTATTGTATAACATAATGTCCTAGGAGTGTCATCTGATGAAGATCATCAAAGGTTAGTGCTGCATTTAGCTGTGGTTTTGGTTTTTGTGACATATATGCTTGCTTTGAAAATGGCTGTGTGAATATTTTTGGCAGGGTACTCTCCTGACATAATCTAATGTTTTGCTTTCGCTGTAAAGCCTTTTTGAAATCGGACGGTGTGGTTAGATTAACGAGAGTCTTGTCTTTAAAATGGTGTAAAATAGTCATATGTTTGAGAAATTGAAGTTATTGCATTTATGAGGTATTTGTATTTGGCACCACGCAAGCGTCCCACCTTGCCCAGGGAGGTTAATTCAATGTCAGGATGTATGGTGATTAATAAGAAGCAGAGTGTGCTTGTGTGAGCATGTGTGTTTTTATATCAACAGCGGTTAACCTTGATGGCGCTTGTTTCCCTGCTACAGGGGACTGGTTGGGACATGCAGGGCCAGAAGGAGCTGTAGATTTAAACCAGTGGAGGCAGGTGGGAGGAACTATAGGAGGATGGGCTCATTTTACTGGAATGGAATCAATGGAACGGAGTCTAACACATTGTTTCTATCTGTTTGATGTGTTTGATACCATTCCATTGATTCCATTTCAGCCATTACACCAGGCTTCTCTGATTTAATCACAATTACCCTGTTTCCCCTCTCCTTTCTACATGAGCAGATGGTTGGGGCCCACTCAGCAGCAATGAAGCCCACTGTGATGTCCCACTAGGCTGGGCACCAGCAGAGAGACCAAGAGGGAGGGAGAGACCCTCTGGCTGAGACATAGGAATTCAGTATCCTATCCTTCTCTACTGGAATATGGTTATGGTAACAGAGGTGGTTCTGAAATGAGTGCTGTCAGAGAGGAAGAAGCAAAGCAAGAGGTTTTACTCAGCCCAAAATCTGTACACGAAAATAAGCTCACGAAGTGAGGAATTTTTGTATTGAGGTCAATGACAGGGTCAAATTTGGTCAACAACATTTTTTATTGCTAATGCTACGTAAGACTTATATAAAAGTATATACGTTTTGTAATGGTTAGGTTGTTATGAGTGCACTGATATATGAGAGATGCAGACTCGGTCTCAACATAAAGTCTTTACTGAAGACTCGTCTCTTCAGTAGGTCCTATGATTGAGTGTAGTCTGGCCCAGGAGTGTGAAGGTGAACGGAAAGGCACTGGAGCAACGAACCGCCCTTGCTGTCTCTGCTTGGCCGGTTCCCCTCTCTCCACTGGGATTTTCTGCCTCTAACCCTATTACAGGGGCTGAGTCACTGGCTTACTGGTGCTCTTCCATGCCGTCCCTAGGAGGGGTGCGTCACTTGAGTGGGTTGAGTCACTGACGTGATCTTCCTTTCCGGGTTGGCACCCCCCCTTGGGTTGTGCTTTGGCGGAGATCTTTGTGGGCTATACTATACCTTGTCTCAGGATGGTAAGTTGGTGGATGAAGGTATCCCTCTAGTGGTGTAGGGGCTGTGCTTTGGCAAAGTGGGTGGGGTTATATCCTGCCTGTTTGGCCCTGTCCAGGGGTATCGTTGGATGGGGCCATGGTGTCTCCCAACTCCTCCTGTCTCAGCCTCCAGTATTTATGCTGCAGTAGTTTGTGTCGGGGGGCTAGGGTCAGTCTGTTATATCTGGAGTATTTCTCCTGTCTTATCCGGTGTCCTGTGTGAATGTAATTATGCTCTCTCTAATTCTCTCTCTCTTTCTCTCTTTTTCTTTCTTTCTTTCTTTCTTTCTTTCTCTTGGAGGACCTGCGCCCTAGGACATGCCTCAGGACTACCTGGCCTGATGACTCCTTGCTGTCCCCAGTCCACCTGGCCGTGCTGCTGCTCCAGTTTCAACTGTTCTGCCTGTGGCTATGGAACCCTGACCTGTTCACCAGACGTGTTACCTGTCCCAGACCTGCTGTTTTCAACTCTCTAGAGACAGCAGGAGTAGTAGAGATACTCTGAATGATCGGCTATGAAAAGCCAACTGACATTTACTCCTGAGGTGCTGACCTGTTGCACCCTCGACAACCACTGTGATGATTATTATTTGACCCTGCTGGTCATCTATGAACATTTGAACATCTTGGCCATGTTCTGTTATAATCTCCACCCGGCACAGCCAGAAGAAGACTGGCCACCCCTCATAGCCTGGTTCCTCTCTAGGTTTCTTCCTTGGTTCTGGCCTTTCTAGGGAGTTTTTTCTAGCCACCGTGCTTCTACATTTGCATTGCTTGCTGTTTGGGGTTTTAGGTGGGGTTCTGTACAGCACTTTGTGACATCAGCTGATGTAAGAAGGGCTTTATAAATACATTTAATTGATTGATTGATATAAGTGGACATAAATGGCATTTCGGCAACTTTGCAACAAAAAACTATTGGAGTTGTGCCTGTTTTCAGAGATAGATAGAGGACCCATTTTAGCATGGACATTGCCCTTCACCATTTTAAAGTAGTCAACTGGGTGGGGATTCCTATGAGTTGGGAGTAATCAGCCAATTAAGAAGAAAAGGTTCTACTTTAAAATGGAGATAGCCTCAATGGCGCTGACCATGCTTTCACAGACACTATAATTGCACAGATACAAATATGAGTCCTCGATATATCTCTTTCGCCTGTTGTTCACGCGCGTATCTGCCCTTCCATTGGCTAGAATGGTCCCACCTGATCACGCCTCCTCCCGCCTTCTCTATATCTTTGTGGACATGTATTTCCATTGTTAGAGCGGTCACTTGACTATATTGTCAATGTACCAGACAAGCTTTGGTGCTTGTTACAAAATGGCCGCTGCACTAAAGTAAATCGAAGCAGGAATGTAGGCTGCTAGGGAGATTGTGACGAATGTAGGATACACTTCACTGGACATCTGTGGAACATACCTTTTCTCCTTTCCCCATTACCATCATTATGCTAGGCTCCTAATACTGTCTCTTTGTTTAAGTTGTGTGGCCCTCTGTGCACAACCTAGTATAAAGATACAGATTCTTGGAACCAATGGTGCAACCACACTCTCTCTCAACGCAGGGTTTCAAAAATGCTGCAAGCCTGCATTCCTTCACCTCACTTGCGTTTGAATGGGGTCTGGGGGTAGAATGGATGCTAGGAAACAAACACTGAGCCAAGTGCAGCTCTGACCATGATGGTCAGCATCATATTTGGACAAGTTTAGGGCCAAAGGAAACAGCCTGGAATGAGAGCTATGAAATCTCTGGCAACAGTGAGAAAAGCAGGTCAGTAGTTTGAGAGAAGTCAGGGGTATGGGAGGGGTGGGCTGAGCTTTCTGAAGTTCCTGGTAAGATGATCTGATTTGGAGATGGGAGGGGGGTTACCTAACACTGGATTGGGCTGGCGTGCTGCTGTCCTCCTGGTTATGCAATAATGACATACAGGTAACTGACAAAATAATGGAAACACGAGTATGAAAAATGAATGCACTCATGACTGTAAGTCACTCTGTATAAGAGCGTCTGCTAAAGTTATTTATTTTATTAACCTTTAACTAGGCAAGTCTAAAATGACTAATTGACAAAAATGTAAATGTAAAATGTGTAAATGAGGATTCTGGCAGCTAGGATATGGTGTGGGGTGCATTTCCTTGGCATGATTTACAGTACCAGTCAAAGGTTTAGACACACCAACTCATTCAAGGGTTTTTCTTTATTTTTACTATTTTCTACATTGTAGAATAATAGTGAAGACATCAAAACTATGAAATAACACACATGGAATCATGTATTAACCAAAAAAAGTGTTAAACAAATCAAAATTGATTTTATATTTTATATTCTTCAAAATAGTCACCCTTTCCTTTGACGACAGCTTTGCACACTCTTGGCATTCTCTCAACCAGCGTCACCTGGAATGCTTTTCCAACAGTCTTGAAGGAGGTCCCACATGCTGAGCACTTGTTGGCCAAACCATCTCAATTGGGTTGAGGTTGAGTGATTGTGGAGGCCAGGTCATTTGATGCAGCACTCCATCACTCTCCTTCTTGGTCGAATAGCCCTTACACAGCCTGCTGGTGTGTTGGGTCATTGTCATGTCGAAAAACAAATGATAGTCCCACTAAGCGCATACCAGATGGGATGGCGTATTGCTGCAGAATGCTGTGGTAGCCATGCTGGTTAAGTGTGCCTTGAATTTTTTTTAAATCACAAAAAGTGTCACCAGCAAAGCACCCCCACACCATCACACCTCCTCCTCCATGCTTCACGGTGGGAACTACACATGCAGAGTTCATCCGTTCACCTACTCTGCGTCTCACAAAGACATGGCGGTCAGAACCAAAAATCTCCAATTTGGACTACAGACCAAAGGATACATTTCCACCGGTCTAATGTCCATTGCTCATGTTTCTTAGCCCAAGCAAGTCTCTTTTTATTATTGGTGTCCTTTAGTAGTGTTTTTTGTCAGCAATTCAACCATGAAGGCCTGATTCACGCAATCTCATCTGAACAGTTGATGTTGAGATGTGTCTGGTACTTTACCTCTGTGAAGCATTTATTTGGGCTGCAATTAATGAGACTGGTGACTCTAATAAATGTATCCTCTGCAGCAGAGGTAACTCTTGGTCGTCTGCCAGTTTCATCATAGCGCATTGATTTTTGCTTCTGCACTTTTGTATATGTGCAACTTTGAAAGTTCGTGAAATTTTCCGGATTTACTAACCTTCATGTCTTAAAATAATGATGGACTGTCGTTTCTCTTTGCTTATTTGAGTTGTTCTTGCCATAATATGGACTTAGTCTTTTACCAAATAGGGCCTTCTTCTGTATACCACCCTTACCTTGTCACAACACAACTGTTTGGTTCAAACGCATTAAGAAGGAAAGAAATTCCACAAATTACCTATTTACAAGGCACACCTGTTAATTTAAATGCATTCCAGGTAATTACCTTATGAAGCTGGTTGATAGAATGCCAAGAGGGTGCAAAGCTGTCATCAGGGCAAAGGGTGGCTACTTTGAAGAATCTCAAATATAAAATACATTTTGATTTGATAAACACTTTTTTGGTTACTACATGATTCCATATGTGTTATTTCATAGTTGTGATGTCTTCACTAAAACCCTTGAATGAGTTGGTGTCCAAACTTTGTGGACTGGTACTGTAGGTCCACTCAACCCCTTAGAGGGCAAGTAACACCAATGCACAGCCATTTTGAGTGATCACCTTCAACCTATAATGAATCATTTCTATCCACAGGGCACGAGTGTTCAATTGTTTGATGAGCATGAAAACAATGTAAACCATATGCCATGACTGTCTCAGTCACCAGATCTCAACCCAATTGAACACATTTGGGAGATTCTGGAGTGGCGCCTCAGTGTTTTCCACCATCAACAAAACACCAAATGATGGACTTTCTCATGGAAGAATGGTGTCGCATCCCTCCAATAGTGTTCTAGACACATGTAGAATCTATGCCAAGGCACATTGAAGCTGTTCTGGCGGCTCATGACAGCCCAACGCACAGCAGGCAGGGGTCAAATAAATCAACACTGACATGACTTCAAATGAATGAGAGCCATCCAGGAGGCTGGGGAAAGTGGAGCAACACAGCAGCACACTAATATCAACTCAGTGAATTGCAAGCAGGGGTTAAATTGGGAGCAGCGAGGTAGAAGTTAGACTTTTTTTTAGGATGGATGAGAGTTTAGATTTCAATTTGATTAGTAGTTAGTTTTCTATTGAAAATCATGAAAAAGCAAGAGAGTTGAACAGTTCCACCATTTACAAAGTCATCTGGTAGCAAATCACTGATAATAAGGAGAGGATGGCTATCATATGACCAGTGTGGCTAGTGGAGGACGAGTAGTTGAGTTACACTAGGTAACAGACAGTGCTTCACTTAACTGAGCGAGGTGGTGAATGGTTACATAAAGGTAAACCTGGCTAGACCAGACTTGTATCACAGTAATGGTGCGGACACACCAGTGAGAGCTAAACTACATCAAGTCAGTCAAAATTGATAGAAGTACATTGAAATATACACAAACCAGCCAGCGCACGTATTGCCTGTATATTTTATTTTATGTACATGTAAAAAAAATATTAAAAAAATAAACTGAAAATAGCCAATAACATTGACCAATGTGGGCAACAGCAGACAGCCATGTAGCTCATCAAATACAGGAATTTCCTGACATCTGCTTCCATCTTAATCATAAACCAGGTGAAAGGGGGAGCTAGGCACTCTCCTTCCCCATTCTTCCTAAAGAGTCAATCAAAACCAAAGGGACTCAAAATGGAACACAAATGCGACAGGAGCTCTGGGTAGCGTTCATTAGGGCTTGCAACAGAAAACTAAAATAAACGATTTCTATTGGACAAGTCCAGGTAGTCCTTGCCCGTTTTCTTCTGTTTAGTGCCTACTGAACAACCCATGGTTCCTGCGGTCCCTCCCTTCCCCCTACTTTCCAACAGTGCTGCTTTCAACTCCAAGGTCAATAAAGGTTGATCCTGCAGTCTCTCCCTCTCCGGACTGCAATCTGCAACCAGTATTGAGCATACAGAGTAGCCACCTATCTCCCCCACCCTTCACCAGCACACTCAAAGAGTTGAATTCACAGTATTCTTACAGCATTTTCAGGTGAATATAAAGCTTTAATTGATGGATAGGGTTTGACATTTGACAATCTTCTCCAGTGGAAACATTTGATGGAACTGGGTTGAGTTGAAAGAATGTACAAATACACACCCGAGACAAAAATGCAAGAATACAGTGTACACAACCGCCCGTGAAAAGGTTCGATCTCTGGTGTCCCAAAACTTAAATTAAAAAAATTAAAAAGTATTCTCCAAGGCCATGGATAGTGAACCTTGATATGAACTCCCGCTGCCTGGCAGTGCTGTAACTCTAGTTAGTGAAAGGACAATGAGCTTACAGCAGGCCACCAAGGTACAGATAAAGTGCTTTTTCTTTACATGACACATTAAATAATGAAAGTGAGTAGAAATGAACTTTGGGATCTCTCAACAACGACCAATACATACCACACTTCTAAAGGTATTCAAACCAAAATGGAAGAGACAAATTTGAAAAGAAAAGTATAAATAACATTACGTCGACATATCCAACTAGCACTGCTGAAGAAGGCTACAAGGATGAATCACTGTATAATAGAAGAAACTACAGTACTATCTCTGGATGGAACAGTTTCACATTCTCATATTTGGAAAGTAAGGAACTTAGTGTAAGACTTTTCACCAGAAATGCAGATATACACTTCCTGGTCTGTTCGAGAGAAAAAAAAGTGGGTGGGCTTCCAATGAGGATGGCACTGGGACTGAACAGACCTGACGCGGCCCTCTGACTGGTTGTCGTTGAACCACTTCACGACCAATCGGTTCGAGAGGACGTTCACAAAAGCAGCAGTATGGAGATCTTAAGGAATTGTAGAAAGGTAAACTTAAATCGTTATGGATAATAAATGGTTACAGATAATAAATACATTCTGATTTGTAGTGTGTTGCTATTCAGTTTCTACTGATATGGTTAAAAATAAAAATTATTGAAGAATTGTTCCTTATAGTCCATGAGATGCCTCAAACTGGCATTTCTTGCTCCCTTATCCAGTCAACAACACCCCACCTGGGTGGCCATTTTCCTCCAGCCATGTGGGAGTGGGAGGGGGGGGGTGTTGTATAAATAGTGACCCTAGCAACTGCACACGCTTTCTTGCTCTCCTGGGGAGTCAGATTTCCACAAAGCCTTTGAAAGGAGACTATTCTTCAGTCTTCAGATTCTACAGAGAGAGAGAGACAGATGGGACAGAGAGCAAATAATGATTAGGCAAATAATGGCAGTACGTTTTCCAATGGAGGGACATTCTAACTACAGGCCTGGACTTTGCACTGGAAGAGTTATGCATGTTTACAGAAAAGACAGATTCTCACTTGACCATTCAAGATATGGAACATTTCTAACTGAACTCAAGACACGATCTTCTTTCAGAAGTCACTCTTGTGCAGTGGTGGAAAAAAATACCCAATTTTCATACTTGAGTAAAAGTAAAGATACCTAAAAAGAAAATGACTCAAGTAAAAGTCACCCAGTAAAATACTACTTGAGTGAAAGTATTTGGTATTAAATGTACTTAAGTATCAAAAGTAAAAGTATAAATCATATCCTTATATTAAGCAAACCAGTCTCGGTTTTTCTTTTTTCCTCTCTGATAACCAGGGGCACGCGCCAACACTCACAGACATCATTTACAAATGAAGCAGTTGTGTTGAGTGAGTCCGCCAGAACAGAGGCAGTGTCCTGCTAAGCATTCAAAATGTAACGAATACTTTTGGGTGTCGAAAATGTAAGGAGTAAAAAGTACATTATTTTCTTTAGGAATGTAGTGGAATAGTCAAAAATATTAATAGTAAAGTACAGATAACTCCCCCAAAAAACAACTTAAGTAGTACTTTAAAGTACTTTTTACTTAAGTACTTTACACCACTGCTCAAGTAATGAACACAATGCATTTCAGACACTTCACAGCCAGATCTCTGGACAGCTGACGTGGCAAAACTATTTATGAGTTACGGAAAGAATGGCATTCTCAAAAGAGTCTGGTGTGCATTATGAACATAGTTCAGTACAGGTGTACCTTCACATGACTACTGGGCCTTCACCAAAGCAAACAGTGGCCCTGGGAGCTGTCTGGCAGTGTCATATCACCCTAAGACAATATTTAACCTAGGTGTAGGTGAACAGCCTGGTGCTTGGCTACATGGGGTCTGATTCCACAGACCTATCAACAAAAGAATACCAAGGGAACAAGGGCTTGTGCTTTCGATCTATATGATCAGGCCTAATGTTTTATGACAACTATTGGTAGGCAGACTGAGACCAAATCATAAGTCCATGGGTTCAGTCAACCAAAATCATTCAGTTAAGAATATTTTATCATACAAGGGTGAGGTGAGCAACAACTTAGTTTAGGCATTCAAAAGAGAAGATGTATTCTGCGTGAAAATTTGAATGAGCCCAAACCATTGCCCAGCATGTAGCATTAATCCAAGCTACCGTACTACTGTGTATTTAGTGAACAAACTCAAATTGTCTGAGTGTTGTGGACTCACCTACGTTTCGCAGTGAGAGGTGAGTAGAGAGGTGATCTCGGGGCTCATATGGCCCACGGCCTTGGCAGCTTCCACAATGGCTCGTCGGTACATCCCTTTCTTCTTGCGGTTGAACCGCGACCTGAAAAACTCCCGGAAGGGAGAGAGTTTGGCAACGGAGAGCTGGGAGGTAGTGGGTGAGCCAAACCAGGCCACCTTAGCCTCTGGCCACTGGGCTTCGCAGTTAACGGACTCCTCTTTGCGGCTGCCGCTGATGCTGAGCACCCTCGCCGGCCACCAGGGGAACCCATGGATCTTCCCCCACACCACGTCTCCCACGGCCACAGCGTGGCCCTCCTCCGTCACACACTTGGTCATGCTGCGCGTGTGCAGGCGCACGGTGAGTGGTGGCACAGTCTTGCTGTCGTCTCGCGAGAGCGACGAGGAAGACACGGAGGTGATGTGCTCTCCTGGAGCCAGGTCGCACAGCTCTGGGGGCGTGCCGTCTGAGGTGAAGGATTTTGATTCGTCCAGGCTATCGGTGCTGCACACGGACAGGCTGGAGGAGTCCGCCTTCCTCTTGCGGAAGTTGATGAGCAGCGTGAGGTCACTGTGGCCTCGGTCGGCCTCCTCTCCAGAGCTCCCCGACCACAGCTCCATGGGAGTCTTCTCCTCAGAGTCCTCCGAGTGGGACAGGGGACCAGGGACTGGCACCCTGGGGCCTTTCTTCCTCGACCCCTCTACCAGCTCCGCCTCGTACACCGTCAGGCTGTCCTCTCCGTCCCCCAGGGTCGTCACGCGGATCTTTGGGGACGGGAGGTCCAGGCCGGCCGTTAGGGGCCTGGGGAGCTTGAGTTTGGGAATGGACACGGTCAGGCCCGTCCTGGTGGCATCCAGGATGTGGCGCTGCTCCTGAGTCTGGGTTAGGGTGGTGGGCTCAGGCACTTTGCCCTGGTGGTCTCGCAGGCCGTTCTGCATCAGCTGCTTGGGGCAGAAGGGCTTGACGGAGCCGTGGACCCGAGCTGGGATCTTCATGACCTCAACCTTGGCTTGCGGAGTGCTGTACGAAATCTTGATGACTGGGCTGTGGGGAATGATGTTTACTGCAGGGAACTTTGGTTCGTCATCCCTTTTGTCCTTCCGGAGCCGCTTGCCGTCGTAGCCAGTGGGGCCATTCTCCCGTCTCTTGTTGTTATCCTTGGTGGCGTCTGCGTCCTCTTTCCTGGCCAACTTGACGGACCCCTCGTCGCTGTATAGCGCGTTCTCTTTCCTAGACGTCTTGGTGGTGGGCATCCCGTCTTTACTGTCTTCGTCACTGTTCAGCGTGTTCTTACACTTCTCGCACAACACCTGCCGGGGGCGGAGCCTGATGGTGCTCATGGTCATCTGCCCGGGCTCTCGGGTCCGCCTCTTCTTCCTCTTGATTGTCCGCGGTGGTGGCTGAGGTACCCACTGACCATAGCTGTGGCGGACCCATATGGGCTGAGGGAAGGGAGCGCCTTCAAAATAAGGAGGGTATGGAGCCTGCCCGGCAGGCACTGGTGTGGGCAGAGGGGCAGGGAGATGGGCACCTGGTGGATCATTTTCAGAGAGCGTGTTTTCATCCTTTGGTCTATGATGTGAAGCCTGGCTGGGAGGTTTAGTAACTGGCTCCTCTGTCAGTACTTCAAGGATTTCACAACCAGGTTTGAATGCAGGGCATTTCACTGGCTTTGTTGTGACATCTGGTAGGCAGAAAAGCCCAGTCCTATAAGAAAACAGTGAAAATATATACTTTTGTATGTTTTGTAGCTTCTGAGTGTTTGCATCCAATCATGATCAAGTCAAATTGTTTGCGCTCAACATTCACATTGTGAAATAAAGCAGGAATGTCAACTCCTCATCGAGTTCCTGTTCAAGAACATTAACTCAACAAAATCTATGCGCAACAGATGCACTCCTTTGACCCTGTCGGGGCACTTATGAAAGCCCTTATGGTTGCAACACTTCAGTTTGTATAGAAGACGCAAATCAGACAACAGATGCTAATTGCTACTTACAACAGATGTTAATGCTGTGAACACGCTAATTTACAAAACCCACTTCCATTTTCCTAATCAGTGTAGTTCATATCCCAATTACTTCAATACTATAAAAAAAAAGCAACATCAATAAAGATTTCCCTTTGTTAGAACATTGCACTTTCTACTGGATTGGGGGTTGGGAGACAGCAAGCAAGCAGGTCGTTGTCTAGCTAGCCTATAGTCTGCCCTCCAGCCGTGTGCTACAAACTGAAAGAGCTGGAGTGTTTTTTCCCCTGTAAATTCACATGTTCCTTTCCATTCCAGTGGACCTGCAGAGGTAACGTGTCCAAGCCGGGCTCCTCGAAGGAGCCCTTTGAAAGGTAGCTGACAGCAGCAACAACATGGCTGTGCTCGGCTGTCAGAGACAGCAGACAAAGAGACTACAGGAAACCCAGGAGCCCCCCTCCACTCCATCTGACTGAACAAAAACAATCCCATGAATCACTCGGGACCAAGAGAGCCAGGGGATTCACTTGTTTTCATATCAGTGTCTGCTGGGAGCTTGTATGTTATGAGAATATTAATTAAAGCACATTTAGGAAGCCCAAAAGGCGTTTCCCCATGAGCAGCCATTGGCACCTTTCAATAAAGCGGCTCGGCGAGGCCTGTTTCCTGTGCTTTGGGGGAGACCTTTAAAAAGGCCCTTATTGAGCAACAAAATCTCAGCCGGCCCAATGATTGACACAGGAGGTACAGTCCTGGCCTATGCTGTGTACAAGGTCATAGTGGTTAACCGGCCATGACGCAAACACTTGCCATTTAATCTTGTATACATCACAACCAAATAAAGAGATCCTGCTAAAAAAAAGTAGACGACATGGAAACTAGAGACACAATGAAGGGAAATGCATTTTTATGAACCTAAAAAGGAAGAACTCACATTTTGACACGACAAGGCAAAATAGGCCTGTATGCCAAACCACTGTTCTTTGTTTAAGCCACAGGGGAAGGTGAATCTCAGGGCATTTGGAGTGATCGATCACATGAACATGTAGACCTACTGACAGGAAAAGCTGTTAAGAGTAAAAACAAATAAACCCAGGAAAATATAAAAGGTGCACTCACTGCACTGTACTAGTGCAACACAAGGCCAGAACATGTGACTAGAGTCCTGGTGTGACACACTGCATGCCCCATATTAATACCAATCATTCAAAGAAAATGTTATACCTTAGGCTACCCATTGTTAACACCCTATACATAGGCCTAAATGTGATTTCTAGCCAACATTGTCTACTCTAGTTCACCCTTTGTCAAGCACAAAGTAGGCATATAGCCTAGTTTTACTGGTGTCTGTAACCTCCTTGGTAACTCAACGAGTGCCATCTTTAACAGCTGTATAATCTCTTATTTTGAGTTTCAGGTCAATCATTTATAAAAAAATATATACTTAATTGTATCATTATAAGGGTAAAATTCTATGACTTTGAGTTTCAACCTAGGCCTACAGTAAAAGCACCAGAAGTCGGCTAAATTATTAATGGTGTGATGCCCATCACCTTACATAGGCCTAGCTATTAAAACATGATGTAGGTAGATCGATGAATTAGAAGAATGCATATACAAAAGTGTAATATGAGAAAGGGTGTTTCAGCAAGGCCTGCCATAGTTGGATACATTGTAGCCAATCTAAATCTAGACAACAGTGAACTAGCTTGATAGCTAAGCTAACAATGAGGTATGAAGGTACCCACAAATATATGTATAACTAACCCCTGTCTGTGGTACCCACGTAGGCATACTTTTTCTTGAAATGCCCATCCGCATGTTACTTTCACGGGGTTTTTGGCTTTATCCAAGTTTCATAGTAATGATACACGTGTTTATATTCTATTCATATATGTTGGCTGTAAAAGTGAGCAAAACAGATATTTAACGTTAGCTGGCTAACTAGCTAGCTAAACCCCCTTGGAGTCTTTTGTATAAAGGCCCATGTAGCTACCTAGCTAGTTTAGCCAGCTAACGTTAGCTAGATAATTACTTTGTGATAAATGTATCAAATTATTCGAAAAAATAAGACTTACTTTTTATTGCAATCGAGTAATATCCCCATGTAGCTCCTTTCTTGATAGGTTAGCGTAACCACTAGTGTATCGTTAACTATTTGATCGATAGTAACAGGAATCTGAGAGCCGGCCCGCAGCTCGTCTGCCACAGCCTCCATATTTTCCGGCGTGAGATGTCCGGCTTGGCGGTACTCGATCGCGGCCGCGGGAGCCACGATCGCCTCGGTTAAAGATGCTACTCCCTTCTACTTTCGAGCACGGGAGGCTACACCAGGGCACGAAATGATCAACCCCCACATAGTCAATTACAACAGTTCTGCCACTGATGACATCACACAAGAAGAACAGAGGAGAGAAATCTTTTTAAATTGCCTCTCTGTCTTGCTTGAAATTATACCATTTGGCTTTCAGTTTATTAACTCTAATGTAGCCACAATTCAGAAAATATAGCTATTTCATCATTAGCTATACTCTAGCTAAAAGCCATGTCTGCTCTGCTGGTTTGCAGACAATACATCCACCTTTCTTGGAATGACGAATGCATTATTTTTTCGTATTTATTTGTATATTTTCTATTATCTTCTCTTCAAGGACATGTGTATCGTGCCATTCCCAATTAAATATAGGCTATCCTCTAACTTTCCTGGTTTACATGCATCCCCCCCATCGTTACTGTCTGTCTGCACTCTGTATCCAATAAATAAGTAATTTAGGCTATAGCATACAGTCAAATAAGTATACATTATCAGTCACTGTATAGCTTCTTTATAGATGCAGGCACCTGAAATACAGTGACCTGTTAGGCTATATATGGCACTGATTGACTTGAAGAATTTGTTTGTTTTCTTTGGGACACAAGCACTTTATAAACACTATGTAAAGTCGTGACATATTAGCAGATGTTAAAGCAGGTGCAGCGAAATGCTTATGTTTCAAGCTCCAGTAATGCCAAACAGTGTCAAACAGTACAATTCTAATACACAAATATTGTATTAGAATAAGTTAAAAACAAACAAAAAATAAGAAGAACGAACAATATCAGAACTAGCAATGTCAGAGTCCGGGAAATATGGTGTGTATAGACAGTGGTGTGTATAGACAGTATGGACCAAGATTATTATAGTAAACTGAAACAAAAACGAATCATGAAAAAACTTTTTAGTAAACTGAAATATAATTAAACAACCCCGTTTGAAAAGCTAAAGCTATACTGAAACGTATCTTTGACTCCAAAACTAACAAAAAATAAATAAAACCCATCATGAATTATGTTCAGTTTGATTTTTTTTACCTCACAATTTTGGGCAAAAATGTAATGAGGTTTGGTTTTCAAGTTTTTTCTTCTAATGGGGTGTCTGTATCTGGCAAGTCATATTGAGATTGACTTCAATTTAAAGGTAGACTGAGCAAGATGTACCTTTTTTGCAATTTAGCTGACACTCTTATAGAGAGCAATTTACAGGAGCAATTAGGGTTAAATGCCTTGCTCATGTAACCGATGTGAAATGGCTAGTTAGTTAGCGGTGGTGCGCGCTAATAGCGTTTCAATCGGACCACTCGCTCTGAGACCTGAAGTGGTTGTTCCCCTTGCGTACATTGATGCTGTTGACCCGGATCATTGGTTGCTGCGGAAAAGGAGGAGGTCAAAGGGGGGGTGAGTGTAACCGATGTGAAATGGCTAGTTAGTTAGCGGTGGTGCGCGCTAATAGCGTTTCAATCGGTGACCACTCGCTCTGAGACCTGAAGTGGTTGTTCCCCTTGCGTTGCAATGGCCGTGGCTCTTGTGGCGCGATGGGTAACGATGCTTCGTGGGGTGTCAGTTGTTGATGTGTGCAAGGGTCCCTGGTTCGAGCCCGGGTTGGGGCGAAGAGAGGGACGGAACCTACACTGTTACACTCAAGAGCAGATCAACAGATTATTCACTTAGTCAGCTCGGGGATTCGAATCAGCAACCTTTAGGTTATTGGCACAACACTCTCAACCAAGTATGGGTAGCTGCAGCCCGATATGGTGACCGATAATAGGCAACTGGGTGTGTCGAAAGCAGTTGGTGTATGGAAAGCGAATCAGCTAATTGGGCAGATTGTTGCCACTCAAGACCGTTTTGCGTGGCTGTTTTAGGCTGCACAACGTGTCGAGAAACCGTCGACCGCTGTTGTGCCTGCCGAAAGGAAGTGCCTCCTTCCTAGTAGGTATCATGGTAGTGTCGCCGGCAATAGTTACGTGGCAATTTTTTTCCTGACACGTGATTTTATTTCAGGTAGGTTAGCTGCGTACACAAGAAATAACTAATATTGATAACCATCTAGATGTCACCTTGATACATACATACATACAGTCTACTACTCAATGGGGAGGGCATAATGTATGCCATTTAGTGCATTTAGTGTAATGTATGCCATTTATTTTTAACTAGGCAAGTCATTTAGCAGACGCTTTTATCCAAAGCGATTTACAGTCATGCGTGCATACATTTTACATATGGATGGTCCCGGGAATCGAACCCACTTCCCATGATCTACAACATCAACACTGGGATACAGTGCCCTTCGCTCCCACTTGACATACACTACCGTCCGGTAACGGCGTGGGAAGTAGCCAATATCAGGGTGACAGTCACAGTAAACACACGCATACAAGGCAATAAGCAACAGTTCACCCATCATCAATACTTTTCATCATAAATAAACAATCCTGAGTTTTATAATTGAAAATGTACAATTATTTGTGTTAAACTAACAGCCCACTCAGCACGTGAAGTCCATGGACGTCGAATTATGGGTGATATCAGGCTGCTATTTCGCCCCAAAATAGCTAATCCCAAATGGGCTAGGTTTAGTCCGTCCTTTTTGGTTTAAATTTAGCCGAAGATCAGCCTGACCGCTAGCTTCCTGTGCTCGTTGAAAACACGAGATCAACAAAAATAATGTTATTGAGTAGCCCATAGCCTATTGATTAAATTATGGTGGCTTCGTGGAAATAACCACAAAATATGAATGTCTTTTAGACAAAATGAACTTGTCATGTTGTCAGATGTTTTGATTTTGGTTGAATATGACTGAAAACGGCTTGTAATCTTATGGGTGCACAATTTAACAACTGAATTTGAATATGATATTTTAACCACCAATTTGCTTCTGTGACAACATTACCAGTACCTATCTACTGCTGGTTCTTATTTAGTCATTATGTGCGTGTTAGTTAGTTACAGTATGTGACTAGATAGCAAACGTTAGCAAACTATTTTTCTCTAGCAGTTAACGTCGCCTACTCTGGGTAAAGTTACCTGCAGTCAAATACTAAGTTACCTAGCTAGTAAACAAGGCAGGAACGCATAGCTAGCTGGTTTGCTAACTACACTACATGACCAAAAGTATGTGTACACCTGTTCGTTGAACATAATATGGAGTTGGTCCGCTCCAGCTGCTATAACAGCCTCCACTCTCTGGGAAGGCTTTCCACTAGATGTTGGAACATTGCTGCTGGGACTTTCTTCCATTCAGCCATGAGCATTATTGAGGTCGGGCACTGATGTTGGGCGATTAGGCCTGGCTCGCAGTCGGCATTCCAATTCATCCCAAAGGTGTTCGATGGGATTGAAGTCAGGGCTCTTTGGACGCCAGCCAAGTTCTTCCACACTGATCTCGACAAACCATTTCTGTAGGGACCTCGCTTTGTGCACAGGGGGCATTGTCATGCTGAAACAGGAAAGGGCCTTCCCCAAACTGTTGCCACAAAGTTGTAGGTACAGAATCGTCTAGAATGTCATTGTACGCTGTAGCGTAAAGATTTCCCTTCACTGGAACTAAGGGGGCTAGCCCGAACTATGAAAAACAGCCCCAGACCATTATTCCTCCTCCACCAAACTGTACAGTTGGCACTATGCATTGGGGCAGATAGCCTTCTCCTGGGATCCACCAAACCCAGATTCGTTCATCGGACTGCCAGATGGGTAAGTGTGATTCATCACTCCAGAGAACGCGTTTCCACTGCTCCAGAGTCCACTGGCAGCAAGCTTTACACCTCTCCAGCCGACTCTTGGTATTGTGCATGGTGATCTTAGGCTTGTGTGCGTGCGGCTGCTCGGCCATGGAAACCCATTTCATGATGCTCCCGACGAACAGTTATTTTGCTGACGTTGTTTCTAGAGGCAGTGTTGCAACCAAGGACAGACAATTTTATGCGCTACGCACTTCAGCACTCGGCGGTCTCGTTCTGTGAACCTGAGTGGCCTATCACTTTGTGGCTGAGTCGTTGTTGCTCCTAGACATTTCCACGTCACAGTAACATCATTTACAGTTCACCGGAGCAGCTCTAGCAGGACAGAAATTTGACGAACTGACTTGTTGGAAAGGTGGCATCCTATGAAGGTGCCACGTTGAAAGTCACCAAGCTCTTCAGTAAAGCCATTTTACTGGTAATGTTTGTCTATGGAGATTGCATGGCTGTGTGCTCGGTGTGGCTGACATCGCCGAATCCACACATTTTAGATTTTATACCCGTCAGCAACGGTGGCTGAAATAGCCAAATCCACTCATTTGAAGGGGTGTCCACATACTTTTGTATATACATTACCAGTCAAAAACTTTGAAATAGCTAGTCATTCAAGGGTTTTTCTTTATTTTTATTATTTTCTACATTGTAGAATAGTAGTGAAGACATCAAAACTATGAATAACACTGTAGTAACCAAAAAAGTATAATTTATATTTGAGATTCTTCAAAGTAGCCACCCTATGCCTTGGCATTCTCTCAACCAGCGTCACCTGGAATGCTTTTCCAACAGTTTTGAAGGAGTTCCCAAATATACTGAGCACTTCATGGCTGCTTTTCCTTCGCTCTGCGGTCCAACTCATCCCAAACCATCTCAATTGGGTTGAGGTCGGGTGATTGTGGAGGCCAGGTCATCTGATGCAGATGACCTGTGAAATAGCACTTACACAGCTTGGAGGTGTGTTGGGTCATTGTCCTTTTGAAAAACAAATGATAGTCCCACGAAGCGCAAACCAGATATGATGGCGTATCGCTGCAGAATGCTGTGGTAGCCATGCTGGTTAAGTGTGTCTTGAACTCAAAATAAATCACTGACAGTGTCACCAGCAAAGCACCCCCACACCATCACACATCCTCCTCCATGCTTCACAGTGGGAACCATACATGCAGAGATCATCCGTTCACCTACTCTCTGTCTCACAAAGACATGGCGGTTGGAACCAAAATTCTCAAATTTGGACTCATCAGACCAAAAGACAAACTTCCATTGGTCTAATGTCCATTGCTCATGTTTCTTGGCCCAAGGAAATCTCTTCTTCTTATTGGTGTCCTTTAGTAGTGGTTTCTTTGCAGCAATTGGACCACGAAGGCCTGATTCACCCAGTATCCTGTGAACAGTTGATGTTGAGATGTCTCTGTTACTTGAACTCTGTGAAGCATTTATTTGGTCCTCACGAGATTCAGTTTCATCATAGCGCTTGATGGTTTTTGCGACTGCACTTTTCCAGATTGACTGACCATGTCTTATGTCTTAAAGTACTGATGGACTATCGTTTCTCTTTGATTATTTGAGCTGTTTATGCATTTCTCTTTGCTTATTTGAGCTGTTCTTGCCATAATATGGACTTGGTATTTTTACCAAATAGGGCTATCTTCTGTATACCAACCCTACCTTGTCACAACACAACTGATTGGCTCAAACGCATTAAGAAGGAAAGAAATTCCACAAATTAACTTTTAACAAGGCACACCTGTTCAGTGAAATGCATTCCAGGTGACTACCTCATGAAGCTGGTTGAGAGAATGCTAAGAGTGTGCAAAGCTGTTATCAAGGCAAAGGGTGGCTACTTTGTGTTTAACACTTTCTTGGTTACTACATGATTCCATATGTGTTATTTCATAGTTTTGATGTCTTCACTATTATTCTACAATGTAGAATATAATAAAAATTAAGAAAAAACCTGGAATAAGTAGGTGTGTCCAAACTTTTGACTGGTACTGTAAGTTGTGCTTCCGTGAGATTGTATAGCCAGGATGAAGCCTGGCCCCTTAACCGGCACAGGGGGCTCTGGCAATGGGTGACGTAATACCCTGTTTGCCAAATGTAGTGGCACTGTTGTCACAGTAATGTTTTTGGGTAGGGGCGTACTGGTCACTCATACCTGTGCCAAGGCCCCTCGCTCAGGGGGTTACACTAAGCCAAGTGCTCGGTGGACTGCTTCTTCTTCAGAGATGCACGCACACCCTGTTTCCTTCACTCCCCCCAACTCTAGGATCTGAAAATAGGAATGAGGTTGCCATAACACTGCGGGAAAGCTAGTACGTTTCACTCACTGGAAGTTTCACTAGCTTTTTAGCATAAGCTAGCCTCTTGGACCGCAGCACGGCCCGTTTAGAATAACCAAGCTACTTAATTCTGTGTATACTAAGCAAGAGAGCTACCCCAGCAACTCCACATTGGGGAGGCAGGAATAGCTAGGAATAGCTAGCTCGCCTCTGCGAGTTAGCCAACTTGGCTAGCATACTATGCAGCGCTCATTTAGCTAGCCTGGTCTTGAAAGATCACGTAGAAACGGATCACCAAGGTGGGACCAGATCCTTCATCAACAAGTCTGGGAAGATAGGCAAGAGATGTTTGACCAAAGCGGCGGGGGGTACCCACCAAACCTGGCCTTCCACTCTATTTGAGTAGCCTTCCGTAACCAGCGACAGAGTGCACAGGAGCTGAGTTGGGCGCAGGCAGCCACCGCATACCCCACGCCCAGGCAGACAAGACATTTGCTCCGACCACCCAACCCATCAGCGCATCCTGCACCTCGGTCCCAGCCAAGGTACCGGCACCTGGGAAAGGAAAATCGCCATCGGTAATTCCAAGCTTCCTCAGGAATGCTAGACGTCTTTCCAGGGAGTTTGTACGCAGTACGTGGCAATGCGCACACTGACTGGTTCGAGCGAGGGCCACCTGAGTGTGCTCCAAGCCAGACAAACTACACGAGACAAACTACATATAGATCATATCTTACAGAGAAACCACATGACTGGGGCCATGATCTCGACCCACGAACCCAGTTTAGCCATCGTCGTCTGTTAGTTAACTTAGCCATCATACTCATTGCACCAGCAAATTGAAGAATAACACATTGTTTGTGATTAGAAACAAGTACAACCTTCAGGGGTTAAGCATGCAACGTCCAGGGGGTGAGCATGCTCTACCACTATGGGACAGTTTAGTTGGCACAATGTAAGCCAGTCTCGTTTTCAAATTGCTTGTTTTAATAGTTTGAATCGTTCACACTGAAGTGAACAGTGGAATAATTTAAGGAATGAATCCAAGCCTCACACTTATCACCTGTGGAAGTGGAGGACCATGGCTGCACACGGATTTCTTGTCAGGCGTTATTGTAGATCCTTCAACCGAAGTCGCAATAGTGCGACTCCCCATAGTATGTTGTACTGAAGTTGACTGACTGAAAGGGAACAATGTTCTGGAGTTGGAAAACACTTGGAAAACACTGTGCTAAATGGTAGCAGGTTGAACAGGCCTTGGCTCGGTTGGCTGAGGTCCTTGATTATCTTCTTGGCCTTCCTGTGACTCCGGGTGCTGTAGATATCCTGGAGGAAAGGCAGTGTGCCCCCGGTGATGCGTTGGCGATGCATTGGGCTAACCGCACCACCCTCTGGAGAGCCTTGCTGTTGTGGGCGGTGCAGTTGCCATACCAGGTGCTGATACAGCGCGACAGAATGCTCTCAATGGTGCATCTGTTGAAGTTTTTGAGGGTCTTAGGGGCCAAGCCAAATGTCTTCAGCGTCCAGAGGTTAAAAAGACACTGTTGCTCCTTCTTCACAACTGTGTCAGTGTCGAGGGTCCATTTCAGGTCCTCAGTGATGTGGACGCCGAGGAAGTTGAAGCTTTTGACCCTCTACACGGCCCCGTTGATGTGGATGGGGGCGTGCTCTCTGCTGTCTCCTGTTGTCCACAATCAGCTCCTTAGTTTTGTTGACTTTGTGGGAGAAGTTAGGGCTCTCACCTACTCCCTGTTGGCTGTCTCGTCGTTGTTGGTAATCAGGCCTACCACTGTTGTGTCGACAGCAAACTTGATGATTGAGTTGGAGACGTGCGCAGCCACACAGTCATGGGTGAATAGTGAGTACAGGAGGAGGCTGAGCATACACCCCTGTGGGGCCCCCACTTTGAGGATCAGCGGGACGGAGGCGTTGTTGCCTACCTGAGATGATATGGTTCTTAACTAGCCTCCCAAAGCATTTCATGATGACAGAAGTGAGTGAAAAGGGGCGATACTCATTTACTTCAGTTACCTTCACTTTCTTCGGTACAGGAACAATGGTGGACATCTTGAAGCAAGTGGGGACAAAAGACTGTGATATGGAGACATTGAATATGTCCGTAAACACTCCAGCCAGCTGGTCTGCAAATGCTCTGAAGATGCCGTCTGGGCCGGCAGCCTTGCGAAGGTTAACACTCTTGAATGTCTTACGTCGGCCACGGAGATCAGAAGCATACAGTCCTAGTGAGCTGCAGGGGCCCGTGTGTGTGTGTGTGTGAGTGTGTGAGACATAGAGGAGCAGGGTATAGCACCATACTGTGGGTAAATTAAGAACACTTCATGGTGGTCAAGTAAGAATATGAAATGTTTATTGATGAATGGGTATTGGATACCATTGTGAATGAGGAAACTGTGTTTGTAGAGTGCTATAATTCCATACTACCCTCTCCTGTACTTCTATTTTTACATGCAATGTAAATTCATTTAATATTGCAACAATTCAAAATGGCAGTAGGGCTACACACTCAAAAATATTTTCACTTGTCATAGTAGAGTTCTCCTCAGTAAACACGATGAATTGATACTCGATGTCTCTCAGCGAGTTCTGACTGCAACCTCTTGGTCTGAAACAGAAGCAAAAAATTAAAAAATAAACACAATGAAAGAAAAACCCACATTTATTCAATTCCTGGGGCTTCTTTGTCATTGAGCACTGAAAATTATTGACTTGTTGCTTAAAAAATCTGGACTATCCAAATAAAGTGTGACCTACAGTAGAAGAGTAACATACTTCCTCCATATCTTGTCTTGCAGCTTCAATCTCCTCTTGGCCAGTGCCCCTGGGCC